>NC_053490.1:60067297-60372524 GCF_905171775.1 Rana temporaria
TTTTAATTATTTATTTATTTTTTAAACCTGCAAGGCAATGTGAAACTTACCACCATTTTCCTCTTACTTAAGATCAGGAGTTAAATCCTTCATTTTACTTGAGCCACTTTTACTCATTCCCAGTTTTTACAGTGATCAGCTATATTTAGCTTTACTTGGATTTAAACCCCTGCTCGAGTCACAAGAGCGGTTAGATCCTCTAGAGTGGGTAATTCAATTATCCCATATCTCCAAACCTGAGCTAACCTCTGGAGGAATGCCTGTTATCTCTCCATGTATATGCCTCTACCCTTAAGCTAAACCGAGAGATGGACCCTTCTTCATTCCACTACGGATATATGGACACTCTATCTCTTCTATAATCCTGTTAGTAATAACTTGCTTCAGTGCTAAACTGGAGGTCAAATATAGTACACTTGGGATTAAGCTAAATTATTTTTATATTAAAAGCAAAAACTATTACATGTATCTATATGAACACACTGAAAATATCTACTTTAAACTAGGACTGTTACTGATTAAAATGTTCGTGTTTGATTAATCGGTTTTTTTTTCCGATTAATTATAACGCACATTCAGATTCAACTACTTTTAGCTGATCTCCTTGCATTGCAGCTCTGCATTAGTCAGTGGTAAATGTGGTATACACTATATGCCAGTGGTTCCCAACCTTTTTGGCACCGGGGACCGGCTGCGTGGAAGAAAATTTTGCCAAGGCCCGGTTGGGGGGAGGTTGGGGATGGCATGCGGGGGGTAAGCGATTTTTCGCGGTAATTTGTCATCGCATTATTTCTATTACATTGTAGTGATAAATGAAAATAGTTAAACCCACCATAATGCAGAATCAGTTGCAGCCTACCCCCCACATTACATTTCCAACCTCCACTTTAATATCTTCAGCCCCCCTCACATGACAGTTCTTGGTCACCCCAATTTAACTTCTTCAGGCCCCCCCACATTACAGTCCTCAGTCCCCCCCCACACTCCAGGTCTGCCACCTACAGTCATGTCACTTGTCACCTGTAGCTTGCCACCACAGCCTGTCACCTGCAGCCATGTCACCTGCAGCTTGCCACCACAGCCTGTCACCTGCAGCCATGTCACTTGCCACCTACAGCCTGCCACCTGCAGCCATGTCACTTGCCACCTACAGCCTGCCACCACAGCCTGTCACCTGCAGCCATGTCACTTGTCACCTGCAGCCTGCCACCATGTCACTTGCCACCACAGCCTGTCACCTGCAGCCATGTCACTTGCCACCTACAGCCTGCCACCACAGCCTGTCACCTGCAGCCATGTCACTTGCCACCTACAGCCTGCCACCACAGTCTGTCACCTGCAGCCATGTCACTTGCCACTTACAGCCTGTCACCTACAGTCATGTCACTTGCCACCCACAGCCTGCCACCTGCAGCCATGTCACTTTCCACCATGTCACTTGCCACCATGTCACTTGCCACCTGCAGCCATGTCACTTGCCACCTGCAGCCATGTCACTTGCCACCATGTCACTTGCCACCATGTCACCATGTCACTTGCCACCACAGCCTGTCACCCACAGCCTGCCACCTGCAGCCATGTCACTTGCCACCCATGTTCCCCTGTGTAACCTTCCCCTCAGTAACTTCACTTGTCACCTTTATCAGTGTCCATATGTGTGTCTTATTTCTTTACCTTTCACACCCTCTGGTGTACGGTCTCTCAGTGAGTCGGGCCATGGGTGGGAGGAGGATGAGTCGGGCACTCGGTCAGCAGCCGTTGATGCGATCCAGCAGGTACACAGAACAGACACCAGACGACCATGTCCCTGCTGCTGTCACACCCTCTCCATGCCGCCTTGTGTGCCAGAGAAGGAAGTGGTTGGAGAGGAGACACTTGAGAGAGATCACAGTCACAAACAGGTGATTGGCTGCTAAGATGAAGGACAGTCCTATAAGCCAATCGCCTGTTTGATAACCTCGGGCAGCTCCGCCCTCCACCCAGAATTGTTCCGCCTCCCGCTGTCGGCTCTGTGAGGATTACAGTGCGACGGCAGGAGGAAGAAAAGTCTCATGCCGCCTGCTCGCACCCGCGGCCCGGCTGCAGAAGGACTGCGGCCCGGTAGTGGGCCGCGGACCGGGGGTTGACGACCACTGCTATATACATTCACCCGACACTAGTTAGTTTCCACAATCCATGACTTAACTTCACAGTTAACACAAATACGTGTTAAATTCAAACTGTAGCACTGACGTAAGTAATTTTTTCTTATTAAACTTTAAGAAAACCTTAGAAAGTTAGTTTAACTTTAATTATAAAACGTATCTAGTATATTGACTGTCAGTCACTTTATAGTAGGCAAGTACAGACATACCCGAGTGTTTACATTTTCTGGAAGCAGACATGATCGCATTTTATAGACAATATACCCTGAAGAACTGAACAGTCTTCCACATGGAACAGATGTTGCCGATACACAAAGAATTGTCTGCACAAAACTGCTTAGGACAGGAAAACGATGGTTATTTTTGCCCCCTTCCCCTGATGGAGCCTGATGCATCCTCCTGCTCCACAGATGCTAAGGTACCACAATCCTATGGGTGCAGTTAATCTTTAATTTTCCCAGCCCTACTTTAAACTATCAGCAGCAGGATTGTACTCTGTGCTGGTCTAGTAATTCTACACTGGCTTACCTCACTGTCTTCAGAGCTGTTTAAACACACTGTTTGATTACTTCTGCCGTACTTCCCGGACAGACTTTAGGTCATGACACAGGAAGGAGTTGAGCAGCTGATCTCATTAGCGCACACCCTGCATCATCTACCCTCAGCTGGTCAACTCCTTCCTGTGTCATGACCTAAAGTCTCTCCAGGAAGTAAGGCAGATGTAATCGAACACTGTGTTTAAACAACTATGAAGAGAGTGAGGTCAGTCTGTGTAGAATTAATGGAAAGCTCTTTTATTTTTACAAAATAAGTACATTAATGCTTTCTTGGAACATAGGGGAGCTGAAATTTAAAGAAAGGAAAAAAAAGGTTAACTTAGCCTTTAAAGCGTAACTCAACTTCCAAAAGGGAGTTAGCTCTGCATTTACACCCCCTTTCTCCTCCCCAAGCAGAATTGCAGGGACATGTTTTTTTATAAATGTTTAGCCTCGCTTCCTATCACCATTTTCGTCTAGGCCGGAATAATGTGCAGTTGGTCCTGGAGCCTCCTGGGATACTTACATCACATCTCCCATGAGGCTGTAGAGCACAGAGCATCCAGGTGGCAGGTCTGGTATGTCATTGGAGCTGACTGCCTGCACTCAGAAGAGGCAGCAGTTTAAGAGGACCAAGATGGTGGCGCGAGACCCGCTGTGTGGCAGTCGTATAGTGAATCACAGCGGGACAACATTTGGTTGGCTGTGCAGGAGAGTATGTGCTTTAAAGAGCACTGCAGATCTACAGGTAAGTGGGAAAAACATAGGGGTAGGGTGGTGGAGTTTAAACCTGTCACTGATCAGTGCCCTGCCACAATCTTCTCCACAACTTCTTCTGATTTATGAGTTGCATCATTCCCAACACAATTTTTGTTCTCTTACGTTTGCCAGGAATGAGCTGAGCACTTGAATGGGCATGTGTCATAGGCAGTGTGCACAAAGAAAAAAAAATGCTAGGAGCAATTTATCTTTGAAGAAAAAAAAAAAGGTTTTGAAACTATTTCTACAAAAGAAACTCCTCACCCCCCTAATACATTTTTTTAAGTTGAACTTTAGTCAGCCTTTAAAAAAAAATAAACTGTGGCCCAGATTCTAAAAAGGGCTTACGACGTCGCAACGCCATGTACGCCGTCGTAAGTCCTAATCTGGGCCGTCGTATCTATGCGACTGATTCTTAGAATCAGTTACGCATAGATAACCATTAGATCCGACAGGCGTAAGGCTCTTACGCCGTCAGATCTTAAATGCAAATTTTTTTTTGGCCGCTAGGTGTCGCCTCCGTCGTTTTCCCCGTCGAGTACGCAAATTAGCTAGATACGTGAATTCCCGAATGTAGGCGCGGCCGACACAGTAAAGTTATGACGTTTACATTAGGCTTGTCCCGGCGTAAAGTTGCCCCTGCTATATGAGGCGCAACCAATGTTAAGTATGACCGTCGTTCCCGCGTCGAAATTTGAAAAGTTACGTCGTTTGCGTAAGTCGTCCGTGAATGGGGCTGGACGCCATTTACGTTCACGTCGAAAACAATGACGTCCTTGCTACGTCATTTGGAGCAATGCACCCTGGGATTTTTTACGGACGGCGCATGCGCAGCTCGTTCGGCGCGGGGACGCGCTTCATTTAAATGAAACATGCCCCCTACCCGCCGAATTTGAATTACGCGGCCTTACGCCGCATGATTTACGCTACGCCGGCGCAACTTTACACGCAATTGCTTTGTGAATAAAGCACTTGCATGAAAAACTTGCGGCGGCGTAACGTAAATGACATACGTTACGCCGCCGCAGAGATACGCCCGATCTACGAGAATCTGGGCTTTAGTGTGCAACCCTTGCCTATATAGTATGGGTTAAATGCTCATTAATGCCAGGTTCACACATGTGCGAATTGGGTGCGGATTTCGCCACACCCAATTTGCATGACATGTGAGTATGACCGGCTCTCTATGGACCCACTTCACACATGTCCAGGGGGGGGGGGGCACGGTTTGCATCCCAAAAGGGTCCTGTGCATGTTTGGGTCTGGTTCAGGTGCGAATTCATGCAAAAATTCAGACCTGTTTAGCACAGGAGCCCACCAAAGCCCACCAGACCCCATTCTGGAACCGCAAATATGTGAACCCGACCTTAGTCAGGAGGAGATGAAAACTAGAGCAATACTTACCTTATTTTTCACTGCTGCAGGCTACTTTCCTTTTGGTTCCAGGATGGACAACTGATCCATTGAAGCTGCTCCTATTCTCTAGTCAATCGGCTGTTCCCTTGCTAAGATCATTAATGCAAATACAATGTATGTGAGGTTGTCAAAGGCTTGCCAACATTTTGGGGCTGGAGTGGATAGATGAAGAATTAAGTATTCCTCTACTTTATACTTTCCCTAGACATAATAAGCAATCAAATCCTACTATACAGGATGGGGGGTAGCACACAAAGTGTATTTTTAGAAGATTTGAGTTAGTCAAGAAATGATATATTGTTTATTGTTTAATCTACCGTATATGTATATTTCAGATCCCATGGGAGTAGGATTCTGACACACTGTACATTGATACTTACTGGTATGTTGTTGGACTGACATTAATACGTCGAGGGTGACTCCCTGATTCAAACTTGCTGGCCAATGTGACGTTGTTTCCGAAAAGACAATAGCGTGGCATTCTTACTCCAACAACACCAGCGAAGACTGAGCCAGAATGAATTCCTATTCTCATCTGCCAAAAAAGGAAAAGATAAAAATTCTTAAGTCAAAGATTTGCATTTTTGTTTTAAAGATGACAAAAGCTTTCACTAAAAATGTGACAAAACAGCCATAAAGATGTAAACCGTTCTTGACCTTTGCCACTCTACTAAAAAAAAAACATTGGGTATGATTTACTAAAACTGGAGAGTTCAAAAGCTGGTGCAGCCCTGAATAGAAACCAATTAGCTTCCATGTTTTTTTTCGTCAAAACTTAATTTAAAACGTTGAAATTATAATCTGTGCATAAATAAAGTAAGGCGCTACTCTTAAAAGATGTATTAATTACAGTGCAAAACAAAAAAAGTACTATATAAGTTAATGTGCTCACTCCACAAAACTACAAAGATAAAGTGAAATCACAACATAAATTCTTCTCCACAATTATATGACGTGCAATTGTGCACACAAAATATATTCCCAACCAAATGCTATTTGTATCACAGTGTCCATATAACTTTCAAAAAGTGTCCATTTTAAACCAATATATCAACAACAACAAAATTTAAAACAAAATACAAAACCAAACGAATTCTTCTGTGCTGTGCTTCTGTTATTCAATAAATCAATTAGTCCCATCCACTGTGCCGTTTATACTAATGTGAAAACCTTCTCAACTCTCCAATACAAATGTGCTTTACCACGTGTGGTTTGGGGGTTCACTCACCAGATCCACATACCCAAAAGGCCAGTAAAGAATTAGGGCCAGATTCACAGTCAGCGGCGTATTTTTGTGCGGGCGTAGCACATCTCATATGCGCTACGCCGACGTAACATAGAGAGGCAAGAGCAGTATTCACAAAGCACTTGCTCCCTAAGTTATGGCGGCGTAGCGCAAATGGGGCGGCGTGACCACGCCTAATTCAAATTTGGAAGGTAGTGGGCGTGTTGTATTATAATTAACCGTGACCCCATGTAAATGAATGGCCGAATGAACAGCGCATGCGTGCGCATGCTCAGAATCACGTTGCATATACTCCCTAAGAAACGACGGCTCAATGCGTACGACGTGAACATAACCTACGCCCAGCCCCATTCACGTACAACTTACGTTAACGACGTAAAATACGACGCTGTTCCCACGCCCATACCTTAACATGACTTACCCCTGCTTTAGGTGGGATAACTTTACGACGGACGTACGCCTTACGTAAACGACGTAGCTTACTGCGAAGGGCGCGAGTACGTTTGTGAATCGGCGTATCTAGCTCATTTACATATTCAACGCGTAAATCAACGGAAGCGCCCCTAGCGGCCAGCGTAAATATGCACCCAAGATACGACGGCGTAAGGAGACTTACGTCGGTCAGATCAAGCAGAAATTCAGGCGTATCTGGTTTCCTGAATACAGCGCATAGATACTACAGCGCATACTACAACTTATGCGGCGTATCAACAGATACGTCGGCGTAAGTTGTCTGTGAATCCGGCCCTTAGTGTTTAAGCCAACTGGAAAGGATGGGATAGATGCTCCATCCAATATAATCTCCTCTCTCACATCCACCATGTCTTTTATAAATCCCAGAAAATAGTAGATTGATTGTGCAATACATTTATTAAAGTGACTTCCTAAAGATGCCATATCGGCGAAATGCATTGAGGTCGGGTCGCTGCTGAGAGTTCCAGGTTGCTGGTGACGTCATATCTGGGTGAGGAGGAACGCACGCCGAGTCTCTGGAGAAAATGGCGGGGCGATATCCCATATACACACAGGCTGATTGAGCTGGTTCCCGGTCTGGGCACTATTAAATGTAATTGTAACAAATTGGATGTATTTTAATTGTATTTTTAATAAACGTATTGCATGAGCAATCTACTGTTGTTTTTTCTGGGATTTATGAAGACATCGTGGATGTGAGAGAGGAGATTTTATTGGTTGGAGCATCTATCCCATCCTTTCCAGTTGGCTGAAACACTGAGGCCTCATACACACGACCGTTTTCCTCGACAGAATCCATCAAGAAACTTGGTGGCAGAGCTTTTTTTGCCGAGGAAAACGGTCGTGTGTATGCTTTTCATCGAGAAAACTGTCGGGGAACTCGACGAGGAAAAAAGAGAACAAGTTCTCTTTTTCCTCAACGGGAGTCTCAATTTCCTCGTCGTGTTCCTCGTCGGGCTGGTTTTCGACGAGAAACACGTTTGTGTGTATGCTTAGAAACCTGCGCATGCTCAGAATAAAGTATGAGACGGGAGCGCACCTTCGGTAAAAGTAGCGTTTGTAATGGAGATAGCACATTTGTCACGCTGTAACAGACTGAAAAGTGCAAATCGTCTCTCACCAAACTTTTACTTAACACGCAGTAACATGAGATTAGCAAAAGCAGCCCCAAAGGTTGTGCCAGTGGAATAGAACTTCCCCTGCCTTTGTACGTGTTGAACCTCACCACGTTTGAGAACGACGAGATTTTGTCTTGACAGTGTATACGCAAAGCAAGCTTGTCAAGTTTCTACACAAGCCTAACAAGGAACTCGTCGAGGAAAACGATGTTTCATTTACGACAAGTTCCTCGGTCGTGTGTACGAGGCCTAAGGCTTTACTGGTCTTTATGGCCATGTGGATCTGGTGAGTGTACCCCCAAACCACATGTGGTGGAGTAGATTTGTGTTAAGAAGTTTTTCACATTAGTATACATAGAACGGTGGATGGGAATAATAGATTTATTGAATACCAGAAGCACAACACAGAAAAAAAAGTTTTTTTGTTCATATATTGGTTTAAAGGGGTTGTAAAGGTAAAAAATGTTTCCCCTAAATAGCTTCCTTCACTTACCTCATCCTTCGATTTTGCTTTTAAATGTCCTTATTTCTTCTGAGAAATCCTCACTTCCTGTTCTTCTGTCTGTAACTCCACACAGTAATGCAAGGCTTCCTCCCTGGTGTGGAGTGTCGTGCTCGCCCCCTCTCTTGAGGGGGGCGAGCAGGAGAGTCAGGACGCTCTCTACGTTGCAGATAGAGAAAGGAGCTGTGTGTTACGGTAGTGGGCATCCTGACTCTCCTGCTCGCCCCCTCCCGTCTCAAGGGAGGGGGCAAGCACGACACTCCACACCAGGGAGAAAGCCTCGCATTACTGTGTGGAGTTACAGACAGAAGAACAGGAAGTGAGGATTTCTCAGAAGAAATAAGGACATTTAAAAGCAAAATGAAAGGATGAGGTAAGTGAAGGAGGACTGCACTAAGGTAAAGGAAGCTATTGAGGGGACCATTTTTTTCCCTTTACAGCCCCTTTAAAATGGACACTTTTTGAAAGTTTTGTGGACAATGTGATATAAATAGCATTTGGTTGGGAATATATTTTTTGTGCACAATTGTTATATAATTGTTGAGAAGAATATATGTTGTGATTTCGCTTTATATTTGCAGTTTTTGTGGAGTGGGTACATTCATTTATATAGTATTTTTTTTGCACTGTAATTAGTACATCTTTTAAGAGTAGCGCCTTACTTTATTTATGCACATATTTTCTAGTGAAATGTTCACTTAAAGGGGCAGCTGCCATAGAACACAGAAAAAAATCGTAAGGTTGGCGCCATTTATATAGCTCTAAAATGAAGTTATAATCTGATTGGCTACCATGCACAGCTGCACCGGATTTTGCACTCTCCAGTTTTAGTAAATCAATGTCATTGTCTTTCTTGTTGTATTACCTTGACTTCCTGTCCCAGTGACACCAGAGGGAGAAAAATTTCTCCAGAATACCTTGGGGACGGCCTTCCCAGAAGAGTTGAAGCTGTTAGAGCTGCAGGGTGGGCCAACTCAATATTGAACCCTACGGACTAAGACTAGGATGCCATTAAAGTTTATGCACATGTAAAGGCAGGTGTCCTAATACTTTTGACAATATAGTGTATGTTAGAGCAATGCAAATACATAAGCTTAGCCTTTTATATATTCTTTTATGAATTCAGCTCAACATTTTACAGCAACAAATGCATCAACTATTAATTTAAACATACAGGACTAGTCTTTTAAATCTTTGCCATGATCTTGAGAATATTCAGCAAACAGATCTCAGATGGGAGGAGGTAAAGTTTTGCCCAGGGAGTGTTTTGGTGCATGAATGGGGGCCTTGGGGGAGGGTCTGTTTTGAGCTAGTTTCAACCCTCCTACTAGGGCTTGCAGTCAGATATGTGTCCCTGTCACACCATCCAAAATCTTTGGGTTAGATCCAGGGCCTTCTGTAACCACTTCCATACCAGGCACTTACGCACCTTCCTGTCCAAGCCAATTTTCAGCTTTCAGCGCTGTCGCACTTTGAATGACAATTGCGCGGTCATGCTACACTGTACCCAAACAGTTTTTTTTATTCCCACAAATAGAGCTTTCTTTTGGTGGTATTTGATCACCTCTGCGATTTTTATTTTTTGCGCAACAACTAAAAAAAGACCGAAAATTTTGAAAAAAATAAAGTTTTTATTTTTTTCTGTTATTTTTTTTGTAAATGAGTATGTTTTCTTCTTCGATTACGGGCACTGATATGGCGGCACTGATGGGCACCGATGAGGAGGCACTGATGGGCACCAGTGAGGCGGCACTGATAGGCGGCACTGATGGGCACTCATAGGCGGCACTGGTATGCAGTACTGATTGGCACTCATAGGCGGCACTGATGGGCACTCATAGGCGGCACTGATGGACACTCATAGGCGGCACTGATGGACACTCATAGGCGGCACTGGGCACTCATAGGCGACACTGATGGGCACTCATGTGCAGCACTTATGGGTGGCACTGTTGGGTACTTATGGATGGCACAAATGGGCACTGATAGGTGGGCACTGGGCATGGATGGGCAACTGAGAGGTGGCACTGATGGACATTGAGGGGTGGCACTGATGGACATTGAGGGTGGCACTGATGAACACTGAGGGGTGGCACTGATGGACACTGAGGGGTGGCACTGATGGACACTGAGGGGTGGCACTGATGGACACTGAGGGGTGACACTGATGAACACTGAGGTGTGGCACTGAGGGCATTACTGGGCATCACTTGTTTATCCCAGTGCCTATGTTGCCAGTCAGTGCCCATTTGTGGGCACTGATTGGCATCTTTCTCATTTTTTTTTCACTGCCCCCTTCCCTGGTGGTCCAGTGTGGGCTTCCCTGGTGGTCCAGTGTGGGCTTCCCTGGTGGTCCAGTGTGGGCATCCGAGAAGGGCTGCGCTGATAAACAATCAGCGTGACCCCCCCGTCAGGAGAGCCGCCGATCGGCTCTCCTCTACTCGCGTCTGTAAGATGCGAGTGAGGAAGAGCCATCAACGGCTCTTCCTGTTTACATCGTGATCAGCCGTGATTGGACACGGCTGATCACGTGGTAAAGAGCCTCCGCCGGAGGCTCTTTACCGAGATTGGAGATGCAGGGTGTCAGACTGACACCCCGCATCACCGATCGCCATGCTGCGCGCCCCCACGGGCGTGCCGGCATGTTATCCTGCAGGACGTCAATAGACATCCAGTCAGGATTTCACAACCACTTCCCGGACTTCAATTGTCTATTGACTGGGCGGGAAGTGGTTAATGTTAATTGGACCCTGGGCAAAAAAAATCTTGCCCGCCCATACAATTTTGCTCTCCACCTGCTCTGAGACATACAATAAATATCAGCTAGACTTTAAATCAGTTTACTGTATCAGATAAGTCAGTGATTGCAATTGGTTGCCAGAAGTTACAGCATATCATTACCGCTTACTGACTGGTTGCTAGAGGTTACAGCATATCATTACCGCTTACTGACTGGTTGCTAGAGGTTACAGCACATGATTTCTTCTTGTTGATTGGTTGCTAGAGATTACTGTAGAGTAATACTGCTCACTCTTTGGTTGCTAGAGGTTACAACACATCATCTCTTCACTGCAGAGGGGCATGATATACATATGAATGCTGCCTTTATTAACATATGAATGCCGCAGACCTCAGCTATTTACATATGAATGCTCCCAGTATTTACATATGAATGTCACCGTTATTTACATATGAATGCTCCAGGTATTTACATATGAATGTCACCGTTATTTACATATGAATGCTCCAGGTATTTACATATGAATGTCACAGCTATTTACATATGAATGACAGTTATTTACATGTAAACACAGGGTCTGCAGGTGAGTCATCTGTACACAACAATATTTTAGAGATGGGCAGCATTAGTAGCATCACTTCACACTGAGATGTCAGGACACAGCACAGGACTAAAACTTCAAGGGACAAGGGAATTTAAACTGGGATAGTTGGCAAGTATGAGGCAGCTGCTTTGGGCCCCACAACAATGACATGGCCCAGGGCAACTTCCCCTTTTGCCGTGCCTTAAAGACTGCCCTGGTTAGATCTCCTAAAACAAGACAGTTCATGCAGGTTTATAAATGATCCAATTGTTAGGCCTCTGTAGAGCTATCACTAGCCAAGACAGCAATGTTTTAAATTCTGATTTAACAGATGAAAGCAATTTTGACATTATATAAGAAAAAATGCATGTACTCGCATTTAGCTACCTGACAAGAATAGGACATTAAAATGTAAGAGAGTTGCTAAGTAACACTGTGTTTTCAAGGTGACATTTAAAACTTTTTTTTCTCTGAATTCATATAAAACATCTGCCATTTGTTAGACAAGATGCTTTTTTCTTCGGAATGTGATGAGACCAATAATGTGCAGGTTTTTGCATAAAGGGAGTTATGCAAGACTCTTTCTGTTAATGATACAATGGCAGTCCCTTCAGCAGACGTTCATGCCAACATTTTCATTTATAGAAAATGTCACTGGCACATCGCCAACAAGGCAAGAAAAAGAATTATTACTAATCTGGAAAAAAAGTAAAAAATTAATAAGCAATCCTTATACTATATTTACAAAATGTTTGTATTAAAACCAGCAGCATATTCCACTGAATAGTGGAAGCATTTAGTTAACACTAAAATCACCAGGTTGGGCAAAAAGGCAACTCTTGACAAACAGAAAAATGCAAAGAGCCAGCTTTACTCTTAAAGCGGGGCTCCAACCACAATTAGAATTTTTAAATGTATGTTCTTTTCATCCTGCGTTTTTATAAAATAAATCCGGTCACTTACTATTTTACAATCCGCCGCCGCTCCGCATAGTTATTCAAACAAGATTGTTTATAAAACTATGTCCACACCTTTGTCATTTTGCTTGTGGGCATTGTGAGGCCCACAAGCACTTACTTCCTGGAAGTCTTGGATGGGGAGTGATAATTGGGTAGCGCACTGCATCCTGGGAAATGATGACACACATTTCCCAGGAGCATTAGCGTGCTGAGGAGCCGAGGGAGATGATGCCAGAATCCTAGGTGATTCCGAAGGCAGATTTTGTGGGACCGCATAGCAACAGGCATTTCCAGGTGAGCAAAACATTTTTTTTTCTTTTTTTAGGTCTAATGAGCACAATAATGGAAAAAAAATATTTTGGGATGGAAACTCCACTTTAACCACTTGACCACTGGGCACTTAAACCCCCTTCCTAACCAGACCAATTTTCAGCTTTCGGTGCTCTCACAATTTGAATGACAATTACTCAGTCATACAACATTGTGCCCATCTGAAATTTTTGTCCTTTTTTTCCCACAAATAGAGCTTTCTTTTGGTGGTATTTGATCACCTCTGGGTTTTTTATTTTTTGCGCTATAAAAGAAAAAACACTGAAAATTCTGTAAAAAAAAAAAAAAAATCTTGTTTCTGTCATATTAGCAGGTATTGCGGAGTATTGGGGGTATTACAGAGTATGGGTGGTATTGCAGAGTATTGGTGGTATTGCAGAGTATTGATGGTATTGCAGAGTATGGGTGGTATTGCAGAGTATGGGTGGTATTGCAGAGTATGGGGGGTATTGCAGAGTATGGGGGGTATTGCAGAGTATTGGTATTATTGCAGAGTATTGCGCAGGGATGGATGGCTGGATCTGTGACTGCATTTGTCACAGATCCAGCCCACAGCAGCTGCTGCTGCTACCGCTCTCCCCCTCTCCTCTCACACTGTACCGATCGGTACAGAGAGGAGAGGGAGGAACCGGCGTCATCACATGACGCCGGTTTGTTTACAAGTGATCGCTCCGTCATTTGACGGAGCGATCACGTGGTAAACGGCCGCTATCAGCGACATTTTACCGCGATCGGTGATGCGCCGGGTCTTCTAGACCCGGCGCTCACAGATGATTCCGGGAGCGTGCCCCAGGGGGCGCGCGAGAGGAGGATTCTGGGAGGACGCCCCAGGGACGTCCTCCCAGAACAACTCCACCGCGCTGTATACGTCTTTTGTCTATGGCGCGGTGGCAAAGAGGTTAAGGAGCTTCACCAAGGAAATTATTTGCTGTTTATCCAGTTTTGTGATCAACAAAATGACAAATCTTTGAGACAGTTAACATACAGTATACATACCTCCCAACTTTTTGAGATGGGAATGAGGGACACCAATTAGCAAAAGTATGTAGGACACACACCCTGCCACGCCTCCATAAATGAAAATTATACAAAAAAAAATGATTAGTTAAACCCACAAGTGTTTTTTTTACCACTTCTATTCCTTTATATTGGCTTTTGGAATTTACAAATGCAGCGATTAAAAAATTGTATGAAAGGTTTAGCATTGGAAAACACATTTTTAAGGATACATTTTGTATTTTATATACCGTGTTTCCCCGAAAATAAGACCTACCCCATTATAAGACCTAGCATGGTTCTTGGGGTGGGCTGCAATATAAGCCCTACCCCAAAAATAAGCCCTAGTAAAATTAGTTTAACTTTTTTTTAATCCATTTTGCAGAATCATTGCAGCGGCTCCCCCTCACCTCCCTCCTCCTGCCCGATGCCCGCAGCCCCTCCCTCCTCAGCACATGCGACAGCCAGGAAAGTCAGGGAAGCTGCAAGAAAGGTACCCACTTTAGGATCATTGTACATACCATAGTTAAATAAGACACCCCCCGATAATAAGCCCTAGTGTGATTTAGGTTGCCAAAATTAATATAAGACCCAGGTTTATTTTCGGGGAAACACGGGTATAACTATATAGATCAGACCAAAATGAGGGACAAATAAGGAGGATAGAGGGACAGGGGGAAGAAAGAAGGAAAGAAGGACAGTCCCTTAAAATCAGGGACAGTTAGGAGCTATGAGTTAGTACTTCAACAAAACATCTTTGGTACTACCTGTGAAAACTAGGTACCCTTCCCCCCCCCCCCCAAAAAAAAAAAGAATAATGTGCTAACAGTTGAAGCTGTTGACTTTTAAATGGGTGTAACTCCGCTTCGGTGATGAAACTTACTAAGCTTTATTTTTTATTTTGGATAGCCTAGGGAAGGCTTATAGTCTAAATGTATGTTTTAATGATGAGCTTCCTCCTGACTTCCTGTCCCATTGAGGGCACAAGAAATGAGGGGAAAAGTTCCTTGATGTGGACAGTCAACAATAAAAAAAAAATTAATGGAGGCTTTTTTATCTTCCACTCCACCTAATAAAAGTTTTTGTTGTTTTTTGCTTTCTGTTCTATATGGAGAGATTCCCATTTTCTTCTTGTGCAGTGATTACAGGTAAACGGGCAAAATAATGCCAATCAGGTCCGAGACAGCAGTAAAAGCCTGAAAGAGTTTCTACATTTTTCCACTATATCAGAAACCAGAAAATATGTTTTGGCTGAAGTTCCAGCTTAGTTTGTTCATCAACCCCATATTTACCATGAAGACATCAGGTGTGTACCTCTGGCAGCAGGTGTAAGGGGAAGTAGTGTCTCATTGACCTTTTCAGCTTCAGGCAATATGGAGCAATTCATCCTCAAAGTTTACAGCAAGCACACTGAAGATGTCCAAGTCATTCTCTCAGCAGCTCAGTTCACCCTGACCCAGCAGTCTTCTTGTATAAACACAGAGTAGGCGTTCTAGGAGGGGGAGCAGGTAAATCTGAGCTGCAGACAGAACAGCTTCAATGCTTGTTCTGTAGACTTGGCAGTCCCATTCAGACTTTTGCTCTGCATTATCAGATGCAGCCCCCCTCCCCCCATTTGACTGGGCTGTCTAATGATATCATACTGCTCTGGGGAGGTGATCAGGATTTTTTCACTATGATTGCTTATCATAGTTATAAACAATCATTTTTATGACTGGCCATTGTGTACTATTATGATACCTGTGATTGGCTACGGCTATCACATGGTACACGTCTACTGTGATCGGTCCCTGTACCATGTGAACACTGTGACCAATCACAGAGATCACAATAGTACACAATGAATGAACGCTATTGTGTACTGTGGACATGTGATCACTGTGATTAGTCACAGCGATCACATGGTACCAGGAACGAGCAAGTACAACAATCTGAATCCTGCTGTGTCCAGTGGACAAAGCAGGTGACAGATCGCGCCGCTGTGCAACCTCTAGGGAGCGGGTGAGGCGCACTGCTAGAGGACATCATATGACGTCCACCCAGGACTAGAAAGCTCCTGCCCTGCCATCACTTTAAAATAGACCAGTCAGGAAGTGGTTAAAGAAGAATTATGGACTCCCATTAAAAAATGTGCTGTAGCATGTAATTATAAGTACATCTACACTAACAGTTTATTATTTTTTTAAGTTCCCCTGCAAAGTCCCATAAATAGTTGTTGATCCTGCAAGTGCAGTGCGCCTAATGCAGTCTTCTTGGAGGGTGTGACACCAATGCTGCCCTGCTACTAAATTCAGAGCAGAGTTGTCACCCTTGTGTAGGCTGCGTCTGCTTGCCCTACAGTTGGAAGAGAAGATTATGGGGGAGTGTGACTATTAGTACTGTCAGCTGCTTTTTAAGTCTGTAGCTTGTCAAGCAGCACCTGGCTACACCTAGTCCCGCCCACTGCTTTCTGGATTGATGGCACTGCCTCTATTGCTGAAACCTCCCACTGTGAGCTGCAGTGACTGGGAGGGTGAGAAGGTGCCACATAATTGGAGGGTGATTTAAATCATTCACGGAAGTTATAAAAAAAATGGTCTACTTTATGGGGTATGTGTACTACGCAGTAACTGAATTGTGAAGTTGTTGAAATTTCTGTACAGGAGCCTTTAGTTGTACTTTCATTTCCAGTACAGACTTCACCTACTTCAACCTAAGAAACTAACAGTCACACTTTATTAACAGTGGATGCAGTTAAATTGATGGATTAAAACAATATTTAATATCCCCTAATTGAGCGCCATCATTTGCAAAGAAATTCTGCAAACCAATGGACTATCTGTCTACTGTGTAGATCACTGCAGGCTGACGTTTAATGACCTCCCTGAAATATTTATTTAATGATGAAAAATATTTCAATTATTAATTTAGAGAAGTAAAATCAGCGAAGTGTAAATCAGCCTAATAATAGCACTGCACAGTAATGTACATCAGATGCATATTTCATGGGGGAGCAGAGATGTAAGATTATGTAAGGCATACTGAATTTTTAAAGAAGCCATTACAGTCAATATGGCTGCACAGAAAGCCCTGTATTGAAATTCATATAAAATTATAATCTCTATAAATCCAAAATGTTTATGGGGGTCCATGTCTGTAACAGGCAGCCATATTATCCTTGCAACAATTCTCGGCATGGAAAGGTGTCCTCAGTGTGCTGTGGCTGGGAATAGAACTATGACTGTAACCTCCAAGGGAGGGACCCAATACCTTAACCACTTAAGACTCGGACCATTAAGCAGGTTATGGACCTTGCACCTTTTTGCGATTCGGCACTGCGTCGCTTTAACTGACAATTGCGCGGTCGTGCGACGTGGCTCCCAAACAAAATTGGCGTCCTTTTTTCCCCACAAATAGAGCTTTCTTTAGGTGGTATTTGATCACCTCTGCGGTTTTTATTTTTTGCGCTATAAACAAAAATAGAGCGACAATTTAAAAAAAAAATCTATATTTTTTACTTTTTGCTATAATAAATATCCCCCAAAAGAGATATAAAAAAAAAATTGTCCTCAGTTTAGGCCGATACGTATTCTTCTACCTATTTTTGGTAAAAAAAATCACAATAAGCGTTTATCGATTGGTTTGCGCAAAATTTATAGCGTTTACAAAATAGGGGATAGTTTTATGGCATTTTTATTAATAATTTTTTTTTACTACTAATGGCAGCGATTTTTTTCGTGACTGCGACATTATGGTGGACACATCGGACAATTTTAACACTTTTGGGACCATTGTAATTTTCACAGCGAAAAGTGCTATAAAAATGCACTGATTACTGTGAAAATGACAATTGCCGTTTAGGAGTTAACCACTAGGGGGCGCTGAAGGGGTTAAGTGTGACCTCATATGGGTTTCTAACTGTAGGGGGCGGGGCTGGAAGTGTGACGTCAGTGATCGTCTTTGCCTATATCAGGGTACAGACGATCACTGACATTGCCACAATGAAGAATGGGGAAGGTGTGTTTATACTGTGACGATCCTGTCTTGATATATGTGGTTTGATTAATTGGATCTGTAAACCAATTAGTCACTCTAATATGTGGTAAGAGTTAATGGTTTAAATCATCACAACCTCAGAGTACCAACACAATCAAAGAGCTTATTGATTCATAAGCTAATATTTGTAATATAGGCATGTGCGGGAGCACGTAAATAATAGTGAGGATTGTAGTATATATAACAAAAAGTCTCTGGTATAAAGACAGCAGTAGTGAGTTAAATTGTAGGCATATGGCAGTTCATATAGATGAATCTTGGCAGGTCTCAAATAAGCAGGATGGATAATATGCATAAACAGAGTTCCTTAGGAAATGAAGATAATACAGCCTGCTATCACTTTAAATCATTGATTCAGATACTTGCGGTACTGATGTCTTCCATGAGAAATAGCTGCAGGCTGGAGTGGTGTGAAATAATGTCTGTAATGCTGGAAGCTGCAGAGGGTAACCTGAAGTCTGGAAAAACCTGGAGTGATGTGTGGAGAGGTTCCTGGTTGCAGACCAGGATGAGGAATCAGGGCCTCAATTGAATACTCCTTCAGGGGTCTTTAGAGCGGTCCCGGGTGACGGCAGGGGTCCAACAAAATAGTGGAACACCCTGCTGTCATCTCTGGCGATTTAAATACCCGCCAGGGCGCGGGAAACAGCAGAGCACGCTGGGGCGCGCTTCCGCGTTCCAGCGTGGAACGCAAACACTGGCGCGGCGGAAGTGACGCGGCCAGTGCAGAGAGCGGAGCGCAGCCGATGGAATAGGTAAGGCTGCGCTCGTTTTATACTGAATAACGCCAGTGGCGTTACATACTCCCCTCCTCAAGGGGGCTCCTCCAGTGCCAGTATTTGGTGATGGACGAGTAGGATACCTACGATGAAATTGACTAATCAGACGGGGAGCATGTAGGTGCGAAGAATCTTCCCAAGAATCTTCAAGTTGAGAGTAACCTTTCCAACGTATTAAATATTGAATTATAGAACCTCTTTTTCTAGAATCCAGAATTTTTTCAATTTCATATTCGGTCTCACCCATAACTTCAACTGGAGGCGGGGGACGTGAGATTCTGTTAGCGAATGGGTTTGGTACGAATGGCTTAATAAGAGAGATATGGAATGAAAGATGTATTTTCCAATCAGGAGGTAGCTGTAGTCTTACTGCATTGGAGTTAATCACTTGAGAAATGGGGTAGGGTCCGATGAATTGACGTCCTAATTTTTTCGAGGGTAGATTTAGGCGTAAATTTCTGGTGGAAAGCCACACTAAATCACCCACTTTGTAGACAGGAGGTATTGATCTGTGAAGATCATAGTTACGTTTTTGGCGTAACTGCGCAGCTTCTAAATTTGAGCGTAAGATAAGGGAGTGTTTCCTTTAAGTTAGTGAGATAATTTCCTACTGCAGGTACATTGTTTGAGAGAAAGGAGGATGGTAAACTATTTGGGTGAAAACCATAATTGGCATAAAATGGTGATAATTGAGATGAAGAGCTGGTAGAATTATTATATGCGAATTCCGCGTGGGGAAGTAGTTGATACCAGTCATCCTGAAGATGGGTGCAATAGCAACGTAAATATTGTTCCAAGATCTGATTGATGCGCTCTGTCTGCCCATTTGTCTGTGGGTGGTAAGCGGTGGACATGCGGTGATCAATTTTTAATGCATTACATAAAGCTTTCCAGAACTTGGAAATTAATTGAGATCCACGGTCTGAGATAATCTGAGAGGGTAACCCATGTAGTTTGAGGATGTTATTAACGAAGGCTGTTGCCGTCTCAAGAGAGGTTGGTAGGTTTTTTAAAGGAATGAAATGTGCCATCTTTGTTAATAGGTCTACAGTGACCATGATGGTGTTGGCACCATTTGATCTAGGAAGATCGACAATAAAATCCATTGACACAACCTCCCATGGTCTATTTGGTACTGGAATGGATGCTAGAAGACCAAATGGAGGTTTTCTTGAGAGTTTGTTACTGGCACAAATCTCGCAGGAATTGACATAGTCATGGACCCTTTTAGTTAAATGGGGCCACCAGTAATGTCTTTTTACAAGATGAATTGTTTTAGTGATTCCAGGGTGGCCAGCTAAGGGGGAATCATGTAGTTGTTTAAGTAGTGACAACTGTAATTGTGGAGGAACGTACAACTTATCTTTGTAAGTGTATACTCCGTCTGATCGCTTTAGGACTGCCTTAGGTAGGTCAGATGAATCCTTGGAAATAGAGTGAGAGAGTAATTCTTTGAAGGAGGTGGTTACTCCAATGAAGCGGTTTGGGGGTATGATGGAATGTGGTGGAATCTCAGTAGTGTCCTCTTCAAAGATGCGAGATAGGGAATCCGCCTTTAAATTTTGTGAACCTGGCCTATAAAAAATATAAAAGTCAAATCTGTCAAAAAATAAACTCCACCTCACCTGTCGGGCAGACAAGGTCTTGCAGGCCTTTAAATGTTGAAGATTACAATGATCTGTCAGTATGGTGATTGGGTACTTAGATCCCTCTAGAAGATGTCTCCAATTGGCTAGGGCGTCTTTAATAGCGAGGAGTTCCTTTTCTCCTATTGGGTAGTTCTTTTCTGCTGACGTTAGAGTTCTAGAATAGAAAGCCACTGGGTGTAGAGGTTCAGACAAACTTGCTTGTTGGGAAAGTACAGCACCCAAAGCGAAGTGAGAGGCATCTACTTCCAAAGTAAAATGAAATTGAGGGTTTGGTAGTTGGAGGATAGGCGCCGTAGTATAAGAAAGTTTCAGAGATTCAAAAGATCTTTGTGCATCATCAGACCAAGTGAAAGGTGTGTTTTTGCTAGTTAAAGCATTTAGAGGTTTGACAATCTCTGAGAAGTTCTTGATAAACTTCCTGTAGTAATTAGAGAATCCAAGGAAGCGTTGCAAAGCCTTCCTTGAAGACGGAATAGGCCAAGAGAGAATAGAATCAACTTTGGAATGATCCATCTGAATACCTTCAGGAGTGATTTGATAGCCAAGAAAAGAAATAGATGTCTGACTGAAAACACACTTTTCAAGCTTGACATATAAACAGTGAGTTCTGAGTCTGCCCAAAACCCATCTTACATGTTTAGTGTGTTCTTCTAAAGTGTCAGAAAAAATCAAAATGTCATCCAGATAAATTACAACACAAATGTCTAATAAATCACGAAAAATGTCGTTGATGAAACGCTGGAAAGTTGCAGGTGCATTACATAACCCGAATGGCATTACCAAATACTCAAAGAGGCAATAACGAGTCTTGAATGCGGTCTTCCACTCATCGCCTGGGCGAATCCTGATTAAATTGTATGCACCTCTGAGATCTAATTTTGTAAAGATCTTGGAGGTCTGCAAACGTTCTATTAATTCTGGGATAAGAGGTAGGGGATAACGATTTTTTACCGTGATGTTGTTCAATGATCGATAATCGATTATAGATCTGAGTGAACCATCTTTGTTTTTTACAAAGAACATGGCTGCGCTTGCCGGAGAAGTGGAAGGTCTGATAAAACCCTTTCTTAGGTTATCATCGAGATAGTCCTTGAGATGGAACAGTTCTGGCTGAGATAGTGGGTAGATTCTAGCAGTTGGAATAGGCCTATCTGGGATAAGATCAATAGGACAGTCATATATTCTATGAGGTGGAAGTGTCTCTGCATTGGTTATGCTAAAAACGTCGGAAAAATCATGCAGATAAGTTGGAAGACGCTCACAATTTACAGTAGTTAAAAGTATGTTATAGATTGGGTAGCAAGTTTGTTTACAAAATGTAGAGTCTAAAGTGATTGCAGTATCGGACCAATGAATAGTTGGGTGGTGAAAATGTAACCATGGTAGGCCTAACACTATAGGGAATAAAGGTGATGGTATGACATCAAAAACCAAGGTCTCAGTATGGGCATTACCACTAGTAACCAACAGGGGTACAGTTTGAGATTTGACTGGGCCAAAAGAGGAAGTAGAGCCATCAATGAAAATGACAGACAAAGGGGTTTGCTTTACCACACAAGGGATTTTATTTAAATTAACAAAATCTAAATCAATAAAGTTGCCACAGGCACCAGTGTCGACCATCGCATCAATGGTTGTCCTGTCTTGATCCCACTGTAAGGTAAGGGTGAGAGAAATATAATTATTAGTGGTAGAGGCAGATGTAGTACTAGCTCCATTGAATGTTAAAGTTATTACCTTCAGACCTATTCTTTAGGATTGGGCAAGAAGACACCATGTGGTCAGGGGCGGAACAGTAAAGACAAAGATTCTGGGCTCTTCTTCTTTGTTTCTCAGCTGGGGATAATGGGCCCTTGATTGTACCAACTTCCATAGGTACGTCCTTTGGGGGAGATCTGGACCTCCTAAAGGGTGTGGGTTGATAGGAAAAGGCACGTTCAGCCTTTCTTTCTCTGAGACGGCGATCAATAGAGAGAGAGAGAAGCATAAGATCCTCCAAAGATGTAGGAATTTCCACACGAGCGAGTTCATCCTTCATAGACTCAGATAACCCGAGACGGAATTGATTTCTGAGGGCTATATCAGTCCACAAAGTTTCACGACACCAACACTTGAACTCTGAAATGTAGTCTTCTACAGGTCTTTTTCCTTGTTTAAGGTTACGGATAGAATTTTCTGCTGTTATTTGTTTGTTAGGGTCTTCGTAAAGGAGAGACATCTCATCTATGAAAGTGTTAAGAGCACCTAGAAGATCACCGTGCTCATCTACATAGGCATCAGCCCAAACTCTTGGTTCACCTTTAAGGTAAGAGATCAAGGTCAGAATCCTGACTCTGTCAGAGTAATAGGTACGGGGGCGTAACTCAAACATAAGACGACAAGAACTAATAAATTGACGGAAATTTTTTCTGTCACCTGAAAACGGTTCTGGAGGGCAGACCTTAGGTTCAGGTCGCTCCCTAGCTTGAGGAAAATTTTGATTACGGAGAACCTCATTCTCTAAACGGAGATCATTCAAATTAGTGGTGAGAGTGTCCACACGCTGTGATAATCCCACTAAGTGGTTTGCAAGCTCCACTGGATCCATTATTTTTTATGGTTCCACTATTATGTGACGATCCTGTCTTGATATATGTGGTTTGATTAATTGGATCTCAGCTGCGGAGGTTTCTCAGGTGTAAACCAATTAGTCACTCTAATATGTGGTAAGAGTTAATGGTTTAAATCATCACAACCTCAGAGTACCAACACAATCAAAGAGCTTATTGATTCATAAGCTAATATTTGTAATATAGGCATGTGCGGGAGCACGTAAATAATAGTGAGGATTGTAGTATATATAACAAAAAGTCTCTGGTATAAAGACAGCAGTAGTGAGTTAAATTGTAGGCATATGACAGTTCATATAGATGAATCTTGGCAGGTCTCAAATAAACAGGATGGATAATATGCATAAACAGAGTTCCTTAGGAAATGAAGATAATACAGCCTGCTATCACTTTAAATCATTGATTCAGATACTTGCGGTACTGATGTCTTCCATGAGAAATAGCTGCAGGCTGGAGTGGTGTGAAATAATGTCTGTAATGCTGGAAGCTGCAGAGGGTAACCTGAAGTCTGGAAAAACCTGGAGTGATGCGTGGAGAAGTTCCTGGTTGCAGACCAGGATGAGGAATCAGGGCCTCAATTGAATACTCCTTCAGGGGTCTTTAGAGCGGTCCCGGGTGACGGCAGGGGTCCAACAAAATAGTGGAACACCCTGCTGTCATCTCTGGCAATTTAAATACCCGCCAGGGCGCGGGAAACAGCAGAGCACGCTGGGGCGCGCTTCCGCGTTCCAGCGTGAAACGCAAACACTGGCGCGGCGGAAGTGACGCGGCCAGTGCAGAGAGCGGAGCGCAGCCGATGGAATAGGTAAGGCTGCGCTCGTTTTATACTGAATAACGCCAGCGGCGTTACATATACACACCTCTCCCCGTTCTTCAGCTCCGGTGACCAATCGCGGGACACCGGCGGCGATCGGGTCCCGTGGGCGAGGTCACGGAGCTTCGGACCGGGTCGCTACTCGTTCTACATAAAGAGCAAAGTCCTTCACTGCAGGACATGTCATGCATCACTTAGATCAGCATAGGGACAAAAACAGCCTGGTGGCAGTGGCGTCACTAGGGTTGGTGTCACCCGGTGCAGTAAAACATGGTGTTACCCCCCCTCTGTCTAGGCTGCCCAGCACCAAGCAGGCAGCGCACTAGCATGGGGCGCACCCCAAACCAGCCCATGTAAATGATAGTATAGGGCAGTATAGTGGCAGGTTAGGATAGTATAGAGTGGTATAGTGGCAGGTTGGTGTAGTGGGGTGGTATAGGACAGGTTAAGGTGGTATAGGGCATGTTGGGGTGATATAGGGTAGTTTGGGGTGGTATAGGGCAAGTTAGGGTTGCATAGGGCAGGTTGGGGTGGTATAGGGCAAGTTAGGGTGGTACAGGGCAGGTTGGGGTGGTATAGTGCAAGTTAGGGTGGCATAGGGCAAGTTGGGATGGCATGGGAAAGGTTGGGGTGGTACAGGGCAAGTTAGGGTGGCATTGGGCAGGTTGGGTGGTATAGGGCAAGTTATGGTGGCATAGGGCAGATTGGGGTGGTACAGGGCAAGTAAGGGTGGCACAGGGCAAGTTGGGGTGGCATGGGAAAGTTTGGGGTGGTACAGGGCAGGCTGGGGTGGTAAAGGGCAGGCTGTGGTGGCACAGGGCAGGCTGGGTGGTACAGGGCAGGCTGGGGTGGTATAGGGCTGTTTGGGGTGGTACAGGGCAGGCTGGGGTGGTACAGGGCAGGCTGGGCATGTCAGCTAAAAAAAAAAAAAAAAATTAAAAACGGGATGGTGTCACCCCTCTAGCGGGTGTCACCCGGTGCGGACCGCACCCCCTGCACCCCCCTAGCAACGCCTCTGCCTGGTGGACAGTGGAGACAAGGTGGAAGTGGGTGTCCACTAACTGTTTATTGATCACTATGAAAAGTCCTATAGCCACAAGCTCCTCCCACATTATCTCACCCCCCAGCAGATTGAATTTTAGAGTCTATTGGTGAATGATGTTGTGGTGACTGTACCATCTAGTATCACCATTATACACCACCATGATCCCAGTCCCTATTAAAGAGGAGCTCCAGTCTGGAACAAAATAAATAGAAGTCAGCAGCTAAAAATACTGTAGCTGCTGACTTTTAATATTGGTACACTTACCTGTCCAGGGATCCCGCAATGTCGTACCCCAAGCTGATTCGTCAATTGGCTTCGGGTGCAGGCAGCTGCATTGTAAGTAAGGGAAACAAGCAGTGAAGCCTTCAAGCTTTACAGCGGGTTTCTTACTGTGCATGCACAAGTCGCGCTGCACTTTCTAAATGGTCCTGCCAACTTCTGGGACCTATGTGTGTGTCCCAGAAGGCAGCGGGGGGAAGGAGGAGGGGCCGAAAATGCACATAGATCCCCGATCTTATCCGCACGTAAGAGTGGGCACCTTTCAAAACCAGGTACCCATTCCCCTCTCCCCCACAAAAGTACCAAATGTGGCAGTGGATGGGGGGGGGGGGGGTGTGAACAAGCAAAGCTTTCCCTTTTGGGTGGAGCTCCACTTTAACCTGCCAGTGAAGAGTGCAAGAGTATGCTTTCTTATGAATATCACTACAGTGGAATGGTCAGGTGTGAGATTGGATACATAGTCAGACTTTTACTCATGGCAGCAGGGCTCTGTTAGACATATTGGAGGAGAGTAAGAAGTGGCTGTATGACTGTATGGGATGGGGATGTGGCTGATGGAAGCACTGCTGTAGAGCGGGGGCATGGATGTGCCCCATGTAGTTTCTTTTATTTTGCCACAAGATGGCACCAGAGTCTATAGTCTACAGATCACTGGGATTGATAGGCTGTGTAAGTGTCTTAGGAGCCAATAAAGGTCCTCACAGGTAGGATGCCAGTGATATGCAGGGGACACTTAAAAGATTATTTCAACCCTGCACTGGCTAGCATTAAGGGCACCCTGGGTAGGAGGTTAGCAATAACAGTAAATAGTTGTGCGTTGATGGAAAGTGCTACTCATCTTATACTCTCAAATTTAAAAAGTTATTTTTGTAACTGAAGACGTGTGCTGTCACCTGAGATCAGGATGACTGAAGTTGACTCTGGAAAATTGATTAGATAGGTTAAAAGGTTAAAAGGGCGTTCTGCTTTGGGATTCATCCTTCTCCTAACCTCTATTATAAACAGCTCCTGGTAACAAGCCTGTGCAAGTGTGGGCTACTGTGGGGATCCATGTCTATAAGGCTTGTTGCAGGAATGGAGAACATGAACCTATAGAGTGTTCCAGTCTAGCTACACATGTTCTGCAAACTATCTTGTGGTTCCCAGCTTTGAGTGAAAAAAAACTGTGTTGCTGCTGCTGCTTAGAGAAAGAGAGACCCATCTTCTGTGGAATTGTGTTCAATAGTTTTGGAGTATTCCACACCACTCCAAATCCCCTAGCCAGTTTCTAATAGCAAATACACTTCAAAAATACAAACCCTGGCCTAGACTATTCAATGAGCCACAAAGCAGCTCCTGCAGGGGTAGTGCTACACCAGTAAACATGTAAATTACCTTAATGGGTCTTCCATCAGGAGTGAGAACTTCTTCTGAGAGTTCCATCATCTTTAAAGCCATTAATGCAATTGGCTTGGCATGGCTTTTGCTCTTCCGGTGAAGTCCTGCGGCCACACAGTACGCATCACCAATGGTTTCCACCTGTTGATAAAAAGAAACTATATTAGTATGATCCAGGCAGGTGTAATGGCACGTCTGATAAAACCATTTCAACAGCGTGGAAATGTTTGTTCCACGATTCAGATAGAAAGATAGCCCAATACAAGGATACTTTGGTCCCCCATCTTTTGAACGTTGCTAAAAGTCTGATCCCAAAACTGTGGCGAACTCCTGAAGCCCCCACTATGAAGGAATGGATAGTGAAAAATAGATTGGTTGAGATCAATAGAAGAAACAATACATAGAATGGAAGACTCTTTAGAAGTATATAATAACATATGGGGGAAGTGGGTAGAGTTTAAAAAATCACGAGAATATATGTTAATGTTGGAGGGTTAAAGGGAAAAGGGAAGAAGGCGGGAGGACCCTTGGCACATGC
The DNA here is from genome assembly GCF_905171775.1 of Rana temporaria. Classification (NCBI taxonomy): domain Eukaryota; kingdom Metazoa; phylum Chordata; class Amphibia; order Anura; family Ranidae; genus Rana; species Rana temporaria. Next base: position 60,094,226 of record NC_053490.1, read on the forward strand.
CCAGTAGGCTGAGACTAGGCATGTTCAAAAGGGAAAAATTTGTTTCATTTCATTTTAATTCGTTATTTAATTAATTTCGTTAAGTTAGATTCGTTTTCGTAATTCGTAATTGACCAAATTCGAAAAACCCGGTCGAATTCGATAATATTTCGACCAGATTCGATAATATTTTTCGACCGGATTTGATAATATTTCAATCGGATTCGAAAATATTTCAACAGAATTCAATAATATTTCATCCGCTATCGTTAATATTTCAACCAAATACGATGATATTTCAACCGGATTGGAAATTTTTCCAACCGGATTGGAAATTATTTCAACCGAATTTGATAATATTTCAACCATCAGGCATCAGCTATTTTTCCTGTTAAATGTGTCTGGCTGTCTGCCAAATCTTTCACATAAAATAATTGAATTATACAGTCTGACAATTTAAAAATGACTTTAAATAATAAATGTACTTAATTTATCAATTACATTTATATACCGTATTTTATGGCGTATAAGACAACTTTCTAACCCCTTAAAATCTTCTTAAAAGTCGGGGGTCGTCTTATACGCCGGTAACCTAACATCTTAGCTTACCAGAATCACGGCCGTACGATTTTTCAAAAGCCGCGCCTCCGACGTCTTCTGTTCCGTGATAGGCGGAAACAATCAGCTTCCCAGGAGGCACTGTGTTCAGTGTCCGCCTATCACGGAGGGCCTCTCGTCCTGTGTTTAGTGTCCGCCTATCACGGAGGGCCTCCGTGATAGGCGAACACTGAACACAGTGCCTCCTGGGAAGCTGAATGTTCCGCCTATCACGGAACAGAAGACGTCGGAGGCGCGGCTTTTGAAAAATCGTACGGCCGCGATTCTGGTAAGGTAAGATGTTAGGTTTCACGGCCGCGATTCGCATGGGATAAGGTAAGGGCACGGTCTGGTCATGTAATGGGGCAGGTCTGGTCATGTAATGGGGCACGGTCTGGTCATGTAATGGGACAGGTCTGGCATGTAATGGGGCAGGTCTGGCATGTAATGGGGCACAGTCTGGTCATGTAATGGGGCAGGTCTGGCATGTAATGGGGCACAGTCTGGTCATGTAATTGGGCAGGTCTGGCATGTAATGGGGCACAGTCTGGTCATGTAATGGGGCAGGTCTGGCATGTAATGGGGCACAGTCTGGTCATGTAATGGGGCAGGTCTGGTCATGTAATGAGGCAGGTCTGGTCATGTAATGGGGCACGGTCTGGTCATGTAATGGGGCACGGTCTGGTCATGTAATGGGGCACAGTCTGGCATTTAATGGGGCACAGTCTGGCATTTAATGGGGCACAGTCTGGCATGTAATGGGGCACAGTCTGGCATGTAGTGGCATAGTCTGGCATGTAATGGTGGCACCGTGAAGCGAGGCATGACTAGTAGGAAAGGGGGTAGTCTTATACGGTGAATATATCCCAAAACCAACATTTTGGCTGGAAAATTAGGGGGTCGTCTTATACGCCGAGTCGTCTTATACGCCGGAAAATACGGTATATAACCATCTTCTGAAATTCGAAATTCATATAGAATGAACTCAAATTCGAATAGAAAAATATTAGAATAGAGTAGAATAAAATATATTTATATATATTTTATTATTCTACTCTTCTAATATTTTTCTATTCGAATTTGAGTTCATTTTATATGAATTTCGAATTTCAGAAAATGGAAGATAGATAGAAGAAGCCAGGTCATATTCTATTGTATTTGATTACATTCTATTAAATTCCATTCTGTTCTTTACTATTCTTTGATTTTCATTCTATTGTTTTATTATTTTATATTCTATATTAATGTATGCTTAGGGTTATTTTGATATGAAATGAAAATGAAAGGTGGAGACTACTAACGCATAACTTGTTAAATTGAAAAATTCATTAATAAAGAGATAATATATATATAAAAACATTTCAACAGCTTGCCATAAATATTTCTATGTCTGTAACTGACCTCATGGTCAGGCCTAATGCCATAGTAGCCCCACAACTGCCTCAAGACCCAAAGCCTGGGGTTCCCATATAACTATTACCCCATTGCCCATTTCCACAACACTATCAGACAGCCTTTTACTCCACTATGAAAAGTTTTAAAGGTTTCAAAATCAATATACAGTATTTATCCTTTTTACAAAACTTTTACAAAGAAAGTTAAACTACTTTAAGAAGGTGTTTGAGTTCAGCTGAAACAAATCATTGTATTTAATCAAATAAAGTGTAATCTATTTTAAGAACAGATGGTTTCAGGAACAGAAATATTTGGGAACAAGAAGTGGGCACAATATATCAGCAGGTGTAGAAACAAAAGCAATACAAAAGCTGGCACAGAATGTGATTATTTTCTAAATCAATGTTAGATGTGTTTAACTCATCTGCCACACAGAAAGGTATTGTTATGCCGATGTTTTGCTAGGGCATGGCTGGCAAAAAAAAAAGGAAAAAAATCACCACGGACATTTTCTGTTAATCCAGAATACATAAGTTTGCCCCTCTATTAGAGAACACTCCTGACCCATTTATTAAATTTTATTTAAAATGACACTAAACTCTGATGATAAAAAAAAAAAAAAAATGAATGCAAGTTTATATTCTTAACTAAAAAAAACTATTGCTCTTCGCCTGCTTCAAATGTCCAAATTATTATGTTTTGCTGCTGTGATCAGGCTTCCTCAAAAAGGGTGGCTACATTCGATTTCCATGGTCCCACTTTATGTAGGAGCATATCTAGGGACTGTGAATTCTGGACTATGAGATACAGCAGTGCACATAACAACAACTAAAGTGCAGTGATCATTTGCAAGAAATTGAAGTGAGGGGCATAAGGAGATGTTTGGAATCTCACGGAGACAGTTAAAAAGAGGCAGAAAACACAGTAATGCCCCGTCCACACGCTCGGAATTTCCGACAACAAATGTTGACCGTGCGTAGGCTCCATCTGATAATTTGAGAGCTGGTTCTCAAATTTTCAGACAACAAAATACGTTCTCATAAATTCCGATCGTGTGTGCACAATTCTGACGCACAAAATTCCACGCATGCCCTGAATCAAGTACGAGACGGAAGCACTCGGTCTGGTAAAACTAGCGTTCGTAATGGAGATAGCACATTCTTCACGCTGTAACAGACTGAAACGCACAAGGCTGAAAAGCGTGAATCGTTTCTCACCATACTTCCCTTTTCTCGTGCCGTCGTACGTGTTGTACGTCACCGCGTACTCTACGTTCGGAATTTCCGACAACATTTGTGTGACCGTGTGTATGCAAGACAAGTTTGAGCCAACATCCGTTGGAAATGTATCCACGGTTTTGTTGTCGGAATTTTCGATCGTGTGTACGTGGCATAAGTCTTAATTTTATGAAATAGATTGCATGACCATTAGGGTGGTTTTAAAGGCTGAAGGTTTTTTACCTTTATGCATTCTATGCTGAAGGTAAAAAAAAACTTCTGTGTGCTGCTCCCCTCACAGCCTCCCTTAATACTCATCTGAGGTCCCTCTCGATCCAGTGATGTGCACGAGAGCCTCGCCTGTCCCAGGACTCCCTCTCCTTATGGCTGAGACAGCAGCGGGAGCCATTGATATGTATATCACAGCCAGTGATATGTATTACCATGTATTCTATGGTAAGGTAATCAAAGGAAGTACCATCCTTATTGTGTTTTATATACTCCTTGTTCCTGTTCAACGCTGTAAGATATGTTCTGCCATTCTCCATAAAAGTAAAGCCATTTGCTGTATCCAAGAAGCTTCTAGCGCATGATTTCAATACTCTTACAATATACTGTACTACTCTATACACATCTTTCAATTAGGTCTTCTACTGTCGGTTCTCTCATTGCCCTTCCTATAGATCCATACCCTATACATTTATTTTTCTGCAGTCTTCCACTGCAAGTGGCACTGGGTTCATAACAGGTCTCCTCTCACCAATGGCTGCATCAATGTATCTGAATCTATCACATGATGAAACTAGTCACTGTTCAGAATCTCGCGTGTCATAAATTGACAGATATAACTGAATACAATTTGGAAAGTACCAACTGCTAATGGCACTGTATAAAATCTGTCACTAATCAACCAAAGCATTTCCATTTGACCACAGGAGATCAAGCAATATTTTCCCAGGGATTCCTCTAAGACAGTGGTTCTCAACCTTTCTAGTGCCGTGACCCATTGACATTTTTTTCCAAGTTGTGGGGACTCCTAACAGTAAAAAAAATTTTTTAGCATGGGTGGTCAGCACCTAAGCCAAGACAAGTAATTTGCGCCCCTAACCCACGGACATTTAGTGATCCCTGAGTCCCTTCCACTCATACAGTATTAAAACCCCTTATGGTACATTTTAGGATGTACCACTCTTCTCTTTGTTCACCCTTTTCCCCCCTTTTATCTCTCCATCCTAATTTCTTTTCTTTTTTTTTCTCCCATCCCTTTCTCTAGCCATCTTTCTTGTTCTTTCTCTTATTCTTTCTCCACATTTTCTTTGTTCCTCCCCCTCTTTTCATGTATTCTTTATTTTTTATTCCTTCTCTTACTCCTCTATTTTCCTCTCCCTTCCATGTATTCTCTATTCTCCTTCTCTTACTCCTTGGTGGGGGGAATTAGGATGAGTTGCAGTGCTGAGGGGACATCTGATCAGCCAACTAAGGTGCTCTTGATCAAGGTCATCTGCTGATCTGAGAAATGTAGTGAGGACTAGACATGTGCATTTGTTTTCGTTAGAATGCATTTTCGTCCGAAAATCTGTTTTTTTCGCTATCGTTTTAACAAACGATAACGAAAGTGCAAGAAACGAAAACCGAAAGATCCGACATAAAAAATGCTTTATTTTCGTTTTCGTTGCGGTAAAAATTCGATATAGAGAGATTCGACATTATAGGGAAAAGATTCGACATCATAGAGAAAAGATTCGACATTATAGAGAAAAGATTCGACACTATAGAAATAATAGATTTGACATTACAGAGAATAGATTTCGATTTATGAGAAAATAGATTCGACATTATAGAGAATAGATTCGACATTATTACTAGTCATACAACATTAGAATTCTTGTAGGCGGAATATTCGAACGGAAATGTACGATTCGACGTAAAGATTCGACGTTCCGTCGAATATTCGTTTGACCATTCGACAGAGACCAAAAAGATTCGACGTTCCGGCGAATATTCTTTTGACCATTCGACAGAAACCAAGTATTATTGGATTTTCGGACAAAAGCTATTCCCCAACGAAAAACGAAATAAATCAAAACGATTTTCGGGAGTAACTAAATACATTTATTTTCCAAACGAAAACGAAAAAACGAAACAAAATATTCCAGTCTGCACATGTCTAGTGAGGACTTTTAATGGCAACTATAATCACAGGTAGTGTTACTCACTGTGTCTCCAGCTTTGTGGTGTCTCATAGCAGCGACACCTATGCTGAAACCAGGAGGTAGGGTCTCCACCAGCCCCTCCCACTTCACATTCCTCACCAGTCAGCTGACCTTTAGTCTCTGCCCCCCAGCTATGCCGTGAACTGATTGGGCGGCTGTGAAGATACTGAGTGGGCGGCCGTGGGCTCCAGGAACAGCCCAGATGGGTGCCCACAGGCAACAGAGACAGCCCTGCTGGGCAGCCGCAAAAGGCTGGGAGAGCGGAGCGGGCTTTAGGAACAGGCCAGGATTCAGTGACCCCTGGCAAATTTTAATTCGACCCCCAGGTTAAGAACCACTGCTTTAGATGCATGTGTCTTAGATTTATTCCCTCTCTGCTCACTTTATTTCATAACTCATATATACACAAAATAAAAATTACATTTTTACATTAAAAATTTTGCATGAACAAAATTACCACAATTAATAATAAAGACTACAAAAATTACCCCCTTCATGAATGGGTACATTTGCTAGACCTGCATAAAAACCTTTACACAGTTTTCTTCATATTCTTATAAAAACAGCACTCAGGACAGCTCCCTGGTCAGAATCCACAGCGGGGTAGTACAGACGCTATGTTGTATGCTCAATGATTAAGCGCTGTAGCGTGAAACGTTTCTTGTTTCTGCTGTTCTAAATAAAAATGTAAGCTACAGAAGTGGGGGTAGGTAGCTTTTTGCTATTTCAAAAAGCATTTTGGTCCATAGCTATAATTTAGTAGTAGACATAAGCAGGATGTTAACTGAGGGTATAGTAGCTAGCTACTTGGTTCTTTTAGGGCCGGTTCACACGAGAACGTGGTGTGGGAAAGGCATGTTCAAAATGCACTGCCTTTACGATCTGCTGCGGGTGCCAAAACCTTGTTAACCACTCAAGTCCCGGACCATTTCGCTGGCCAAAGACCAGAGTACTTTTTGCGATTCGGCACTGCGTCGCTTTAACTGACAATTACGCGGTCGTGCAAAGTAGAGCTTTCTTTTGGTGGTATTTGATCACCTCTGCGGTTTTTATTTTTTGCGCTATAAACAAAAATAAAGCGACAATTTTGAAAAAAATTCTATATTTTTTACTTTTTGCTATAATAAATATCCCCCAAAAATATATAAAAAACACTTTTTTTCCCTCAGTTTAGGCCGATACGTATTCTTCTAGATATTTTTGGTAAAAAAAATTGCAATAAGCGTATATTGATTGGTTTGCGCAAAAGTTATAGCGTCTACAAAATAGGGGATAGAATTACGGCATTTTTATTATAATTTTTTTTTATTAGTAATGGCGGCGATCTGCAATTTTTATCGTGACTGTGACTTTATGGGACACTTTTGACACATTTTTGGGACCACTGTCATTTACACAGCAATCAGTGCTATAAAAATGCATTGATTACTGTGAAAATGACACTGGCAGTGAAGCGGTTAACCACTAGGTGCCGCTGAAGGGGTTAAGAGTGCCCTAGGGAGTGTTTCTAACTGTAGGGGGGATGGGCTGTGTGTGACATGACAGTGATCACCACTGATCTGCACCCCCCTCCCCCCTGAAAGGTGTCAAATGTGACACCGGATGGGGGAGGGTTCCGATCAGCGGTAGTTCTACTTTAGGGTGGAGCTCCGCTTTAAAGGGGACGTATATATACGTTGTTTTGCGCAGCCGTGCCATTCTGTCGACGTATATAAATGTGCGGGGGTCGGCAAGTGGCGGTCATCCCAAATGCTCATCGTAAAATGCAGTGCATTTGTGGACACCAGATCACATGATACCGCAATACCATGTGATATGGTGCAGTGTGTCAAAAGTAGTGCATGCACTACTCTCCATGCAGTCTAGTGCATCTTGCAGCCCATTTAAATGAATGGATTTCCAAATCACACTGCAGGAGAATGCATGGGATTCAGCAGTGAATTATGGCATATAAATGTTGCTAGAACAGTCCCAAAGTGACCAATGTGAAAAAAATGGTTCAAACTTAGTGACTTTCCATCATCCATTGCAAAACACCAGTGATGTGCCACCACCTTAAGTAAAAGAGACTCTTACCAGAGTAGGTGGATGCTTATAAATGAAAGAGTCACATACGCTTATATTAAATGGTAAATACTGTAGATTTATCTGGTGACTATCCACAGGCTGCAGATCAACATTATTCCTCATACTGGTATCTCATCAGACCCGAGAGAACATCCCATGGGAACCTAGAAAGAGCCAGGAGAACCACACAGCGTAAAACCCTTTTACAATCTATTTATTGTAAATACTAACCTCTCACATGGATAAAAAGATAAAGCGCTTATCATGTAGAAAATACACTCCCGGGATACAAGTCAAACACTTCCTCAATGAAAAGAGCGTGGCAACGTCACAAATGATGGCTCCAGCCTACGCATTTCGTCAGAATTGACATCATCGGGGGCATGGAAACCATCACAGATCGCCACGCACTTATATATACAAGAACAGAGGGAAACATCGTCACTGGGTATACACAAAAAAGTGTATACCCAGCTTTAGTGAACCAGGGAAAGTGTATTTCCCATTGATAATAACAAAAAAGGCTCCACTTATATAGTCAAGGAACTTACAATCTAAAGTCCCTAACTCACATCCATGCATATACTAGGTCCAATTTAGACAGGAGACAATTATTCAACCAACATGTCTTAGGAATATGGGAGGAAGCTATCCCTATTTTCCCTGTATATTGTAAATTATCACCACTACCCACTGAAACTACAAGTTGTGGAAGGGAGTTTCGCATCCTTACTGCTCGAATAGTAAATAACCCCTTAAGCAGTTTAAGGTTTATCTGCTTCTCTTTCTACTTCATTGAGTTTCAACATGTCTTTTTAAGCAACCTGAGACTGAATAATTTTCTCCCTAGGCTAGAATCGCCATTTAGATATTTGTATATTGAGATCATATCCCCACTTATGTGTTTTTTCTCTAGAGAGAATATGTTTAATAGTTGTAGTTGTTCCACAAAACTGAGATTCCCTTATCAGCTTTGTTGCCTTTTTTTTGGACTCTATTCAGTTCCAGCACATCCTCCCTGAGGACTGGTGACCAGAACTAGATGGCATATACAATATGTGGTTGAACCAGAGTTTTGTAAGGTTTTAGAATTATAGCTTTATCTCTTGATTAAATACCCTTTTTTGCTGCATGCTGATAGTCTCCTAGCCTTGGCATTGCATGCTATTGTTGAGCCTGTGATCTACCAGGACCCCCAGATCCTTCTCCATCCTTGATTTCTCCCTAGCAAAAAACTAGTAAAACAAATTTGCCATATAGCTGCCATCTCTCTATTTCATCAAGGTTTTACTGTAAACTTGATATACAGTTGCAAGAAAAAGTATGTGAACCCTTTTGGAATGATATGTATTTCTGCAAAAATTGGTCATAAAATGTGATCTGATCTTCATCTAAGTCACAACAATAGACAATCAGTCTGCTTAGACTAATAACACACAAAGAATTAAATGTTACCATGTTTTTATTGAACACACCATGTAAACATTCACAGTGCATGTGGAAAAAGTATGTGAACCCCTAGACTAGTGACATCTCCAAGAGCTAATTGGAGTGAGGTGTCAGCCAACTGGAGTCCAATCATTGAGATGAGATAGGAGGTGTTGGTTACAGCTGCCCTGACCTATAAAAAAAACACACACCAGTTCTGGGTTTGCTTTTCACAAGAAGCATTGCCTGATGTGAATGATGCCTTGCACAAAAGAGCTCTCAGAAGAACTACGATTAAGATTTGTTGACTTGCATGAAGCTGGAAAGGATTATAAAAGTATCTCCAAAAGCCTTGCTATTCATCAGTCCACGGTAAGACAAAGGGCCAGATTCAGAAAGAATTACGCTGCGCAGCAGCGGCATAACGTATCCCATTTACGTTACACCGCTGCAGGTTTACAGCGTAAGTGCCTGATTCACAAAGCACTTACCTGTAAACTTGCGGCGGTTCAACGTAAATCCGCTCGGCGCAAGCCCGCCTAATTCAAATGGGGTGGGCACCATTTAAATTAGGCGTGTTCCCGCGCCGAGCGTACTGTGCATGCTCCGTCCGTCAAATTACCCGACGTGCATTGCGCAAAATGACGTCGCAAGGACATCATTGGTTTGACGTTAACGTAAATAGTGTCCAGCGCCATTCATGGACGACTTACGCAAACGACGTGAAATTTAAAATTTTGACGCGGGAACGACGGCCATACTTAACATCGCTTAGACCACCTAGGAGGCAGCCTTAACTTTACGACGCGTATCGCTACGGAAACGACGTAAATTTAGATCAACGGGCATCGCGGACGTTCGTGAATCAACCGTAACTAGTCATTTGCATATTCTACGCCGACCACAATGGCCTCGCCACCTAGCGGCCGGCCTAGAATTGCAGCCTAAGATCCGACGGTGTAACACAAGTCACACCTGTCGGATCTTAGGGTTATCTATGCGTAACTGATTCTATGAATCAGTCGCATAGATACGACAATCGTATCTCAGAGATACGACGGCGTATCAGGAGATACGCCGTCGTATCTCTTCTGTGAATCTGGCCCAAAGTGTCTATAAATGGAGAAAGTTCAGCACTGCTGCTACTCTCCCTAGGAGGGGCCGTCCTGTAAAGATGACTGCAAATGCACAGTGCAGACTGCTCAATGAGGTGAAGAAGAATCCTAGAGTGTCAGCTATAGACTTACAAAAGTCTCTGGCATATGCTAACATCCCTGTTAGCAAATCTACGATACGTAAAACACTAAACAAGAATGGATTTCATGGGAGGATACCACCGAGGAAGCCACTGCTGTCCAAAAAAACATTGCTGTACGTTTACAGTTTGCACAAGAGCACCTGGATGTTCCACAGCAGTACTGGCAAAATATTCTGTGGACAGATGAAACCAAAGTTGAGTTGTTTGGAAGAAACACACAACACTATGTGTGGAGAAAAAGAGGCACAGCGCACCAACATCAAAACCTTGTGCCCTGGGGCACTCTGTTCACAACTCAAGACCATTCTGAATATTTATCACCACCCTAGATGCTCTCATGTAACCAGTTCTCTATCCCGGTACATACACTGTCATCAATGCCAATTCTAAATGAAGCATTTAAGGGGTACTGCATATAGACATACCATCAAGGAACATAACGAAGATAGTTTCTGCACACCTGTGGGACACCATTTCCCACAACCAGACCACACTATGGAAGACCTGTGTCTTAGTTCTTAAAGGGAATTTCAAAACTATTCAGGAAAGGAAAACTTTTGACCTAAGAATGATAATTCTATTTGACACAAAAGATAATGGCCTAAATTTAGATATGGGTTTTCTTACTCATTATCCAACAGTTTTATGACCCCCTCTGTGACCCCCCCCCCCATATAACTCTCCCTCTTTCTTATCTCACTAACTATGCTAGTTGTATATTACCATTCCAATGTACATTTGTTTGCCTGTGTTTGTTTTGACTGTTTTTTTTTTTATCTTTTCCTCAGAGATTGTGTTTTTGTTTTTTAACATTCTGCTAAGACCTTTGTGAATCAGTTGAATTATTACTGCTTGGACCTAGAAGGGGACATACCCCAAAAAGCTTTTCCTGAAAAATTGTATGTTAGTGCAAATAAAAAAAGTTTCACAGACAGTAATCAATTGTTTCTGTTGCAAGTGCGCTAATATGGCTACAATCCCCTCAAGCAGGGGTACTGTAGCAAATGCTTTGTTGAAATCCAGATACACCACATCCATAGGCCTTCTCCCATCTAAATGACAGTCCTCATTCCTCCTCCTTTCACATCAGAGTCCTCAGTCCCCCCCCCCTCCCATCCATTTTACACCATAATGCAGCTGTGACAGCATGGAAGTGGGTAGAAGGCCCACTTCTAAATGATGGGGTTTTACCTGAATGCCACCAGCCCTGGATTAGTGTCACACTGTGCGCAAGATGCAGTATGGCACCCCAATGAACCCCAACAACCCCTTAAGGACCACTCCATGTACATTTACTGTGGCAGGGCGTCCCTTAAGTGCAAAATCACTTACCTGCATGTGATTTCTTTCAAGGGCTCCGGCGCATGCACACACGCCACCGGAGCCCCACTTCCACTGTGATTGGAGCCAATCAGTGGATCCAGCGATTGTTCGGACGGAGGCTGAACAGCGGTCTGCCTATGTAAACAAGGCAGATCGCCATTCTGCTAGTAAGAAAGATGGAGATCTTGTGTTTCTGCTGTGCAGGAACACAGATCTTGGTTTTCCTACAGTGCAACCATCCCACACATAGTTAGAAAGCACTCCCAGGAAACACATTTAACCCTTTGATTGCCCCTGATGTTAACCCCTTCCCTGCCAGTGTCATCTGTACAGTGATAGTGCATTTTTTTAAGAACTGATTACTGTATTGGTGTTACCTGGCCCACAAAATTTTCACCTAGTGTCAGATTTGTCTGCCGAAATGTCTCAGTCCTGCTAAAAATCGTTGAATGCTGCCATTATTAGTAAAAAAAAAAAAAAAAATCCATAAATCTATCCCATAGTTTATAGATGCTATAACTTTTGCGCAATACCAATCAATATGTTGATTTTTTTTACCAAAAATATGTAGCAGAATACAAATTGGCCTAAACTGATGAAGAAATTCGATTTTTTACATTTTTTTATTGGATATGTTTTATGTTTTATAACAAAAAGTAAAATTATTTTTTTTCAAAATTGTTGGACTTTTTTTGTTTACAGCGCAAAAAAAGAAAAAACGCAGAGGTGATTAAATACAACAAAAATAAATCTCTATTTTCGGGAAAAAAGGACATACATTTTATTTGGGTACAGTATGGCACGACCGTGCAATCGTCAGTTTCAGCAATGCAATGCCGCATCACAAAAAATGGCCTGGTCAGGATGGGGGTAAACCTTCCGGAGCTGAAGTGGTTAAAGAAGATCAGACACAGTGGGCATGTTGCAGGAAAGGGACAAAGACTGCAGAAATGCTATAGGAGAGTTTTGAGACTGAGGATATGCTTTAAAAAACAGTCAAAGACCAGAGATTGATTTCATAAAGGTTTACGGTAAAACCTTGGTTTGAGATTAACTTGGTTTGAGAGTGTATTGGAAAAACAAGCAACATATTTTAATACATTTCGCCTTGATATACCAACAATGTCTTGATATAAAGTAGCGTCATGTCACAACTGAGTACAAAAGAGAAGAGAGGTGCCTCTAAGTGTAGAAATATGGTTACATTTAATGAAGGTGCAACATTTAGCAACATATTGCTACACTTAGAGGCGCCTCTCTTCTCTTTAATACTCTGTAGCTCCTGCTGGATTTTGCTTCCAAACCCATTGTGGAAGCTTCCATTTGTGAATGGACATTTTATGGTTACACAACCTGGTTACATTGCTATAATTTTTTTAAAGGGACTATAAACTGAAGGACCTATGAATAAATGATTGTGGAACAAATCATTTGAGTTTCCATTATTTTTTATGAGGAAATTTGCTTTGATATACAAGTGCTTTGGATTACAAGCATGTTTCTAGAACTAAATTATGCTCGCAATCCAAGGTTTTACTGTATAGGGATATGCACACTCATTATTTGGTATCATCACATAAGACTGAGGCTATAGATCAAGGCTATCACATCCCCTTTACAAATCAAAACTTCCAGATTTGTGCTCTCCATAGCCCCCTTAAAATACTTGTGACACATTTGGTTTTACTCTTAGTATGATACATTAGAAAAAAGGTCAAAGGAAAAAAAGCTTAAAGGAGAAAAGGGATGACAGCACAAAAAAAATCAAAGTGTAAAAGAAATAAATCATCCAGTCTAAAGACTATTCTTAGGCCCCATACACACGAGAGAATTTATCCGCGGATACGGTCCAGCGGACCGTTTCCACGGATAAATCCTCTCAAAGATTTCCGCAGATTTCGATGCGATGGAGTGTACACACCATCGCATTGAAATCCGCGCGGAAATCCTCTGGCGATGACGTGTCGCGCCGTCGCCGCGATTATGACGCGGCGACGGGCGCGACGCTGTCATATAAGGAATTCCACGCATGCGTCAAATCATTACGACGCGTGCGGGGAATCCCTTTGGACGAATGGATCCGGTAAGTCTGTACAGACGAGCGGATCCATCCGTTGGAATGGATTCCAGCAGATGGATTTGTTGTGCATCACAGCAAATATCCGATCTGCTGGAATCCATCCCAGAGGAGATTTCTCCGCGGAAACAGATCCGCTGGCGTGTACACACCATAGGATCTATCCGCAGAAACCCATTTGCTGGGATTTATCTGCGGATGGATTCTATCGTGTGTACGGGGCCTAACACAGACTACTGTCTACAGGACTGTGCAATAAGTGCCAAAGGGCTACATACAGCACCTGGGTCGCAAGTTGGGCACAGAGTGGCTGACCTCTCCAGGGAACTTACTTTGCAGTAAACCAAGAACAAACCAAACAATCCCTCCAATATCAAAGTATGAAAAAAAATATGTTATAGCTTGCCCATTTACACTTAATCTATTTGACCATAAAGATTTTACTAATCAGAGCTGATACTGAAACACAGATCAGTAGACCATAAAATTAACTGCAGCTCAGGCAGTGTTTCTTTGAGGTTTATATTTGAAAACAGTTCTTAACTAAATTAATTGGTGTAAAGGATATTTATGGTAAACCTGTCCTTTGCCTACACAACTTCACTTAACCCCACCCCACTCCGCAGCTGCACTCACCTTACCCTTCATTCCCATGCCACTGAATTTGGCAGCTGGAGTAAAGAGAAATACCCAGTATGTCCACATAGGGGCAGTATGTGACTCTTTGCCCTTCCTCCCTTGGGACAGCTCTAGTTCTTGACAATTGGCTGTTGGACAAAGAGAGAGTCTTAAGCTCTGTGAAAGCTGTAAGTCATCACTTTGGATCTTAGACAGGGCTTCCTTTCTTCGCTCCCACGGTAAGGATGAAAGGTAAGTATATGCAGCAGGGTAGGGAGGCGGTTAAAGTATATCTAAAGCCCAAACTTTTTTTCCCCCATTCTGAATGGAATGGACAAAGTTTTAAACCCCCATCAGGATTTTTTGCCCTTTAGGTCCCATTGGGGAAATATCCTTTTACTAGTCCTGTAGACCAATTGTCCCAAACCTTTTCTGTGCCAGGGACCGGCATCGCACCGGTCAATTTTTTCAGGAACTAGGGGGTGTTTGTGTCTTAAGGGGGGGGGGGGGGGGATAGTGCTGGTTGGTGGCGATGGGGGCTGGGAAAAACTGTTGCCATTTACTGATAGGGTTTTAACAGGAAGTTCTGTGCAGTCAAACATCTATGCTAATGATCTGTGTTTTTAGATCATTGGCGGAGAGTATTGACTGCACGGAGACAATTATAGAAATGCTATCAGTGAGTGGATGACTACACAGAGCTCACAGAGCCCCTCAGCTCACCAGGCTCCTGCATCCATGTGTTTTTTTGTTCTGAAGCGTCAGAAGGAGGAAAGCAGCTGTCACTTATTGATAGGGGTGGATCTTCTCTTGCTCACCCGCCTGCCAGTCACCCCTTGCAAGCAAGTGAAGCTCTGCCCAATTCTATAAGTGCCAACTGCTCTCCTCCTTGTGATGCCCCTGGGGCACAGAAAACACATACAGGTCCCCTGCTGCCGAGTCCGGCCTGGGTCTTGATTTTTCCGGGCTCTGAGTGGATGGTGTGGAGTAGCCTGACTGCAGGGTGTCTCCTGCATGGCCCATTATGAGACCTCCGTGCTCCTGCTGGATCACTAGAGATGCCGCTAGAGGTCCGGGGCCGGCACTGGTGATTTGGTCTCCACCGCCATTTTGGGTAAGACCGACTCTTGTGTAGGGAAAGAAACAACAAGAGGCAGAGCCCGAGCAGCAAAGAAAGTGGCCGCCAATAGGGATCGAGCTGCCGCCAACCCCCCACCGCACCCCTGGGCCCAGCCCCCAACAGAGGGTTGGGGATACCTGCTGTAGACTCAACAGAAAGTCATAGGAATTCTCTCCAAAGTGACCTCATCAGAAGATTTTCCCTCTATACCTGTTCCAGTGACAACTCACATTTTTGAATTTTGGTTCACCTTCAGTCCTGCGGGTGGCTGAATTTTCATGCTGTAGTGTAGACTTACCACTGCAACTTTGCTCTTGCTAGAGATTTGTCACGTATATTTACAAATTGGAAAAGTGTCCATTAGAACTTGGTCTTCAAGTGCTCTGCAAGTGTACAACTTGGCAGTAAAAATGTGCAGCAAGTTAACAGACTTACAATTCAACACTGCCACAAATTTGTGGAAAGTTATCCTTGCTATCTGGGTAGTGCATCTCAGTTTGCTGCATATTGGACTGTGTAGCCACAGACCAGTCAGGGTGGCCATGTTGACCCATGTCCACAGCTAAAAGTGCCTACAATGGGCACATAAGCATCAGGACTGAACCACAGAGCAAAGGAAGAAGGTGTCCTAGTATGATTAATTCAAGAATGGTTTAAGGTGTTGACTTGGCTTCCAAATTTTCCTCTTGGCCTCTCAATCCAAATCGAGCATGCATTAAGGTAAATATAAAATAGACATGTGCAGTTCATTTCATTCTAAATTACAATTCAGAAAAATTTTCGTTATTCTGAAATTCATATATAATATATATCTGAATACCCGAATTACAATATAAACAAATTTTATGAAATGCTCCGAATAACTATTGGCTGCTATCTTCACTGTTCTGTTGTGTTTTGTAGTGTATTTGTCATCTTTTTTAATTAAAGACAACCCAAGTTTTTTTTGGAGGTGCGGCTGTCCATTCTTTTAGCCTTTACAATTTGCTCCGAATAACTAAATGAAAGTTGTGCCAATTTTGGAAACTTTTGTTGAATTCTAACTATACACATATTGCTGAAATCAATAATGCTGTTTTAGTTAAGCTGTAGGTGATTTAAAGAGTCATTGTAATCATTTGATGAAGATTTTTCTTTTGTTTGTTCACTTTGCCACATTGAAATCGAAAAAAAAATGTAAATTAAAAGGTTTTCAATTCCACTGATTCAAACTTTATCGATTTGAAAATTTTGAATAGAAAACACCCGGTAGATTAGAAGAAAATTCCAAAAATTCCGAATACGGATTCCAAATACGAATTCGGAATACGAATCCCGAATATGAATCCCAAATATTAATTGAACGAATCAACCAAATTTAGCGAAACAAAATAACTAGATTAACTAATCAAAAAAAAACAATTTTTTTTTGTCAAGTATATGTCTAAAAATAGAATATAAAACCAATTTAGGGAGGCCCTGTCACTAACGGAAAAAATATATAAGTAAATAAATATAAATATATGAGTAATATAGCTGTGAATTTCACATCCTACATGGGAAAATCTACTCTGTTTAAAGTATAGCATCCCAATGCTGTTGAACTCTAATTATTAACTTCTAGTTCTGACAAGAGCTCTTTGATTTTAACGACATGGTTAATGTCTCCAAGACTCATTAGAGAACTTGTTAGAGTGGCCCACAATTGATTATTGTGGATAAATATTTTGGAAGCAATCTGTTTACACATCCATTTAATCAAACTCCCTGTCAATAAAGGGAGTATTATTATTATTTATTTATTTTTTTACGCTTTTTCTTTTGCCAGGAATAAATAAAAACAGCTGAGAAAAATGCAACGGATCAGATTTTTTTCCCCCAGAATACTCCAGAGCTTGCCAACATTCCGAATCATTAAGTTGTATAAAATGCCCCGAGGTCTGGTGAGAGCTATTGCTTCTTAATTAGGCGCTCAGGGAAATCTCCAAGCTTTCTAACGGAGGAACAGAGGTCTTTAAAGAGAGGACTCAGCCAGATGATCAGATTCGATAAATCCCAGAGGCGAATACTTAAAACAAGGAAAAGAAGGTTCCAAAAGTTGTACAGTTATTTAGTATGCAGAGCAATCAATGAGAAAATGAACCATTGTTATTCGTGTTCCGCAAAGAGCAATATGTCATGTAAGATTAATTATTACAAATCATGATGGTTTATTAATTAATTCCTTGTGTGCAATTTTGCTAGTAGAACTTGTAACAAACATTAACTACTGCCACACTTCCAGGATAGCAAAGGCAGTGAAGCTGAACATCTTTATTGCATTTACAGGGCAACTGTACACATAAAGGGTGGATTTACTAAAGGCAAATAGGCTGTTCACTTAGCAAGAGATTTTCCCCTAGCTTAGTGAATGACTTATGTCACCCAATCATATGCATATAAAAGTACTGTTTTTTTATTATTTTTTTAAAAAATTTAATTTTTCTTGCATTCCTCCGATTCACAAACCACCAATTAAAATTCATGTTTTGAGCAACTTTCTAGACTTGTGGCAAGGATGCAACTACAACTATAACAAAACATACAACTGCTATGGAGACTAGTGATCTTTAGGCACAAACAGCATTTGAAAACTAGAACATGCATTTCCTGCAGAAAATGTGTGGGAATGCTGAATAGCTGAATTGCTAAAGCTAACTGGATGAATAGCTTAAATCCGTAAGAAAAAGTTGAAGTGAGAATCAGCATTTCCACTAATTAGCATATTTTTTAAAGTAATTACCTTTTGCAGGAGCTGCCCCATAAAATTGCCCCATACAATTTCTACCAACAAAACTGCCCCATCAAATTTCTCCCATCATATTACCAAACTACCATCAAAGTTCCTCCATCAAACCTGCCCCCATCAATAACTGCCCCCATCCTATTGCCCAATCAAAACTGCCCCCATCAAATTGCCCAATTAAAACTGCCATCAAAATTTCCCCATCAAAAATTGCACCATGAAAATTGCCCCATCAAAAAGTGCCCCCACCCTATTGCCCCATCAAAACGTGCCCCCATCCTATTGGCCCATCAAAAAGTGCCCTCATCTTATTGGCCCATCAAAAAGTGCCCCCATCCTATTGCCCCATCAAAAACTGCCCCCATCCTATTGTCCCATCAAAAACGGCCCATCAAAAACTGCCCCATAAAAAACTGCACCATCACAGTTGCCCCCATCCTATTGCCCCATCAAAAAGTGCCCCCATCAAATTGACCCATTAAAACCCGTCCCCATCAAAATTGCCCCATCCTATTGCCCCATAAAAAAGTGCCCCCACCAAAAAGTGCCCCCAAACTGTCCCCATCAAAAAGTGCCCCCCATCAAAAAGTGCCCCCCTATCAAAAACTGCCCCCATCATATTGCCCCATCAAAACTGTCACATGCTCTCATTGACTTCAATGTTAAAAAAAGTGTTAAAAAGAGTAATATATATATAATATAAAAAGTATAAATAGTAGAAAAAAAGTTGAAGAAGTCCTTCATCATTAGCTGAAAGAGATGAACATTTTAAAAGTTGAATGGTTTTAATAGCTGAAGTATGCAGAAGTTACGCAGAGCCCAAAAAAAATTTACAGAATAAAATTTAAATTTAAATTAAAGATAAATAAAAAAAACTAATAAACAATAGTGGACTGCTGAAGCACTCCCACCGCAGACATGATCAAATGCTACCAAAATAAAGTTCTATTTGTGGGGAAAAAAATTATAAAAATGTAATTTGGGTACAGCGTTGTATGACCGTGCAATTGTCATTCAAAGAGTGAGAAAGCTGAAAATTGGTCTGAACAGGAGGGGGGTTCAAGTGCCTGGTAAGCAAGTGGTTAAGAAAAATCGTCTGTTATTTTTGAGTCATCAAGAGATTTTAAAAACAACAACTCATGAAATAAATAAAAAAAATAAAAAAAATAACTGACAATGAAAAAGCCTGACAGGTTCTAATAATCCCTCTCCACTCCATCCAACACTAAAAATAAACAGGATTTCCTTTATTTATAATGTAACAAATGGGGGAGAAATGGGGGGGGACAAAAAAAACTAAGGGTTTGGCAGTTAAAGGGTTATAAATTAAAAAAATATATATATGATTTTGTAGTTAAAGGGTTAAAAATAGAGCAATAATTGAGGGTGTAATAACGAGAAAATAAAATAAATGAAAAGATGTTTTAAGAATAGAAATCTTTATTTCAGCCATGGGACTGAAAGGGTTAAATCTCATTCACAATAACATCTTCTTAAAGGAGCCATGTCCCTATTAGATCCATATACTGATCCTACAAGCTGAATTCCACAAAGTTCAAAAATAAGGACGTGGCTCCTTTAAGAAGACGTGTTTCTAATCTCTCCTGAGATTTTTCTTTCGATTTGATTCGATTTCATTGTGATTCGATTTCATTGCGATTTCTATTCTTGTACATTTAAAGAGTGTTTCTTTATTTCTTAATAATGAGACAATTTAAATGTAAAAAGCTTTTTTCTCTGAAAAACACAAAAGAGAAAGCCAGCAAAGGAGGGGCAGCTATGAAAGGAGGTATCAGTGAACAGCCTGCAGATACCCCCAAAAAGCCCTCCAAAATTAGGAAGACCCGGGCGTTTGTACGCGGCTGTTTCAAAGCCGTTGTTGGATTTTTCAGATCCTGCTGTAAAGCCAATGGACATCACCGGGATACAGACACCGAGAATTGGTAAGTACAGTACTATGGATAGTAATGGATACAAAATGTACTCTGTAGAAGTCACCTACACTCATCGATCGAAGGAACCTTCACCCCAAAATGATTCCTTTTCATAGAATTTTAGAACAGAAGGAGATTCTAAAGTGATTGTTAAGCCTCTATGTATCTTTATATCCTCCCCTCTGTTAGATACAAAGCTGCATCCTAGTGCCTGTGTGTTATTTAAAAAAAGAACCGTTTTCTACCGGTTTAAAGTGGAAGGAAGCCCATAGATTTAACAGTTTCAAAAAACATTTCTATTCCCGGCATGCTGGGAATGCCAACTGTCACACTTATTGTGCTCTCAAACTGTCATAAACAGATCACATGTGCGGCGTTATGGCAGTTGAAGTTAAAGATGGAAAAATTGTAATACAAGTAGAAATGTTTTTTTTTGTTTGTTTATAAAGCACAGGCACTACGATGCAGCTTTTTATGTGACAGAGGGGATGAACAGATCAGGGATAGTGAGAGACGACAGGTAGGGAGGGTGAGGGGGGAGAAGACACAGGGAGAGCTGAAGATAGTAGCGTATGATGGAGACATGTACAGGGAGGAGGAGGGGGGAGGAGACACAGGGAAAGCTGCAGATAGCAGCGTATGATGGAGACATGTACATGGAGGGTGAGGGGGGAGGAGGAGACACAGGGAGAGCTGCAGATAGCAGCGTATGATGGAGACATGTACAGGGAGGGGGAGGAGGAGGGGGAGGAGACACGTACAGTGAGGGGGAGGAGGAGGAGGAGGAGACACAGGGAAAGCTGCAGATAGTAGCGTATGATGGAGACACGTACAGGGAGGGTGAGGGGGGAGGAGACACAGGGATAGCTGCACATAATAGCGTATAATGGAGACATGTACATGGAGGGTGAGGGGGGAGGAGGAGACACAGGGAGAGCTGCAGATAGCAGTGTATGATGAAGGCACGTACTGACTCCGGTGTCAGAACTCTGCAGCCCTGATACATGGGAGTCAGTGCAGAGAGGGGGAGGGTAGAAACTGGTAGGATCAGCCAGATATTTCATACACAGCAGAAGCACTATAACAGGCTTTAAAGGAACAGGATCTTTATTTTATCCTTTTGGGGATAACAAACGTTTTAAAGGTGCAAAAACACACAAACAAATATTTTGTTATAGAAACATCTTTATTGGAGTCCAAAGTTACACATGTATAGGAATGGAAATAGATATTGTTTAGAGGTTACCCCCCCACCCTCATAGAGGCTGGGTGTTTAATAATAAGAAACAGAAGCACTGCAGATTACTCCCCCGCTCATGAAATTAAGAACCAGTTCCCTTTTTGACTCCTTTCATTTTAGTGGGTTGCATAACTGCCAGGCAACCAGAATTTTTATAGAAATGCCACCATTAGTGATCCCTGTGTCCCTGTCATGTTGGGTTTATTTATTGTCCCTGGCATTGGAATTTTGAACATTTCTCTGTATAATTTGATTATATATATATATAAAATGTAGGTGAAAGTGCTAAACCTGATTCTTCTTTTTTAATTGCAGATGTACGCAGTATTTACTGCAGAGACAGCTCACAAGGCAGGACTGCACTAGTGAGCGAGACAGAATATGAATGCTACCTTGAGGCTCCACCAGCATGTGATGTTCACGTGGAGGCTCCACCAGCATGTGAGGATCGCACGGAGACTTCACCAGCATGTGACGTTCACACAGAGACTTCACCAGCATGTGACGTTCACACGGAGACTTCACCAGCATGTGACGTTCACACGGAGACTTCACCAGCATGTGATGTTCACACGGAGACTTCACCAGCATGTGACATTCACAACGAGACTACTCCAGAATGTGACATTCACAACAAGACTACTCCAGAATGTGACATTCACAACGAAACTACTCCAGAATGTGACATTCACAACGAGACTACTCCAGAATGTGACATTCACAACAAGACTACTCCAGAATGTGACATTCACAATGAGTCTCCTCCAGAATGTGATGTTCACAATGAGACCCCTCCAGAATGTGACAATCGCTTCAGTTATTCAGTTATTGGAAGAATACAGAGGACAATCTGTCACAAAGACCATTATCGCCAAACAGTATGTTGTTTACCGAGTACTCGGGTTTGCAACATTGCAGATTGCATGGAAGGATTATTGGATGGCGCAGGAGAGAACCCAGCTGTCATGGTATATATCGGTACCAATGACAAAGTTAGAGAAAGATGGATCGCCTTACAAAATGATTTCAGAGACTTGGGGGCCATATTGAAGAAAAGGTCCCCCAAGGCAATATTTTCTTAAATACTGCCTGTACCTCGAGCCACACCACAGAGACAGCAAGAGCTTATGGTACTTAACAAGTGGCTGAGGAACTGGTGCAGGGAGGAGGGGTTTGGCTTCATGGCGAACTGGACTGACTTTTCAGGCCATTACCATCTTTATAGTAGTGATGGATTGCACTTAAATGAGAGAGGTGCAGCTTTCTTGGGATTGATGATGGCCAAAATGTTGGAAGAAAAGTTAAACTAGGTGATGAGAAGAGGACAATTTGCTAGTGAATATGAGGGAGAGGATCTTCATTTCAAGCCATCATGACAGGAATCCACTACGTCATCAATCTCTTAAAAGATTCTCATAAGCAGCTTCTGAATCACCAACTATCAATGTGGCTGAGAGAGAAGATCACCGCTCAAGGTAGGTCTATTGTAGGGTCGTTTCAAAAATATAGGACTCCAAGGGTGCAGGCAATGCACTAAGGCAAATATTGGTAAAAAGATGAGGGATGGACAGCCGCACTCCAAACCAAACAGGTTGTCTTTATTCAAATCATGGCTTATGAATAAGCACTGAAGCCAGTGCGAAACGTCGGTATTCTCCTGTTCCTATTGCTGTGATCTGCTGTGTTCGTGCTGTTGATTTGAATAAAGACAACCTGTTTGGTTTGGAGTGCGGCTGTCCATCCCTCATCTTTTTACCAATATCAATGTGGCTGGACAAACAAGACAATTGGATGTTCCTAGAAGAAGACTCAACAAAAAGTTTGAGGGACCCTCCCAGGGGCCAAGTACGGCTGTACCAACACAGGTCCCTACACTGGTGGCGGCTGCCACTCCAGTAACCGCAAGATCGTCCCATTAGCCCTCTATTTACCTTTCTGCAGCTTCTGAATCACCAACTATCAATGTAGCTGGACAAACAAGACAATTGGCTGTTCCTAGAGGAACCGCAGGATCGTCCCATCAGCCCTCCCTTCCAGGGACCAAGTACGGCTGTACCAACACAGGTCCTTACACTGGTGGCGGCTGCCACTCCAGTAACTGGAGGGTCTTGCCATCAGCCCTCTATTTACCTTTCTGCAGCTTCTGCAGAAGCTTTAAGGTTCGACAGTACACTGCCCAAACATAATCACCTGTAAAAAGGAGTGTCTGAGATGTTGGTGGTAAACAGCCTGCTAGGCCCAAGGGGAACCAAACCAAGCCCTCCAAAAGTTGCCAAGAGTGTAAATGTAGACATTAAGCTTTAAGGTTAATAAAAAATATAACACTCTAAAGGGAAAGGTAGAACAAAGGGGGAGTATGGAAGAGGGAGAGAGGGAGGAAAGGGGGGAGAAGGGAAGGTTGAAGGAAGAAGGGGAGAGGGTTTGGGGGAACCCCCACACCCCTTCCTTACCCGCAACTTTCCATCCCCCCTACTTTCCTCCCTCTCTGCCCCTTCCATACTCCCCCTCCCCTTGTTCTACCTTTCCCTTTAGAATGTGATATTGTTGATTAACCTTAAAGTATAATGTCTATATTTACACTCTTGGCAACTTTTGGATATGAGGTAGCTTTTGGAGGACTCGGTTTGGTTCCCCCAGGCCTAGCAGGCTGTTTACCAACAACATCTCAAGCACGTTTTTACAGGTGACATGTTTGATCTATGTATTGTCGATCGACATAAAGTAACTAATTATGTTGTGAAGTTTTGAGGCCGGTATGTTTTTAGGGCATGTGTTGGACCGGCTATGAGAAGAGGTTGAAGGCCGGTATGTTTTTGAGGCGTGTGTTGGACTGGCTATAAGTGAAGGTTAAAGGCTGGTATGTTTTTGAGGCGTATGTTGGACTGGCTATAAGTGAAGGTTAAAGGCTGGTATGTTTTTGAGGCGTATGTTGGACTGGCTATAAGAGGAGGTTGAAGGCCGGTATGTTTTTGAGGCGTGTGTTGGACCGGCTATGAGGGGAGGTTGGAGTTGGGTATATTTTTGAGGGGTGTGTTGGACCGGCTATAAGGGGAGGTTGGAGTCTGGTATGTTTTTGAGGAGTGTATTGGACCGGCTATAAGTGGAGGTTGGAACTCTTTTTGTCTTCAGAGGTGGGAGAAGTCTTTTCAGCTTTCTTTAGGCTTTCTCTGCTGGAGAAATCAGAACTCTTCCCACCAGTGAGGTCCTTCGTGGAGAAGTCCAAGGCCTCACTCACACGAGGTGTATGAATCTGTACCCTGTGTGGGGGCTGCGTTAACCCCAAAAAGGACATCCATGTTGGTGCAGTTGCGCGGACACACCCTGGTTGCGTTCGGGGCCGTGCACCTGCACCCACACAGATGTCACATTGGATACAGTCACTGCACCCCAGTTGACAGCAATGGGACTGCCTACACGGGATGCTGGGAACATCTGTGCATCCCCATTCTGGTAAACATGACCCTCCCATGGGGTACGGATTAATACCCCCCGTGTGAATGAGGCTTAAGGATGAAAGGAATATTTAGCTCCTTTGTGTTGCTAATTTGGGGAACACTGTACCCTTCTTTATTGTTATTTGGGTGTGTTTTATTATAGGAGTGTTATATATTGTAGTTTAGGATAAGTTTGCATTTCTTGTGAAGGCACTTTAAGTGAACATAAGTGATTTACCCCGCTCCACGGGGGCGGGTCTTAGAGAACAGAGGCCGCATATGGGCAGCACAGAGGCTTGGGGGTTAGCCTTGCAGCACTGGGGTCCTTGTTTCAGATTCTGACCAGGACACTATCTGCATGGAGTTTGCATGTTCTCCCTGTGCTTGTGTGGGTTTCCTCTGGGTACTCCGGTTTCCTCCCACACTACATGCTACTTTTGCGTTGGTGGTGCAGTGGTAAGCATAGCTGCCTTCCAAGCAGCTGACCCGGGTTTAATTCTCGGCCAACGCCATCTCCAATACTTGGAGTCCTCAGAGAGAAAAGCGCTATACAAGGTCAATGCAGAGTATATATTAGCGGTGGAATAAAGAATGGAAATTCCAGCCTGCAGGGCTGGTGCCCTCCCGGGAAAGCTTGCCATGTGTCTGCTGTTCATCAAGGTACCAACTAGGCTAGCTGGGGTTCCTATTCTGTTGAACGTTGCTGAAGCTTACTGAGGGACTTTAGTCTGGTGATCTGGTCTGGTATCACTGGAGAGAAGTCTGGAAGATATTGAAAGGAGGGGTCCAATTATCCAAGGACATTAGTGAGTACAGACTGGAGTAATAGATCCCTGAGACTGTGTGCTGCTGCTGCTATCTCTTGGGTGCTAGAATCAACATTGCTCAAAGGGGGTATTGTGCCTGGTGTCTTGGTATAGCTCAGTCCACTAACTGCTTGTGCAAGGACTCTCGGAATATTGGGAGGAAGATTGGTGTCCCCAAGTTGCTGCTAAAGTTACTAGAGTACCACACAGTTACCCTACGTCTAACCAAGCTGAAGTTCTGAAATAAAGCATCAAAAAAGCATACCCCTAGGCTGCTCATTGAGCCAACAGAGTGACTTTGACTATGTGCCTGGCTGTGGAGGCAACTATGGGAAAATATCTTAGGGACCTAAACAGTAGGCTCCAGTGGGAGTGAGTGCTACATTTACAATGGCAAATGTTTAATGGGTGACTTTCAGATGGACATTGTAAAGAATAATTTTATGTGACCTCATAAATAGTTACACCTATAACTTTCAGCCTATGCAATTAGTTCTGACAATGGAAACCCTATAGACTGCTGCTATTTTATCTTCCCTACACTCCCCCCACTACTGGCTTGAGAAGCCCATCACTAAGCACCATGGCTGTCAAGTTGGAAGTAGGAGATTGATTAAAATGCTCCCTTATACACAAAAATACATAGTGTGTTTCTTTGTTCCAAGCAGCTAAATGGAGCTCAAAGGGAGAGAAGGATATGTAGGTATAAGGTAGGTGGGGTTACCATCATAGCATCCATTTTGCTTTGCCCAGCATGGGTAAAACACTAGTTCAGTTTAGCCTAACGTTATCCCCTAAAACTAATGCAAAAGAGATCTCTAAAGCTCCCCCAAACTGGAAATTTAACATAACAAGTATTCCTTGGTAAAATGCCCTAAACCAAGATCTTACAGTGCTGATATTTGGGAACCAGTATGAAATAATTCACCACCAGAAGTTGAGTTGGTTACCAAGGTGTGTCTATGGCACTCTTAGGGACCAACTCAGTCAGTGTACACAGTCAAGATTCGAGCACCTCACTCTTCATGTGAAACTCCAAAGTAGGGTGAGATGTTGGATTGGGAACTATAGTGGAGGTAGTAAGATAATTTACTAATAGAGTTGATAAATTGCTTTCACAGTACGTGATTGGTTAACTGAAGTGAATGTTTATACAATTTATTGAGTGAAGATTCCTAACTCTTTTAGTAAATCAGCCTAATTGTTTATCACCGTGAGAATGTCTGAGAAATAAAGGATGCTAATTAATGATTTCACTTATCAACATCTCCCGAAAACTGAAATATCAGTTTTGATCCAATTGATCCAATAATACTTGCTATTCAATTAATGTTTTTGATTCTGTTTCCTGAGTTGTGGGCAACAAAATAAATACAAATAAATAAAATCATCAATGTATCATTGCCAATGAATACTACTTTTGGCCTAAACTATGTCCTGCAAGAATGCAAAATAATGAATCTTCTCATGTATGCAGTTGAATACAATAATAAAGCACAAGATATAGGAGGAAATAGAAAAATTGACTCATAATGATCTCTTAATCTATTTTAATGTGTTTTGCCATGGGAACAGAAAGGAGTTGTCAAAGCCATTCTTGCATGTTTTTATTGCTCTAGATGAAGCAGTGACACATTCCATAACTATTGCATAAAAAGTAATAAGAATATATTATTCAGTGCATCATTTTTTACTGGTTAGATGTCATAACTATCTTAAAGAGGCTAACCACTTACAAACACCACACCAATGGATTATCAGCACAGATTGGAATCACAATGAAAAGCCCAGCCTGAGGCCCCGTACACACGACCAGTTTCCTCGGCAGAATTCAGCTTCCGACCGAGTTTCTGGCTGAATTCTGCCGAAGAAACTGGTCGTGTGTACACTTTCGGCCGAGGAAGCCGACGAGGAGCTCGACGAGGAAATAGAGAACATGTTCTCTATTTCCTCGTTGTTCTATGGGAGCTCTCGCCCCGCCGAGCTCCTCGGCCGCTTCAGTGCTGAACTGGCCGAGGAACTCGATGTGTTTGGCACGTCGAGTTCCTCGGCCGTGTGTACGAGGCCTTAGAGAAAGGAATTAACAAGGCTACCTTGTTGTATTGCTCCTGGGTCTTGGGGTTAGGGTTAAAGTTTCCCCCTAATTCCCCAAATGTTTTAAAAAGTGAGCAGATGGTAGAATGGAATCCACTGGTGTCTAGACAAAACTAGAAAAAGGTAATTTTAAACATAATAAGCCATAAAAAACAAAAAAAACAAAAAAACAATTACTGACCCCCTGTGGTGGGATGACTATTGCACAACATAACTGAACCAGAACTTGCAGCAGAATGTTTGCAGCAGAACTTGCAGCAGAATATTCCAGAATGTTTGCAAAGAAAGTTGATCTGGAGTCATGCAATGCAGATTTGCTGCAATTGTGCAACACACTTGTGAAGCTTGACAAGTCTAGAAATAGCTGAGCAAGTCATTTTCAAACTTGCAGCACAATTGCTTGCTATCTGGGTATGTGCTCTGATACCTCTCTATTGGACCCTAAATTACCCTTTTCAGCAGTATGAGTTAGAGTAGCTTTTATATTGGATTGGACTACATGGGCCAGCTTTCACTCCCCATGTGGATCGGTAAACCTTGGCCGCCCATGACCCTGTTGCTAGTTCTCTGGTTTTCTTTTCTTGGACCTCTTTTGGTAGGTCCTGGGCCTGGCCACTGCAGACTGGGAACATCCCACAAGAGCTGCAGTGGTCATAATGTTATGGCTGATTGTTTTATGTAGCACTTTACAATGAAAGGATATCCTTTATTGTGTGAATGGCTCTAACCAAAATACGTTGCTAGGGTGTGGTATAAGAGCTGAGGGCCACATGTGGATCCCCTACACCCCGAAATAAGGCAAATGATCACCACCACGATGGACCAATATAAATAAATTGATTTATTGTTAAAACTCTGTAAATGATCATGAATGCCTTCTAAGCTTCAAATAACTTTGTAATTAATGAGTCAACTGTACCCATCTCTCTCCCAGCTCACTGCATATTTTATTTCTGTACATGTTAATCACTATTGACTCCTGAGCAACTCAATTATAGACTTTAGGAGCTTAGATACAAAATTCATTTTCTCACTAAGCAGCATCTTGTTGCTTTTGCTATTGACTGGATTTTTAATCAAATGTTTAAAGCTGTATAGATTGTTGACATGCTTGGAGCACAAATGCACATTTTCATTTCTGACTGGAATATGGAGATAATCATCAGGTTTAACAAAACATGTAATTAATCAACCCACATGGAGCACAGTGGTTGGAATTACACTAAAGAAGGATGTTGCCAGAGATAGGTGCTTCATTTCCTTGTACACGCCAAAACTTTGTGGAGTTTTCCGTCAACTTTTAACCAGCATGTTTGAAAAAAAGGAAAATAATGATTCATTTTAGAAATGTATTTGTGTGTCTTGATGTGCTCTGTGCCCTCCAGATGGAATCAACAGATGGCTCGGCACAGGCTTTGAGGGTGGACATTATGCTCCATGTGGGAATAAAAAAAAAATGGTTACGGAAAGTGTTAAAGAGGACCTGAACTGTGGAAGATGTGCCCTAAAAAAGGCAAGCAGACAACAAAGAACTTGTCCCTAGCATTGCAGGTATGGCACGGCTGGGCACATGGACGTATATATACTTCCCCATAAGAGCCCAGACGTGTCATGAGCGCGCCGGCAGCCGCTTGCGACCAGGTCCGAAGCTCTGTGACCGTGCCCGCGCCACCCAAAAATGTTTCAAAAGTGTCCGATGTGTTCGCCATAATGTCGCAGTCAGGAAAAAAATCACTGATCGCCGCCATTAGTAGTAAAAAAAAAATATTAATAAAAATGGCAAAAAAAATGTCCACTATTTTGTAAACACTATAAATTTTGCGCAAACCAATCGATAAACGCTTATTGCGATTTCTTTACCAAAAATAGGTAAAAGAATTCGTATCGGTCTAAACTGAGGAAAAACACGTTTTTTTATACCTTTTTTTGGGATATTTATTATAGCAAAAAGTTACAAATATTTTTTATTTTTTTTTCAAAATTGTTGCTCTATTTTTGTTTATAGCGCAAAAAATAAAAACCGCAGAGGTGATCAAATACCACCAAAAGAAATCTCTATTTGTGGGAAAAAAAAGTATGCCAATTTTGTTTGGGAACCATGTCGTACGACCGTTCAATTGTTAGTTAAAGCGACACAATGCCGAATCGCAAAAGGGGCAAGGTCCTTAACCTACATACTTCGGGTCTTAACCCGTTAAACAAACAACAAATTATGTAAACAAATGTTACCAAACAAAAAACATAACATTTTTTAGGTTGCCAATCCTTGGAGGAACCAAGTGTCAAATGTTACCCTTGTATCTGCGTAATTACTTCCACGGTCTCTGCTGCACTGCACCGCCTCGGGGACGAACCACATTCTGCAGATACCACCCTTGTAATTACCAGTTAACCCACCATAACTGGCATTCCACCGGGGACTCCATACCTTAGATGAGTCCCTCCCTAATAATCTAATCACAGCAGGTTGTTTTATAATGCCTTCAAAGATCCAACCATACTTAAAGGGGTTGCAAAGGAAATTTTTTTTTTCATAATAAGCATCCTTTACCTGCAGACATTCCTCTTTTCACTTCCTCATTGTTCGTTTTTGCTCAGAAGTTGCTCTATTTCTTCTCTGTTCTGTTCACTTCCTGCTTGTCTGATTTTACTGACCACCCTGAAGGGAGGCTTTACTGCGGTGGTCAGTAACGTGCTCACCCCCTCCTGGGAACTACATCTGTGCGGCAGGACGCTCTCTACGTGTTAGAGACTTCAAGGAGGTGTGAATTACTGGGCGTGCCGCAATTTAAAATGGGAATCGTAGTTCTTACATGAACGAGCGCTGCAAACCAGGAAGTGAATGAGAGAACAGAAACTAGAATGCCGGAGGTGATATAGATGAAGGAATTTAATAGGTATTTACTCGTTTTTTAACAGAATCATTACACTATTCTGTCTGTCTACCTTGCAGACATTAATTTTAGGCAAAACATTTTTTTCCTTTACAACTCCTTTAACCACTTCAATACCGGGCTTTAAAACCCACCTCCTTCCCGGGCCTATTCTGGCACTTCTTTCCTACATGTACAAATCCTCATTCTTTTGCTAGAAAATTACTCAGAACCCCCAAACATTATATATGTTTTTTTAGCAGACACCCTAGGGAATAAAATGGCGGTCATTGCAACTTTTTATCTTGCACCGTATTTGCGCAATAATTTTTTAAACGGCTTTTTTTTGTAAAAAAAATGGTTTCATAAATTAAAAAATAACAAAACAGTAACGTTAACCCAATTTTTTGGTAAAATATGAAAGATGATGTTACGCCGAGTAACTAGATACCTAACATGTCACGCTTTAAAATTGCGTACACTCATGGAATGGCGCCAAACTTCGTTACTTTAAAATCTCCATAGGCGACACTTTAAAATTTTTACAGGTTGCCAGTTTAGAGTTACAGAGTAGGTCTAGTGCTAGAATTGTTGCACACGCTCTAACGCACGCGGCGACACCTCACATGTGTGGTTTGAACGACGTTTACATACGTGGGCGGGACTTACGTGTGCGTACGCTTTTGAGCGCGAGCTACCGGGGACAGGGGCATTTTAATTTTTTTATTATTATTTTTTCTTTTTTATTTTACTTATTTCTTTATTTTTTACACTTTTTTTTACACTTTTTTTTTTTTCAATCGCTTTTATTCCTATTACAAGGAATGTAAACATCCCTTGTAATAGGAATGTGTGTGACAGGTCCTCTTTAAGGAGAGATGCGGGGTCAATAAGACCCCACATCTCTCCTGCAGGCTGGAAAGAATGAGATCGTGAAAAAAAATTCACAGATCTCATTCAAACTAGCCGCAATTGCGGTTTGTTTACTTACGGGGACCCGGGCGTGACGTCATCACATCGCGCCCGGGCCTCCGACGGTCATAGAGATGACTGGTGACCAGATCGTCACCAGTCTTCTCTATGGCAAACATCCGGCGGACGGCGATCATCTCTCCGGGCCCCCGGTGGGACGGGAGAGCCCGGAGAAGCACCGGATGGCGGCGGGAGGGGGGGGATGTCCCCTCCCGCCGCCTGTAAGAACGATGTAGCGGCGGAACCGCCGCTATGATCGTTCTTACGGTGCGCAGGATCGCCGCCGCTAAACAATGATATCTCAATGATGCCTCCGGGTGCAGGCATCATTGAGATATCCCCCCCGCAAAGCCCATCACGTCATATGACGTCCACCCAGGATAACAGGTCCCCGTTTTGGACGTCATATGACGGCGTGCGGGTGTCAAGTGGTTAACCTGTAAAAAACAAACACAACAAAGAACAAACAAGCATAGGACGAACCAATCCAATGTAGGGCGGGTGGGAATGTTTCTCCTCCTCATGTCTTCCCCTGGATGTCCGGTTCCACTTGCCTCCCAACAATCCTACCTTTGCAGTCCCTCCACCATGCAGGCTGCCCAATGCCCTGCAATAAACGGTAACTAGCAAAATGTTAACCCCGACTTGCCCGGCTACCCTGTTTTTTTTTTATGCTAGCCCTGTGCTCATTTTTTTATTTATTTTTTGCTTTGGGCTATACTGACTATTTAATGTATGCATCCTGTATGAAATGTTTATTTGTAAAACAAAAATTTGGATTGCAAAATATATAAAACAAAATGTTATAAACTTGCAAAGTTAATAAATATGATATCATTCTATTTGCCTTCCCTTAGTAGAATATCAAAGTTCTGCATTTCACAAAGGAGCCCATTCCATATCCTACCACAAGCACCACCAGTATGACATCTCTAAATAAATTCTTCCAGATGGAATATGGATTTTTCAGAAATTTTGGATAACCCAGGAAAGCAGATTGAAAGCAAGCTGTTGATCTTTATTAGTTACACCATGTAATGTGTACAGCATGCCAAGACTTGACACTGGCTATATGAAAGCAGACTCTTTTTGTTTAGCCAGTTCTGCAACCAAGATAATTGCTTCTCACATAAGCACGTTCATTATTATAGGCCAGTCAGCATGGGCCTATCCATTATGGAAATATCTAAATTAATAGCAATATTATAGCAACCTGACTGGTGCTAATAAAAGACCCCATTATCCCATTGAAAAGGCTAAAGCAGACTTTTTTAATTTAAAAATAATACACTGTATTTTTAAATTATTTTTTTTAAGATAGGCTTCCTGCCGGATTTATACTACAAACAGTAACAGCATGCTAGCAAGTATGCAAAAGTTGTACCAAATTTGCATAGTTATTAAAAATATTTTTGCTCCAAGGAAATACATAAATGTGAGTTAAAACTGTTTTGTATTTGAAAAGAATAATGATATGTTTAAATGCTGCAAATGCATGAATTCCCCTGGATATCAGCCACCTGCTATGCCCTGTATGAGCAGCACTAAAACTGAGAGAATAAGAAGTAATACTCTAAGCCAATTAGGCTTTACTACAATGCACATGTATTGCAGGAGCCGCTGGATTTTGGGTCCCACTAATCCTGCGCTGCCAGGCAGCACACATTTTCCAACTTCCACGCTGAGACATAAACCAGTCCATGGGCTTGTTTTTGTTGTTTTATTGAGGGAAAACAACTTGGATAGGGGATAAGGGATTATGGGATGCCCAACTGGACTTTTGTAGAACAACTTGAGGACAAACCTCCTTTACCATGTACACAAAACATGCAGATCCTAGATTGTACTATCAATCTTTGTGAATCAATAACAAAGTTCATTTTTCAGGAGCTCTATGTGCCCTTGGTGAAATATAGCAAAGTACCCACACTTACAGGAGCTCTATGTCCCCTTGGTGAATGCCTATGGTTTTTATAATCCATAACATCTGTTATGAGCCATCTGAGCCACTAACTAAACAGTTCCTGAAATATAGTATGACCTCCAATAGTTTTCCACACAAAAATAGCATTTGGACCTTTTTAGTGCTTTGCCAGCATTCAGCCTTTTCACCCATCAGCAGGCTCTCATGTTAAAGCCTCTAGCATCTGTCGGCTCAGATATACTGTAAAATGGCTTTTACATTGCTGCAGCAATGATCAAGATATCATATTCTAGCCTCAATGAGTCTGCACAAAGTAAAAGTAATCCTATTGGCTAAGAAGCCCCTGGATTACTTTTAAAGGCAGTAGAAGGGGGTTCCACCACCGTCCCTCCATCACCTTTACTGGGCTCTCCCGTGCAATCAGGGGCCCCATTTAAGATGTGAACAGCAACATCTAGTTCCTGGGACACAGAATGCGCGCATATGTAAACGGTGACAAATCTGCAGAGGTTGGGTCAGGGGTGGAGCCTGGTGGGGTTGAGGGCGGGGTTAAAGGGGGCCCCGTCGGGTAGGCTGTACGGGGCCCTGTGATTTCTAACAGCGGCCCTGGCGGCAAAGGTATGGGGGACATTGCTGGAGGGACATTGCATTGCTGGAGGTCCATTGCTGGAGGGACATTCCATTGCTGGAGGGACATGGCTGGAGGGACATGGCATTGCTGGAGGGACATTGCTGGAGGGACATTGCTGGAGGGACATTGCTGGAGGGACATGGCTGGAGGGACATGGCATGGCTGGAGGGACATGGCATGGCTGGAGGGACATGGCATGGCTGGAGGGACATGGCATGGCTGGAGGGACATGGCATTGCTGGAGGGACATGGCTGGAGGGACATGGCTAGAGGGACATGGCTGCATATGTGAGGGACATGGCTAGAGGGACATGGCTGCATATGTGAGGGACATGGCTAGAGGGACATGGCTGCATATGTGAGGGACATGGCTAGAGGGACATGGCTGCATATGTGGGGGACATGACTGGGGGGACATGGCTGCATTTGTGGGGGGACATGGCTGCATTTGGGGACACATTAAAAAAAAGTATCGGTATCGGCGACTACTTGAAAAAAAGTATCGGTACTTGTACTCGTTCCTAAAAAAGTGGTATCGGGACAACCCTACTTTATTATTACACAGGGTTACAATCCATATTAATAGCCCTGCTTATGCTTTTCAGCAAACATAGCCTTAATCACAATGTTAACCCTTGAATTCTTTTTTACTGCCATGATTATACTGTTTATATCTAATTTTATGATTATTAATGAAAATAATTTTGCCATGGGGAGAAATCTGTGTCATAAATAATCCACCTTGGGTGACAAATTCGCTAGATATCCCACTGTTTATTTGGATTTTTTTTCTTTTTCATTTATTTTGCTTGTGATTGTATGGGGCATACTGGCTCAAAGCTGGGTCCCCACTGTGCATGTGCAAGTCACACCGCTTTTTCTGAATTGACCCACAACTTTCTGGGACCTATCACCTGTCCCAGAATGGGAGGGGGGTAAATTTCCACTCGCATCACCTATGCAATCTGGTCCAATCTGGGACAGTGGGACCAGGAGCGGGTACCTGTCAAAACTTGCTACCCGCTCCCAGAATGAAAGAATAAATTCTATTAATGGCGGAGGGAAAGAGGAACAATAAAATGAGCGGAAGTTCCGATCTTATGTGAAGTTCTGATTTTAACCACGGTCCGTGTTCATCCAATCCCCCATAGGGGAGAGAGGAGAAAAGACAGGGCGGTCCCTGCACAGTGTACGGGGACCACCCTGTCAGCCGCCGGCTCAGCTGGGATATACAGAGCGATCCCCCCTGAGCTTACAGACACACGGAGGCAGACCATTACTGATCCGCCCCATGTGAAAGGGCCCTTATAGAAATCTCCTGAATAAAAAATTCTCATAGCCCCAGATTTAATGTAAAAATAAATCAATCAATGCATGCACTGAATCCATGGACTTGCTTGGAATTTACTTATTATAGCAGTATCCAATTATCTTAATTGTGCATTTTGGCTGTAAAAGGCAGCACTTTGTGAAAATGATAACACAAGATCTCCATTCTCCCTGCTAGACAAACATACTCTACATTGGAAATGGAATTCTTTTGAAACCAGCACTCTAGTTAAACCATTTATTCAGACTGACACTAGAGTCCTGGGGCACAGCATTAACAAATATTCTTCCTGGCATCTCTGTGTTTCAGAGAAAATATGTAATTCTTAAAAGAACCATTTTTTTTAACACTGTGATTCATTATTAAAGTATCCAAGACAGGCAGCATCGCTCCAAACGTGTATCCTCTCCTCCGCTGCAGAGACTACAGGTGCAAGTGTAAGGAGCCCGTCTGTGCTCACAATCCAAGAAAGGAGGCAAGGATAGGCCCCCCACAGCACACTGGTGTCCACTCTTCAAAATACTTTTATTAAACCACTGGCAGCATGACAGCATACATTTCCACACCCAGGGACTGCACTTAACTGTCCTTAATGCATTTCTCCAGCAATAGGCTTAATCAATTAGGCCTGTTGCTAGTGAAATGCGTTAAAGAGGGGCGGTCCCTGTATGGGAAAATGTTGTATGCTGTCATGCTTTTAGTGGTTTAACCTCTTGCCGACTGCTCTACGTATATGTACTGCGGGGCGGCAGCTCCTCTGTGTGGACTTCAGGGTCTGCCCGGAAACCTGTACGGGTCTGCCCTCTCCTGCTGTGATTGGACACAGCGGGAGCCAATGAGCGGGTCCTGCAGTCCTGATGTCCGCTGGGACCCGCTGATCGTTCCTGACAGAGGCAGATCGCCATTTTGTTAGTAGGGAAGACAGAGATCCTGTGTTTCTGCTATGCAGGATCCCTCTATTCCCACAGTTAAAGCCCCCCCACACACAATCACAAAGCACTCACTAGGAACACATTTAAAGGGTCACTAAAGGAAAAAAAATGTTTTTCTGAAATGACGGTTTACAGGATATAGGGACATAGGGCCAAATCCACAGCCAGCGGCGCAAAATAAGTTTTTTCAAACTTATGTCATTTAAGTTACGGCGCCCTAAGTTGGTGTCGTAATTGCCGTATCCACAGCGCATTTGCGCACAAAATTGCGCCTGCCGTAACCTAAATTCGGAGGCGTAAGGCGGGGTTATGGCAAGTGGGAAGGAAGTGGGCGTGCTTCATTGTAATGAGCCGTGACCCCATGCAAATGAAGGTCCGGCCGTACTGCGCATGCGCGCAGGAATCTGCTGCTCACTGCGCATGTGCAGAACTTTGCTTGGCGCAATCAGTGAGATAGGTAAAAGGCCAAGTGTACTTAGTTTGAGGATCGCCCTGTGCTTAACTAGCTCCAGTCAAACACACTTCATTTGCAAAAGTATTTCCCTGTGTTCCCTTCCATGAGCAATTTGCTTCTGCTCTTAGTTTGTCAGTGTTTGTTGGTAAGTTGTGTGTGATAGAGAAGTGTTGGAGGAGTAGTAGATAGTAGTTGTTGTTTGTTTGTGATAAGTGTAATTTTTGTTGGATTGTTTCTGCAAATTTTTTTGTTTTTTTTTTTTTCTGCTTGGATTTTGTGTTTGGTTTTTGTGTGTTTGTATTTGACTTTGTAGTAGCTGTCTGCTTCTGTGTGTATTTTTGTGTGTTTGTATTTGACTTTGTAGTAGCTGTCTGCTTCTGTGTGTATTTTTGTGTGTTTGTATTTGACTTTGTAGTAGCTGTCTGCTTATGTGTGTATTTTTGTGTATTTGTTTGGTGTGTATTTTTGTGTGTTTGTCCTGTGAGTTTCCTTGTTGCTGTGTGGTGTTTGTGATGGCTCCCAAACGCAGGAAGCTGAATTTTTCCCATGTTAAAAAGCAAATCCTTGCCAGGTATATCATCCAATATGGAAGATATTTACATGGGCCTGATAGCCGGAACACCTCCCCGGCCCAAAGGAAGAGGATATATGCAAAAATAACAGATCACATAAATGCGGCGGGGGGAGGGGAGACGAGGACCCCCGCTGGCATTAAGAAAAAGATCAATGATCTGAGGAGCGTGGTCCGCAATAAGGTGGCCAAGCTCACTGCGCATAGGAGGGGCACTGGAGGAGGGGGACCATGCCCCATCCGGCTGACTGAGGAGGAATGGGCAGTGGCCCGGTGTTTCGAGCCAGAGCAGGTGGTGGGCCTGCCTGGTTATCAGTCTGATGTTCCTGTGAGGCCAGGTAAGCTTTTTGTTTTTCTATTTGGTGATTAGCATGTGTGGGTGGGGGAAGGGAACATGTGCCAAGTGTGTGGATCCTCAAACCTGTGATTGTTTGGTGTCTTCCACAGATGACCAGGAGATTGCTGGGCCATCAGGCCAGGCTGCTGCACCACCCCAAAGACAGGAGGCTGCTGAGGAGTCCCCAGGGGAGGGGAGTGGCCAAACCTCCCCTCATGAGGAGGCTGAGGGGGAGGAGGATGAGGGGGAGGAGGATGAGGGGGAGGAGGAAGAAGATCTCCAGATTGGCCGGGAAATCATTATTGCCACAGATCTAATGACATTTGACGATACCCTTGAGGCTAGCCTTGAGGCTCCCCCAGAGGCTCCCCAGAGGCTCCCCCAGAGGCTACCCCAGAGGCTACCCCAGAGGCTACCCCAGAGGCTGGCACCAGTCAGGCCACCATCAGGGGTAGCCCCTCCCACTCCTCCCACAACATGCCGCAACCCACAAGGGTCACTCTATCCCCTCCTACCTGGCCACAAGCCTCAGGGGCAGGCAGGATGGCGACCCAGGAGACCAGGGGGGGGTCTGAGCATCTGCCGGCCAGTCTGCTGAGGGACAATGCCCAGCAGACCCGCAGTCTGGGTGACATCAAAAAAACTATGGCCAAGATGGAGCACAGCCTGGATGTAATGAGGGAGTCACTCAGTGATGTGGCCACCAATTCATTGGGTGTCATCACCTGTTTGTGGTCCCTGCATACCGCCACAACAGGCGTGGGCCAGGAGGTGACTGCCCTCACCCGGGCTGTGCAGGACAACACCCGGGCTGTGCAGGACAACACACGGGCTGGCCAGGCCAATACGGCTGCCATCACTGACTGCCTGAACAGGATAGCAGTGGCCTTGGAGGGCAGGCCAGCCGTAGGTCAGACACCAGGGGAGGCTCCTCCCTCCCCTGCTCCCCCCCCATGAAGATACTCCCTCCCCTGCTTCCCCCCCCCATGAAGATACTCCCTCCCCTGCTCCCCCTCCCCGTGAAGAACCTCCAGGTGCCCGTGGCCGTGCCCGTGGCCGTGCCCGTGCCCCTGCCCGTGGGCAGCCCAGACGGAGCACTCGCTGCCGGACTTAAATACCAGGGGTACTTTTTTTTTTATTTTTTTGGTTTTATAATTTTGTTTATTATACTGTACTTATGATTTGGTTTATGTGTGTGAATGATGTGTGAATGTGGGGGGGTGGCATTCCTGACAAAATAAGGGTGTCACCCTCAGTTTTGGTGGAGAAGGGATCCCCAGGACCAGGGAGAAGTCATCCTAGGTTCCTGAATGGTGTATGAATGCACAGTGACATATTTGGAGCCGTGGCGGGGCGTTACTGCTCCCAAGTACCAAAGGGGGGGGTACTTGGATCTAATCCAATTCGATGTGCATGTGATGTGTCTCTGCTAGGGACCACAGTGGTGTGCATTCATGCATTCTCATTGTGACATAAATCATGTGCATTTCCAGAGACAAAAACATTCTCAATGTGTCATTAATCATGTGCGTTTACTGTGCAAAGCAACATTCTCATTGTCACATAATTCATGTGCGTTTGCAGTGAAAACAAATAATATCATTGTCACATAATTCATGTGCGTTTGCAGTGAAAACAAATAATATCATTGTGACATGATTTATGGCCATTTACTGAGAAAATATGCCTTCTGCGAGGCGTCTCCTGGCTACTGTGCCCTCAGTAGACCGGGTAGAGTGGGCTAGGGGGGGATTGCCTGGGTGGGGGGTCAGGTCAGCACGTAAGTTAATCTCCAGTCCCCTTCTCATTGCAAAGTTGTGAAGAATGCAACAAGCCCCTATTATTTGGCACACAAAGTCTGGGGAATACAACAGTGTACCCCCAGTCTTGTCCAGGCATCTGAAGCGGGACTTCAGCAGCCCAAATGTACGCTCCACTACTGCCCGGGTGCGAATATGAGCCTCGTTGTAGCGTTGCTCTCCTGGGGTTTGGGGGTTCCTGAATGGGGTCATCATGTGAGGTCCCAGGGCATATCCAGAGTCACCTGGAAGGGAAAAGACAGGAGGATATTAGTCATGCATGTGCCCCATGTGATGTCTGCATCATGGGGGGGGACAGTCATACCTGACACACATGTCACTCACCAACCAGCCAGCTGTCTCCATACACGTTCTGCTCCAATTCACGTGATATGTTGGTCTGCCTAAAGATGTAGCTGTCATGGCACGAACCCGGAAATTTGGCACAGACATGCCAGATGAGGCCATGGGCATCTACGATTACCTGCACATTGATGGAATGCCAGTTTTTGCGATTCCTGAACAGGTGCTCTGTATCATGGGGGGGCTGTAGTGCCACATGGGTACAGTCAATGGCCCCGATGGTCCGTGGGAATCGGGCAATCTGATAGAAGTCGGCCATGCTCTTCATTCGCTGGTCCTCCTGGGTGGGCTTTTCAAATTGACTGCCCATGCGTCTGAGTATTGCAGGGACAACCTGGTGCACACACCTGCTCATCGAGGACTGTACCATCCCAGCCAGACCTCCACATGTTATTTGAAAAGACCCAGTGGCCAGAAAATGCAGGGTGGCCATAACTTTAATATGAGCTGGCAGGGCATGGGATCGTTGGGTTGGGGTGTTCAGATCATCCTGCAGGATCCTGGTTAAGTCCAGGATGGCTTCCTGGTTAAATCTGAAGTTGCCAATGACCTCAGACGCAGTCATGCCAAAGAGATCTTGGCGTGGGCGGTATATCCTCTCCTGTGCCCTCCTCCTCCTCCTCTGTGCCCTCCTCCTTCTCTGCGCCTGTAAAGTTGCGAGTGCCGTTATAATCATTGATGGCCCGGGCATTTTGGCAGTCACAATGAAGTCAAGCAAAGAAGTGTTGGCAGCTCTTCCTAAATGGTGTTGCTTCAGCAGACCTTTACAGGGCTGGTGTAAAATTAGGGCTGCTTTTATAAAGTCTAATTTTGCTCCAGAAAACTAACAGGTGCGTACAGGGCGTTATCTACGGCGCACAGGACGTAATCTACGGCGCACACACTTAATTTTGAGGATCGCCCTATCTCCCTCATTTGCATCTTTGCCTATCAAATAAAGAGGCGTGACTAGCGTAATTTGCGTCAGAGGATGCGCCGGAGTAATTATTTTAAGTAGGACGGAAAAAACGGAATTTTCGTTTTGAGGATCGGGCGCAAAGATACGCGCGGAGTAAAATTAGAAATCTCGATTTAAGTCGGCGCATCTGCTTTGTGGATTTGCCCCATAATAGTTAACTGATTCCTTTTAAAAATTATTAAAAATAGATAAAAACCAATCATATAATGTACCTACAGTTTAGTTTCGTTTTTGCATGTTTCCTGGTTCTCTGATGTACAAAACGAAACTGGATTAGTGCTGAGGGGTTTTAGACACACCTCCTTGATTAGTCACTCCCAGTACTGTGGTGATCAGTAAACAGACAACCAGGAAGTGTCCAGAACAGAGAGGAATTACAGCAACATCAAAGCAAAAACGAACAATGAGGACATGAAACCAGGACTGCAGTAAGGTAAAGGAAGCTATTTAGCTAAAAAAAAAAAAAATCCTTTAGTGACCCTTTAACCATTTGATCACCCCTGATGTGTCATTAGTACAGTGACAGTGCATATTTTTTAGCACTGATCACTGTATTGGTGTCACTGGTGCCCAGAAAAGTATCAGAAGTGTCAATTAGCCCTGGTTCACATTGCATCGATTTGGCTTGCAATTTTACATCTCAAATCGCATGCCATTCCCAATAATCATTATTCAGGATTTGGTCAGTTATTGCCAAAAGTATTTTTTGCACTACTTTTGGCGACTTCGGAGTGTGATTTCCATCTGTGCAGAAACCAGTGCAGATGTCTCTGAAATCGCCCCTGGACTGACAAGCGGGAATGAATTGAGCTGAACTTGCACGATTTCGTTCCCGCTGTCAGTGTGAACCTAGGCTTAGTGTCCAATGTATCCGCCGCAATGTCACAGTCCCACTATAAGTCGTTGATCGCCGCCATTACTAGTATAAATAAATAAAAAAATATAAATTCCATAAAAATATTCCATCATTTGTAGAAGATATAACTTTTGCGCAAACCAATCAATATACGCTTATTGGGCATCAAAAGAAAGCTTAATTTGTGGGAAAAAAGGACATAAATTTTGTTTGGGTACAGCGTTGGACAACCGCGCAATTGTCAGTTAACCACTTAAGCCCCGGACCATTTTGCAGCTAAATGCCCAGGCCAGGTTTTGCGATTCAGCACTGCGTCGTTTTAACAGACAATTTCGCGGTCGTGTGACGTGGCTCCCAAACAAAATTGGCGTCCTTTTTTCCTTACAAATAGAGCTTTCTTTTGGTGGTATTTGATCACCTCTGCGGTTTTTATTTTTTGCGCTATAAACAAAAATAAAGCGACAATTTTGAAAAAAATGCAATATTTTTTAGTTTTTGCTATAATAAATATCCCCCAAAAACATATATAAACCATTTTTTTCCTCAGTTTAAGCCGATACGTATTCTTCTACCTATTTTTGGTTAAAAAAATCGCAATAAGCGTTTATCGGTTGGTTTGCGCAAAATTTATAGCGTTTACAAAATAAGGGATAGTTTTATTGCATTTTTATTATTATTTTTTTTACTACTAATGGCGGTGATCAGCGATTTTTTTCGTGACTGCGACATTATGGCGGACACTTCGGAAAATTTTGACACATTTTTGGGACCCTTGTCATTTTCACAGCAAAAAATGCATTTAAATTGCATTGTTTATTGTGAAAATGACAGTTGCAGTTTGGGAGTTAACCACAGGGGGCGCTGTAGGAGTTAGGGTTCACCTAGTGTGTGTTTACAACTCTAGGGGGGTGTGGCTGTAGGTTTGACGTCATCGATCGAGTCTCCCTATAAAAGGGATCACTCGATCGATACGCCGCCACAGTGAAGCACGGGGAAGCCGTGTTTACATACGGCTCTCCCCGTTCTTCAGCTCCGGGGAGCGATCGCGAGGGGGCAGCTAGAAACGAATAGCCGCGCCCTCGTCCCGGATCGCTCCCCGCAGGTTACCGACCGCCACATGTATCGGGGGGGGGTCCCGATCGGACCCCCGACCCGCGGGAAGGCGGGGACGTACATATGCCTGTACGTGCCATTCTGTGGATGTACATATACAGTACATGCGGCGGGCGTTAACCGGTTAAAGTGACGCAGTGTCGTATATAAAAAAAATGGCTTGGTCATTAAGGGGGTAAATCCTTCCAGTCTTTAAGTGGTTAAATTATGACATAGTTATAGCCAGAAAAAAGACCCATAGCAGAAATCTAAAAATGACTCTGGTCTGTAAGGCTGCGTTCACACTTCAGCATTTTGAATCACGGGCAGATTTGCTGCGAATCTGCCCACGATTTGAAAGCGCTGATGTGTGAATGACAAATTTCAGGACTCACATTTGAGATGGCATTCATTTGAATGGCACCTAAAATCGTGGCGTGGGTCTGCCGTGATTGTCGCACAATAAATCGCGCTGAAGTCGTGGCGACACGCATCGCGGGAAGCATGTCGCCCCAATAAAAGTTCAGGAGCTACTATTGGGCGACATGCTTCCCGAAAAGCGTGTTGCCGTGATTGCAACGCAATTTATCATGCGACAATCATGGCAGACCTGCGCTGCGATTTGAGGTGTCATTCAAATGAATGGTATCTCAAATATGAGTCCTGAGATTTGCTATTCACAAATCAGTGACTTTAAATCGTGGGCAGATTCGCAGCAAATCTGCCCCCGATTCAAAATGCTGAAGTGTGAATGCAGCCTAAAGGAGTAAACAGATGTGAGAGCTGAAGCAGTTCATTAAAGCCTTCAGGATTCATTAGGGCTCATACACAAGGGCGTACAGGGCTGTCCAGCATAAAAGGAACAGGCACATTTCTGTGTCTGGGAGTCACAGGTGTTGTATACAGCCACCTGTACAAATGACAGGATGGGGTTGTATGCTGGTAAACGCACATCTGAAAGTATTCATGCATACAAGCAGGGGCGGACTGACACCTCATGAGGCCCCCGGGCAATAGGAGATTATGGGGCCCCCAGGCAATAGATTATGGGGCAACACAGTATACACACACACATACAGTATACATACACAGTATACACACACAGACACACAGTATACACACACAATATACACACACAGTATACACATACACCCTAATGGGGCCCCCTAGTGGCATGGGGCCCTCGGGCAGTGCCCGAGTGCTCGAATGGTCAGTCCGCCTCTGCATACAAGTACGGATGGAGGTCCTTGGACACAGACTGTCAAATCTTATAGGCATCAGACAGTAACAGAAAAAATACTTTATGGTTAGTTTAGTTGTCTGATTAGATTTCTAAAGTCCAGGTTACAAGACACAAAGCAGGAGTTCCAATATCTAAAAAAGAAAAAAAAAAAGAAGCCGGTTTGTGGGAGTGTATTACACGCAAATAAAAAGCCTGGATGACGAAGCAGGGAGAGCCTGTATAGGTCATATAAGGCTCCATTCACACCATATAGGTATGATGAAGCGTGTGCATGTTTCTAAGCGTTCCCATGCATCATGTGTAGGGCAGCCCTTGCATGTAGGGTGGCCCATCGAAATGAAAGAAATGCACAAAAAAAGGCCCCTGACCCTTTTTCAAAACCGTTCCAAACCACGTGTTAGCAGATGTGTGGGGTGCCATCTGCTAAAGGGAAGAGCGTTTATGTGAATGTTAAAAGGGAGAAAACATGGGGAAATATACATGTATTGCAGAGATGTACACAATTTTAGTTTTTCTGCCTTTTTTAGTTACCCTTAATCCTCCTGCAAAGTGACAAGTAGACCTGCTAACAGAAATCCCAGTTGGAACTAGGGTTGCACCGGTACCGATACTAGTAGAGGTATCGGTGCCGATACCGAGCATTTGCACGAGTACTTGTACTTATGCAAATGCTCCAATGCCTAATCCGATACCTGGACAGGGGTGATCGATGCGGTGGTGGGGGGAGTTACAAGAACCGATCTCCCTGTATAGATTTAAATAAAGCAGCTGATGTCCGATTCTCCCCCTCTCCCTGCTTTATTTAAATCTATACAGGGAGATTGGTACTTGTAACTCCCCCCACCGCCGCATCGATCACCCCTGACTGT
The DNA here is from genome assembly GCF_905171775.1 of Rana temporaria. NCBI lineage: Eukaryota > Metazoa > Chordata > Amphibia > Anura > Ranidae > Rana > Rana temporaria. Next base: position 60,138,994 of record NC_053490.1, read on the forward strand.
CCCCTGTGTCCTCCTCCATGCTCCTCTGGTCCCCCTCCATGTCCTCCTCCATCCTCCTTCGGTCCCCCTCCGCATCCTCCTCCATCCTCCTCCGATCCCCCTCCGCATCCTCCTCTGGTCCCCCTCCAGTCCACCTCTGTGCTCCTCCATCCCCCCCGTCCCAGATCTGTCAGAATGGAGAGTGGAGGAAGGAGCCAGTAAATATGTCATTTACCGGCTCCTTCCTTTTCTAAATGAATAGTCAGTGATCACTGACTGTCCATTCATAACTGAGAATTCGCAAACCCGTGTTTATGATGTCTCAGTTTATGAATGACAGGAGCCGCTGTCTCCTGTCCATTCATCTTCAGTGCAGCTGAGGCTGCTAAGAAAGGGATTGGGGAATATGTGTCCTCAGTCCCTTTCCCTGTCTCAGAGGGGAGATGTCAGGGGTCTCTTAGGACCCCTGATATCTAACCAAAGCCCCCCCTCCCCAACAGGGCTAATTAAAAAAAAGAAAATAATTGTAATAGACATTTAAAAATTGTAAAAAAAAAAAAAACACTGACACCATCCACCCGCCCCCCCTCCCCCCAAAAAAAGAAACCCCAAAAAATAACAAAAATAAAATATATACATTTTCATAAATAATTAAACAAATACATCGTAAAAAATAAAATTGTAATTTATTTTTTATTAAAAACTACAGACACAGTCCACTCTTCATCAGTGCCCATCAGTGCTGCATATTAGTGCCACTGTCAAAAAATTACATAAAAAAAAGTAATCAAACTGTCCAGTATAGTGCAAGACACAACTAATAATATCAAGATCACTTGGGAACCATGGGCTCGATTGATGGGCATATCCTTGGCCCTTCCATTCTGCGAACATAGAATGTACGCAGATTACCTAGTGATGCGCTCTTCCTTTATCCTTCTCTTCTCTCTCTTTCTGTCCATACTGGACCTTTGATCTATCTTTATTTATTTATTTTATTTTATTAAATTGGATGCAAGGTTGAAAAGTTAATGTGCATAGTGTTGGGTAGATTGACCCTCTGTTGTATTTTACTCTGATCCACACGCCCTGACGATATACCCTTCCGAGTCGAAGGGGCTCAGGCTGTAAATGGTGATTGGGGGTTTACCCTTCCGGCACAGTATGCTCCGGTTAGGGGTGCCGGGAGGTGCGAAACCTTCCACCAATCCGGTTGATCTACTCTCAATATTGTCCGACAGTTAGTATACTCCTCTGTTTAAATGTGGATCAGGGGTATTTGAAAATTTTACTTTTCTACCTACAGCTAACCTATGTATATCTTGTATCTCACATTTTGCTTTGTCTTTTACATGACACAGTTTACTGCTGTTTTCCTTCTGTTTATTTCTCAAAATAAAAACCTTTTGAAATAAAAAAAAAAGTAATCGGTATTGGCGAGTCCTTAAAAAAAGTATTGGTACTTGTACTCGGTCTTACAAAATTGGTAACGGAGCAACCATATTTGGAACCCATCTGGGACATTTCCTTAGACCTTCTGACATAGATGTTTTTTTTTTTCTGGTTGCCATTACTTAAGCCTAGTACACATGGGCCGAATGTCGGCCAGCATTGACTGGTCCAATAGAAACTGGCAGATATTCGGTCCATGTGTATGGCAGCAGGTCTGACAGAAGCTGACCAACTTCTGTCGAAGGCTCATGGTCAAGAAATGTCTGCTCACCGGTGCCCAATCAGTGCTCTTAACCATTGACCGGAGTGTTCTGGTGAGGGGCCGTCCCCCTAACAGAACACAATAGATCAGCAGGGGATATTGCTGTAACATTGGATTGTTAGTACAGTGGATTGGTAATACAGTGGCTCCAACCTGAGCTGTCAGTTCTCAACTAGTTGTGTAAAAGGCTTCAGGCTTGTAGAGTTTCAGAATTGACTGTCCTTGATCGTAAGGAACCATTCCTGGTGATCCATTGTGACAATGTGGTTTTGGGGCCAGTTAACAAATTAACCTGTTGATCCTCCCAGGCAAGTCCTGAGCTTGCAAATTCCTTTGGTGGGTGACAATACTGTCCCACCACTTCTGAAATTAGGTAATTGTTGTCACTATGACATTGGCTTTACCTATAAGCACTACAACAGGGTGCGCAAGGGGCGAGTCTAGCAGGGGGAATTACTACTTGCATTTTAATCGCTGATAGATAAGCTTATTGTTTGCCAATCAGCAGCTGTCAATGCCTTGTCCCAAACTATTTTTTTTTACTTGAAATGGTTGGCTCTGTCTAATTAAGACATGCCATCTTATTAGCATGCAATCTCAATGTCTTTTGCACTGACATATTAAAACATTCTGGTCTATATTCCAAATGTTACATATGGAGAACAACAAGTTACTAGGGGTTAAGTTAAGGATTCAGGAAATTTAGCTTATTATACAGTAAGTGCTGAAAACAAACATACTAAATTATAGGGTTATATAATAATTCTTACTCTGATACTGTAATTGTTGCAAGTTTTATTATGTCAATTATGTTATCATTCTTAGTACATGTCCTTAGTAGGTTAGTTTTGACTGCAATCAAGCAACAGATAAATTCCTTAATTTTGTAAATAAATTCCATTTGCATAAAATATTCTGGGAACAGCAACATATGCGTTCCCAAGAGGGGAACGCTTCTAACAACTGTGGGAACCATTTTTTACTGTAACAGGAAAAATAAAGTTATAGGACAGTGTATGGACTTCTTCACTTCTTAAAGGGTCACTAAAGGAAAACATTTTTTTTGCTGAAATGACTGTTTATTGGGTATAGAGACATAAAAGTTAACTGATTGCTTTTAAAAATGATTAAAAATTGAATTTAATCTATCATATAATGTGCCTCTAGTTTCACTTTCGGTTTTAAAGGACATACATGAAGTTCCGGGTAAGAGGTGAGTCGGGAAGACTCACAGAACAAAAACAAACAAATCCAGGGCAGTGTTTTGTTTTTAAAATGAATCTGATTGGTTCTGAGGAGTTTTAGACACACAGTAATGACAGCTTAGACCACCGTGAAAATCTCTCAGTACGATGGTTATAAGGAAACAGGCAACCAGGAAGTGTGGAGATCACAGCAGAATTACAGCTACTTCAAAGCAAACACGAACAATGAGGACATGAAACCAGTACTGCAGTAAGGTAAAGGAAACTATTTAGCTAAAAAAATAATTTCCTTTAGTGACCCTTTAAGCCTCGTAAACACGGTCGGACATCCGACAAACTTTCCCTTGGATTTTTGTCCGAAGTGAGTTGTCCGGTCACACCCATAGCATACAGACGCTCTGACTTTTCTGCAAACTTTTCTAAAACGTTTCCAACATCACGTGGTTTTTCTGCTCTTTTGTGCTCTTTACCGCCACACTTTGGTTAACTTCTGCTATTGTTGGTTGATTTTAACATTGGTTCTGAGCAATGCGTATTTGCACTTTGTTGTCGAAAAGTTTGTCCGTTTGCAGACCCAACTTTTTGTCCGATGAAACCCGAAAAAGTTGGTCCGATGGAGCGTACACACGATCGGACAAAATTGAAAACTTGCAGATTTTGAAGTTTGTTGGCCGAAAGTCAGACCGTGTTTACGGGCCTTTACAAAGGTTTTTTTTGTGTGGCTGGAGATGGGCTTTAAGTGTCTGCATGCTGAGTAATGTTGTAATGTATAAGTGTATTTATCTAAAAGAAATCATAGTATTTATCCCGGCAATATGTCTTCATCCCTTCCCAGGTCAGAATTTTTATGAATAATAGCATACAGTGGATGATAAATGGATTTCTGCAGAATAGGTGGCAATTTTAGGATAAACTGTATGTTTCTGCAAACGTGATTTTGCCACAAAATTGCAGATTTTGCATGTACAGAAAATGATGCCAAAATTGCTAACTTATTTCCCTTTGGCTGCCAACGCACTGTCACCTGCATTTCTCTCCATGTCATATTCTCCACGTACCTCTTCTACACATACTGCCCATGGTCACAGCCTATGCAGAAGCTGTCATACCCTCTGCATGCCTCTGCTGCACATATTGCCTGTCGTGATGCCCTCTGCATTTCTTTCCTGCACATCTTACCCACTTCAATCTTATCTTATTATGCCACAGTTCTGCCCCCTATGTGGCCAAATACATACAGTAAGCCCACATTCAAAGCTATACTCTTAGGTCACTTATTCTCTTAGAGTCTTGCCCTACAAGGGTCTTGCCTAGGCTGCACATGCTCCAAGGAAATTTGCCCCACAGCTTAGTAAATGTGGCAAAATGTTACCTTTGCAAAAAAATAACCCAATCACATGCAAGGAAAATGAAAAATAGTTTTTGCTTGCAAACGATTGCATGATGGACACCAACAGAGATTCACCTCATACACCAGGGATATGCAATTAGCGGACCTCCAGCTGTTGCAAAACATCATGCCTCTGCCTCTGTGTGTCATGTTTGTGTCTTGCTATGCCTCATGGGACTTGTAGATCTGTAACAGCTGGAGGTCTGCTAATTGCATACCCCTGTCATACACTAAGCTTTGGGGGAAATTCCCCTGCACAGTGAAGCTTCCATTGCAAAGGAAACAGTCTATGTGCTTTTAGTAAATTGACCCCTTATGCCCTGTACACATGATCGGTTCGTCTGATGAAAACGGACCGATCGTGTGTGGGCCCCATAGTTTTTTTTCCCCATCAGTGAAAAAACGTAGAACCTGTTTTAAAATTATCTGATGGTTAAAAAAACGATCGTCCGTGGGCAAATCCTTCGGTTAAAAATCCATGCATGCTCAGAATCAAGTGGACGCATGCTCGGAAGCATTGAAATTCATTTTTCTCAGCACGTCGTAGTGTTTTACGTCACCATGTTCTGACACGAACGGATTTTTAACTGATGGTGTGTAGGCAAGACTGATGAAAGTCAGCTTCATCGGATATCTGATGAAAAAACCCATCGGTCAGTTTTAATCGGATGAACCGATCGTGTGTACGTGGCATTAGGGTCTGAGAAATGGGGCGACTTGCATGCCACCTACAAGCAAAACTTTTATATGGCATTAAAATTCAGTGGTCTGAACTGACCTATGCCTACAATTTGAAGATCTACTTCCATGGGATGTGACATTAACATTGAACACATAAGTGCTTAGTGTTGACTACTTCTGTATTCACTTCTGAAGAACAGTGCTGGTGCAGCGAGAGGTGAGAAGACGGACTTATATTAAGCTCAAGCTTGTGGTTACTGAAGAGCAGCCCTTTAGTAAAGAAGCTAAGCGCAGTGTTTAACGCAATGTTAACCTAATAGTAAAGATGAATCTATTGTGTTTTGAACCTTTAATACTATACATCTGAGTTACATTTTTAATAAGCATAATTGTTGTTTTCAGGCATTTCCCAAAAACTATATTGAAACTTATTTTCATAAGAAGAACTTTGCAAGAACATTAAAGTAGCCATTAATACGTGGTAATACACAACAGTTCCTTTGATGAAATGAGTACATTAGTATTGTGCAGATTCTGCACTATTCCTTAAAACCCTGGCAACACTTGATTCAGCAAAACAAGTAGTCCAAATCCACATTGTACACGTTATCGCTTTCACAGTGCCAGAGAAGAATTCTTATGTGGCCCCATGAGCTCCAGAGCAACCTAGAGTCCCAGGTTTGTACAACAAAATCAGGTACATAGCCAGCAACCGACTTCAACAGTATTGTGTTGTTCCTCAGCAAGAAGACAAAGGGGGATATTTACTAAAACTGGTGCACACAGAATCTGGTGCAGCTGTGCATAGTAACCAATCAGCTTCTAGGTTTTCTTGTCAAAGCTTAACCACTTAACCCCTTTGCTGCCCAAAGACCAGAGCACTTTTTGCGATTCGGGACTGCGATGCTTTAACTGACAATTGCGCGGTCGTGCGACGTGGCTCCCAAACAAAATTGGCGTCCTTTTTTTCCCACAAATAGAGCTTTCTTTTGGTGGTATTTGATCACCTCTGCGTTTTTTTGTTTTTTTTTGCACTATAAACAAAAATAGAGCGACAATTTTGAAAAAAATGAATATTTTTTACTTTTTGCTGTAATAAATATCCCCCAAAAATATATAAAAAAACATTATTTTTCCTCAGTTTAGGACAATACGTATTCTTCTACATATTTTTAATTAAAAAAAAATCGCAATAAGCGTTTATTGATTGGTTTGCGCAAAAGTTATAGCGTTTACAAAATAGGGGGTATTTTTATGTCATTTTTATTAATATATTTTTTTTACTAGTAATGGTGGCGATCAGCGATTTTTTTTCGGTACTGCGACATTATGGTGGACACTTCGGACACTTTTGACACATTTTTGGGACCATTGGCTTTTTTATAGCGATCAGTGCTATAAAAATGCATTGGATTACTATAAAAATGCCACTGGCAGTGAAGGGGTTAACACTAGGGGGCGGGGAAGGGGTTAAGTATGCCTGGGTGTGTTGTTACTGTGGGGGGGGGGGGGGCCTCACTAGGGGAAACACTGATCCTCTGTTCATACATTGTATGAACAGAAGATCAGCATTTCCCCCGCTGACAGGACCGGGAGCTGTGTGTTTACACACACAGCTCCCGGTCCCCGCTCTGTAACGAGCAATCGCGGGTGCCCGGCGGCGATCGCGCCCGCCGGGCACCTGCACGGGAGTCACGAACGAGCGGGGGGCGCGCCCCTAGTGGCCACTAAAAGAGCCGACGTATAGCTACGGGCTCTCGCCCAGGAGAGCCGACCTGCCGCCGTAGAATGACGGCGGCTGGTCGGCAACTAGTTAATGGGGTTGTAAAGGTTTGTTTTTTATTTTCTAAATAGGTTCCTTTAAGCTAGTGCATTGTTGGTTCACTTACCTTTTTCTTTGATTTCCCTTGGTTAGTCAGCATCCCTGCCCCCTCCCTTGGGACTACATCCCTGCAGGGAGAGTGTCTCCCCACAGGGATGTAGTCCCAAGGGAGGGGGCAAGCATGCCGACTAACCCCCAACCAGAACGGCTCGGATGATGGGGGAAAGCTTACTGAGGAGGAACAGGAAGTGAGAAATTCAGACAAAGAAAAAAAAACATTTAGAAGGGAAATCAAAGGAAAAGGTAAGTGAACCAACAATGCACTAGCTTAAATGAACCTATTTAGAAAATAATACAAACCTTTACAACCCCTTTAAGCTTTGACAAGAAAATCTAGACTCTAATTGGTTACTATGCACAACTGCACCAGATTCTGTGTGCACCAGTTTTAGTAAATCTCCCCCAAAGTCTGTATAACCGATGATGAAATTTAGATCTAATTTAACATGGCTATTTGCCATAAAACACCTGTGGGACAATGCTGAGGACAACGGGACTAGATGTTCCCATTCTTATAAATGCAGCAAAAGTACCATGGTGGGAAAGAAGTGCATTGGCCGTTTAGAGGAGTCACACAGCTACAGTTTAGTCAACATCTCACCTTGCTTCTTGTTTAATTAAATGTACAGTTAGTTCCACATAAAAAGCAAACAGGTACAAAATAGTGGAGCCTTTATAAAAAGGAATCAAAATGTAAACATTGCTATAGCAACATGGGCCCGGATTCACGTAGGAGATACGACGGCGTATCTCCATATACGCCGCCGTATCTCTGAGTCTGAGGCGTCGTATCTTGGCACCTGATTCAAAGAATCAGATACGCCAGAATTTGTATAAGATACGACCAGCGTAAGTCTCCTACGCCGTTGTATCTTAACTGCATATTTACGCTGGCCGCTAGGGGCGTGTACGCTAATTTACGCCTAGAAATATGTAAATCAGCTAGATACGCCTATTCACGAACGTACGCCCGGCCGTCGCAGTAGAGATACGCCGTTTACGCAAGGCTTTGTCCGGCGATAAGTTACCCCTGCTCTATGAGGCGTAGATGATGCGTACCAATGTTAGGTATGGACGTCGGAACAGCGTAAAATTTTTCACGTTTTACGCCGTTTGCGTAAGTTGTTCGCGAATAGGGCTGGGCGTCATTTACGTTCACGTCTAAAGCATTGGCTTTTTGCGGGTTAATTTGGAGCATGCGCACTGGGATACTTTCACGGACGGCGCATGCACCGTTTGTAAAAAGCGTCATTTACGTGGGGTCACAATAAATTTACATAACACACGCCCACATCTTCCACATTTGAATTAAGCGGGCTTACGCCGGCCTATCTACGATACGCCGCCACAACTTTGGTTTGTGAATACTGCACTTGCCTGTCAAAGTTGCGGAGGCGTAACGTAAATAGGATACGTTACGCCCACACAAAGATGCGCTCTTCTACGTGAATCCAGGCCTAGGTGTCTAACTTCAGCTATGTCTTTGGGTTCCAAAATGATTACTGTATATTTGAGGCACATGCATGTGAAAGTGTTTCCCTGTTTTCTTCCAGAAAATTGGTGCATGAACCGAATGTTAATCTCAGTAAGAGCAAGGGATCATAATCTCAGCAAAAATCTTTTTTTTTTGAATAACTGTCCAAGCAAAAGCTTAAAATGTGGGATCCATGAATGAGAAACATCTTGAAATGCATAGGTGTGCACACAGGGTGTGCCAGATGTGCCTGGGCACACCCTAATCACTCTGTGCTGCACAGATTCCCCCTGCTGCTTGGCTGCAGAGAAAGGGACTGGGAAATCTCTGTCCTCAGGCCCTTCCTCTGTATCTAAAGTGAGACATCAGGGGTCTGTTTAGACCCCTGACATTTCACCAAAGCCCCCAAATGGGGCTCCAAAAAAAATGATTGTAAAAAAAATATTAAAAATAAACTACTGACACCAATCATCTCTGCCCTACTGACACCTCTCCACTGCTCTACTGACACGGTCCATTGCCCTATATATACTTACACACACGCATGTTAGTTTGAGCTTTGGGGTGCACACCCTAATGCAATAGGCTGCACACACCTATGAAAGATCTGGCCCAATAAGTGTTTAGATAGTTGCTAATGCTTTTTTTACTTTTTATTAATCCCCAAATTTCCTCTATAATAAAAGAATATACAATAATATCTTTAAAAAAATAATTAGATGAGAAGCAGAAATACCAGAATTATAATGATAAACATAATTAAACTGGATTACCTTATATATATCCAGGAATCCACACTGGTAATCAAATAGAGTGTACAGTTCATTCAACATACTAATCACTTGCATTGGAGTGCATTGTGCACAGACGGCTGTGAACCCCACAATGTCAGAAAAGAGCATGGTGACCTCATCGAACTTCCTGGCCTGAACAGACTTCCCTTCCCAGAGTTGCTGAGCCACATCTCCTGGGAATATGGAATAAAGAAGATCCACAGTCCTTTTCTTCTCCTCTTCCAAAGCCTGGTGGGTTTTTTCTAAGGTGGCTTTTAGTTTATCCATTCGCTTCTTGAGACCATCCTGAGCCTTAGCCTGCTCTCCAACCAGGATAACATCACGGGTGGCATCATGGATGGGTATGTCAGAAAGATGCAAGCCTCGCCCCATCAGCTCGTCCAGTTTGTCAACACGTGGAGAACCCAAAAATAGAATACAATTGGACTCAGAAACAAGAATCATCTGACCTTTCACCTCCATCACCTGCAAAAAATAACACACACATATAAGCATCAAGGTTAAAATAAACCTGGCACTTTATCTACGCCTTCCTAACATTCCACTGCCACCCTGTTTGGCAGACACTACTTCCAGTTATGAAGAAGCATGTGCAGGGCCGGATTCCTGACAAGGCCACCGAGGCCAGGCCTCAGGGCGGCAGTGGGTGCAGGGGCGGCGCCAGTTGTAACACATAGCGGGAGACTGCTGTGTCACGGAGCTCACTGTGAAAAGTTTGGGCGCGCTGTGATAAAAGTCCCGCCCTCCTTCTAGACCCGCTTGTGTGATAGAGGCAGTGTTCTTTCTATCACAAAAGCTGGTCTAGGAGGAGGGCGGGACTTTTATCACAGCGCACCCAAACTTTTCACAGTGAGCTCCATGACACAGCAGGAGCAGGAGATGCCCGATGTGCGTAATGCACACACTGACTGGTGAGGCTACATTGTTTGGCACAGTAAGGCTGCAATGATGGTGAGAGGGGTTGCAATGATGGTGAGGGGGGCTGTAATGATGGTGAGGGGACTGTAATGACGGTGAGGGAGGCTGTAATGATGGCGAGGGGGCTACAATGAGGGCACAGTAAGGCAGCAATTATGGTGAGGGAGGCAGCAATGATGGGCACGGTGAGACGGCAGTGATGGGCATGGGTTGGGGGGGTGGCTTTGAAGGACCAGGCCTTGGGACGACAAAGGGAGTAAATCTGGGCCTGAGCATGTGGCCTTCTACACTCTTGACATAATGCAGTGCTTGGCACCTGACTCGCCAATTGCCTGCCATAAATGGGCAGGGGGAAGGAATTTAGCTTACACAGGTCATCTACTCAGGATTGCAAGTTTAGGTAGCAGAAGTAGTTATAAAGAGAATGTAGCCTGGCCCTGAATGAGCACTTCCATTTATTTGTGGCTTACTTAGAGTCCATATAAAACTAAATAAGCTTCCACAGGATAACAATACATTTCACTGCAGAACAAAGAGTGTTGTCACTACTGTAACCATTTTCCAATCCATTTTCCATTTTGTTGAAGTGGAAAGTCAATGCAACTACTGGCAAAATCAACAGGTATTAAAGGGTTAGTTTACCTTGACCGAAAAATTGATAATGCAGGGAAGAGGGGCTTTGTGCCATGTTGACAAACGTTGGGTAATGCCCTTGTTTTAGGTAGAGGTCTATTACGTACTTTCCAAAGCCTTGCCAAAAAACTCCCAGAGATGGCAATATATCTTATCCTGCCTTGTTGATAGGACATTGGTAAGATGCTCCAAGTCATTACTGCTCACCCCCAACATCACAGAAGTGTGTTTTCAAACCCCCTCACTCCACCATTGCAACATCGCTCAGCTCAGAGCTACTGCGACAGAGAGAGAGAGAGCACATGCAAGGAGTTCTAAATTGGCTAGGAGTGTTTCAGCAATGTCCTAACAACAAGACAGGATGCCATCTCTAAGGCCTCGTACACACAACCGAGAAACTCGACAGAATCCATCAAGAAACTTGGTGGGAGTGCTTTTTTGCAGAGGAAAACGGTCGTGTGTACGTTTTTCATCGAGGAAACTGTCGAGGAACTCGATGAGGAAAAAAGAGAGCAAGTTCTCTTTTTCCTCGACGGGAGTCTCAACCTCCTCGTCGTGTTCCTTGTCGGGCTGGTTTTCAACGAGAAACTCGAGCGTGTATATGCTTAGAAACCCGCGCTTGCTCAGAATAAAGTATGAGACGGGAGTAAAAGTAGCATTTGTAATGGAGAGAACACATTTTTCAAGCTTTAACAGACTGTAAAGTGCAAATCGTCTCTTACCAAACTTTTACCTAACACGCAAACACATGAGATTAGCAAAAGCAGCCCCAAGAGTTGTGCCAGTGGAATCGAACTTCCCCACCGTTGTATGTGTTGTACGTCACCGTGTTTGAGAACAAGGAGATTTTGTCTTGACCGTGTGTACGCAAAGCAAGCTTGTCAAAATTCCTCGACAAGCCTAACAAGGAACTCGTCTAGGAAAACGATGTGTCTCGCCCGACGAGTTACTCGGTCGTGTGTACGAGGCCTGAGAGTTGTTCGGCCCAACTTCAGGAATTACAGTACATAAATGGACTACATATGTAGTAAGGGAATTTTTTTTTAACTTTGGTCAAAGCTGCACAGTTTGTTTTTATCTACAGATACCCCTTATCTGTATAGGCTTTTTTTGGTACAGGTGAACTAACCAAACATTACTACAGGGGGGATTGCTTCTGCCCTTCGCTCTATTTCAAATGTAAAAACACATTTGGGTCAATTCACTAAAGCATAACTAATGTAGCATTTTTATTACCATGCATCAATTTCTCATTTATACAGTCTTTTTTTAGGTTTTATCTTGAGATCAGTTAAATTCACCGCCTGCGTGTTATAGTCTTGATCTTTGTAGTAATTTGTATGTAAAAGACAATTAACAGAAATTATCGTTATCAATTCTTGAAATAACATTAGCTTCTAGCTGACAATCGTGAGTTTCTATGAGCTATCCTTTGAAGGAAGCAGGAAAGGAGTCATTGTTGGTGGAGATAAAATTGTTAATGATAAAAGATACTTTGTATACTCCTAATGAGAATCCACGAGGGAGTCAGTAATGCTGTCATCGGCCTTTCATAGATACACCAAATAAATATGATTATTTTCCATAAGAGTGTTCAAAATCATTTTACAAGTGCCTGACTAAGGGCCCTTTCACACTGGTGCGTTTTTGCCGCGTTTTCGCAGTAAAAATAGCGCTATTAAAACGCTCCCCATTTTAACGCTCTGTTTTTACCACGTTTTTACCACGTTTTTACTGCGTTTTTACAACGGTTTTTAATTCATTTCAATGGAGGGGGCATGGGGAGCGTTTTATGGGCGTTTAATGGCGCTATTTTTACCGCGAAAACGCGGGAAAAACGCACCAGTGTGAAAGGGCCCTTATAGAGGCACCATCTCCCACCCAAAAAAAGTTCCAATCTTTTTTAAAGGGAAACTAAACCCTCCTATTCACAGAGGATAGGGCCACGATGTTTAGACAAAAAAGGAATTTGTTCTACCTAGGGTGGAGCTTCCAGTTAAAATCAGTATTTTTTTGCTCGAAAATTACTTAGAACCCCAAAACATTATATAATTTTTTTTAGCAGAGACCCTAGGTTGGGAAAACTCAAAATTAAACCCTATGGACTAAGAATGGAATGCTATTGAAGTTCATGATGCGTCAATACTTGGTAATACAGTGAACATTATACTTTACATTTCTTAGAGTAAATTTTTTATAAAGAGTTTTGTGGTTTGTCTAGAAATACACTGGGGTTGTGTAATGTGGCCAGTTGATATGCAAATAGCGCAAAGCAAAGTCTTTCTTTAATTGGTAGAAGGGCCACAAAGTTTAGACAAAAAAGGAATATGTTCCACGCTATGGACAACGTGATAGGATGGTGTTGTTAAGCTGTTGCCCCAATGAAACTACCACCGTGGTGGAGTCAGCAATGAATAATAGTATGAAGGAAATGGATGTGGCGCTCCTGATGATGTCGTTGTGACAAAACACCTAGGGTGGAGCTTCCTGTTAAAATCAGTATTTTTTGCTAGACAATATCTTAGAACCCCAAAACATATATATACAGTACAGACCAAAGGTTTGGACACATCTTCTCATTCAAAGAGTTTTCTTTATTTTCATGACTATGAAAATTGTAGATTCACACTGAAGGCATCAAAACTATGAATTAACACATGTGGAATTATACATAACAAAAAAGTGTGAAACAACTGAAAATATATTTCATATTCTAGGTTCTTCAAAGTAGCCACCTTTTGCAGCAGACACATCTCTAGAACTGGTAAGAGGAGACTGTGTGAATCAGGCCTTCATGGTAGAATATCTGCTAGGAAACCACTGCTAAAGAAAGGCAACAAGCAGAAGAGACTTGTTTGGGCTAAATAACACATATATATATATATATATATATATATATATATATATATATATATACAGTATATATTTAGCAGAGACCCTAGGGTGGGGAAATGCAAAATTAAACCCTATGGACTAAGAATGGAATGCTATTAAAGTTCATGTGCGTGTAAAGGCGGGTGTCCCAATACTTTTGGTAACATTATACTTTAAACTTCTTAGAGTTAATTTTTTATAGAGAGTGTTGTTATTTGTCTAGAAATACACTGGGGTTATGTTATGCGGCCAGTTAATATGCAAATAGTGCAAAGCAAAGTCTTTCTTTAATTGGTAGAAGATATACAATAACTGATTGAAATCAGTAAAAATATGGTCCATCCTATAATAGAGGGAAATGCAAATGTTTTGCTGCAAAACTTTAAAGATGAAAAGAAATGTTTTTCCATCAGTCATATAAAAGGAATAAATTAAATAAACATAATGGCATGCTATAAAAAGCTGAAGGCTACGATAATAATAACAACAGCAAAAAATCTAAATGCGACAGTTGGTTGAGATAACGGCAGTATTATAAATGGACAGCAAATACTTCAGTGTTAAGGAGAGGGGGAAAAAAAGATTTTCATTGTGTGTGTAAAATCTAATCATAGCCCAGAGCAGCAAGTAAAATGTAAAATTACAGCGACAAAGGAAACTCATACTGGTGGGAATATACAGCCAGCTTTATACTGCGTATATTTCAACTATGTTGCAAGGGGTGATCCTTATCTCCCCACAGGTAAGATGAGCTTCTTGCTATCTTGAAGCTTCTTATCTACTTTCTGCTGTTATGGAAGTAAGGAAAAATAAGTATGGGGTGCCAAATTTGAGTCCATGTGCTATTCCTTTGAAGTCTAAAGCGGAACTTCACCCTAAGGTTGGGTTCTCCACATCCAATTCGCAATAGGAGGAGATTTTGACCGGCTCTCTATGGACCCGGTTCACATATATCCACTGTGGCTCTGGTGCGAGTTTGCAAATGTTTGCGTCTTGGTAAACGTGGACGCACCGGACCCCTGCTGTGAGCCGCATGCTAAGATAGTGTGAACCCAGCCTAAAGGGGAATTTCTGCTTTATGTCCTCTTCCACGCCAACTCTGAGGCCTTGTACACACGACCGAGGAACTCGACGGGCGAAACACATCGTTTTACTTGTCGAGTTCCTTGTTAGGCTATCGAGGAACTCGACAAGCCAATTTTCTCCATTCCCGTCGAGGAAAAAGAGAACATGCTCTCTTTTTGGCTCGACGAGTTCCTCGACAGTTTCCTTGCCGAAAAATGTACACACGAGCGGTTTCCTCGGCAAAGAAAAACAAAACAGCAAGTTTCTTGCTGGTTTTTGCCGAGAAACTCGGTCGTGTGTACGAGGCCTCATTCTTTTGGAACTTTCTTTTATATGGGGAGGGGAAACACCAAGTTTTGGTACATACCCGATCCCACACGCCTAGGTGATTCACACTGGAAGATCAGCACAAGACTGCTATGTACCGATGATGAGAAAAGGTATTTAGAAATGTATATTTACTAAAATAATTGCATTTCCATGCTCTGTGTACTGTGGTAGCAGTGGCGTATCTAGGGTATGACAGCCATGGCAAGTGCCATGGGCGCCATATGAAGGGGGCACTGTTGAGTGGCTGGGCAGCAAGGCACTTACCAGGGTCTGAGGGTCTCTTCTTCCCCCCTTCCGAGCATAGGCAGGATCTCCTTTTCAGCAGCTTTGCTAATGGGCAATGGCAGTGCTATCCCTGCTGCATTCAGCCACAGCCCTCCCCTGTTCTTCCAGGCTCTCCCATTCCATCTGGTCGCATTGGCAGTGCACAAAGGAGAAGGAGGCACATCAGTTTCTCCCTCTCCTCTGTGAAAACTGAGGCCTTAAGTGATGAAGATTTCATCACTTCCAGTATTGGTTCTGAATTTACCTGGCCTTGGAGGGCAGAGGAGGGATCGGGGGT
This sequence comes from Rana temporaria, assembly GCF_905171775.1. Classification (NCBI taxonomy): domain Eukaryota; kingdom Metazoa; phylum Chordata; class Amphibia; order Anura; family Ranidae; genus Rana; species Rana temporaria. The sequence continues at coordinate 60,154,495 of NC_053490.1, forward strand.
CTAATAAACCCCAGATTTCTCCATAAAGAGGATATGTCACTACCCAAGGCATCACAAGGGATGATAAATATCAAAAATTTTGTTAGCTGTTTTTTTTGTTAAGGTTATCTGAAAGATGGGTTTCAAATGTTTCGACAGGGGCACAGTTTCAGTGCTTGCCATAGGCGCTATTTTCATTAGATACGCCTCTGGGTTCAGGGTCAAGTTCGGGTCCCGAACCTGGACTTTTTTCCGAAGTTCTGCCGAACCTGTCGAACCCGAACATCCAGATGTCCGCTCAACTCTACTGAGGACCATTTTGAGTTGTTGCAATGAAATTTCAGCAAAATGGACTAGCTTGCTGCATCATTTTTTCACTTTGATTTTCGGGGGGGCTTTGAATTCAGCCCTCTGTAGGTGGATAATTTTAATTTCCATCAAATGATGTGCCAGATTTTTGCCCGTTAGATCTGATATGTTTTCAAAGTGTTCCTTTAATTTTTTTGAGCAGTGTATAATGTTCCTAATGTTACCAGCAGCTGTGATTTCTTATGGCTGAGGAGAATAAAATTTAGAAAATACAGAGGGTACCAGCAGCCGCCAAATCATCAGATATCAAACAGCAACACAGCGTCTGGAAATGAAATATGTCATTAAATGGTGGTAAAGCTTCAGGGAAAATTGCATTTTCTATCTTCGCTGAGAGATACAGCAGATGGAGAATGTCTGAAGTGGGGCAGCAGCAAAAGAAAGTGCAAGCGCGATCAAGAAGAAGAGGAGAAGAAATAGATAAGAATAAAATAAAAAAGCAAACCAATGTAAGAATTAGGACTTGTGTTATCCGTGCACATTCTGCACGGTTTGAGGTTTCTTCACTAAAATACTGAGCTCAGTTAGGCTTCTTTCACATGAATATAGCTGTTGATTCGCGATCCACTGTCTTTTTTTAAAGCAGCAGCTGGCCTGTGGTTACCAGGTAATCTGGAGGCAATATGCCACCTCCAGCACGCCTATTTGAAGAGGAGAATTTCATTAACAAATCCATTGGATGCAGTTGGATTGTATTGGATGCATTGGATCTACACCCATTAGATCCATTTGGAACCATGTTGATTGGAGAAAGTTGGATTGAATTCAATACATTGGACCAACGTTCATTGGATGCAGTTGGATTGCATTGAATCTATGTCCATTGGATGCACTTGGTCCATGTGGATTGCAACAGATGCATTGGATCCACATAGATTGGATGCAGTCGGATTGCCCTGGAGGCATAACTAGAAAGTTTAAGGGCAGATTTAATTAAACCTTATCTCCATCTAGAACATTTAAAGCGGAGGTCCACACAAAAAGTGAATCTCCGCTTTTAGGAACCCTCCCCCCTCCGGTGTCACATTTGGCACCTTTCAGGGGGGAGGGGGGTGCAGATACCTGTATAATACACTTCCAGGCATAGACTCTTGTGGGAGTCACGCCCCTTCTCGCACCCCACCCCCCCATGTCTTCTGGGAAACACACTAGTTCCAGGAGACAGCGGGGACCAGTAATGATGCGCAGTAGGGAACTGGGAAGTGAAGCCGCAACACTTCACTTCCTGATTCCCTTACCGAGGATGGCTGCGGGGGCAGCCGAGAGCCAAGCAATTGCTCGGCTTTTGCTGCCGACATCGCGGGCACCCTGGACAGTTAAGTGTCCATTTATTAAGGCCGGAATCACAATAGTGCGGTGCGAATTTCAGCTCTCTTATCTCTGCAGAGAGATAAGAGAAGTGTTCAGCAGATGCGAATTTGGAGACCTGGGAAAAGTTCCGGGTGAGAGGAGAGTGGGGGAGAAGTGTATTGAGCTGAATGAGAGAAATTCCTGAAGAGAACTGAACACATCTGCGAATCAGCTGCGTACCCATAGAAGATAATGGGCTTGTATTCGCACCTGAGCCACACCGCAATGCCTAAAAGATGCACACGGTTTTACTGCAATGCGCAGTGCGAATGCATCGCACATATGTGAACCGTGAACCAGCCTCATTGAAAACAATGTATTTAGAAATGTTCTGCGTATTGGATGCGGTTTAACCCGCACTCAATTCGCATAGGTGTGAACCTGGCCTTAAAGTCAGCAGCTGCAGTATTTGTAGCTGCTGGCTTTTGATATTTTTTTTTATATTTTTTTATTTAATCTTAGATAGAGCAGAGAAGGGTTTCTGTCTGTCCCTATTAGGGAGATTTCACCTCACTTCCTGTAAGGACTGGAAGAAATGTGAAATCTCCCCAATGCAGACACAGACAAAAACTAATTTTTTAGAAGAGTCGGAAAAGGTTTAAACTTCAGACAATGTTTTTATTGCTGTTGGTGCCCTCCTATCTCAGTGTCCTCCATTTCTTGTATTTTCCGCTTAAAGCGGGAGTTCACCCTAAAAAAAAAAATTTAACATTAGATTCATGCTCATTTTGTCAAGGGGAATCGGGGTCGGCGCGGCTCTATATACGGTGCCTGCGCACCGACGTTCGGCTACTTGTGACGCGATAGACCCTTCTACTGTTTGTGAAATTTGAATAGGGTCGTGGTTGAGTTCCTGCACCTATTTTTTGAGAAAAAGCTCTGGAGATGAGGGTAACGTGCAGATGATAACACCCCCATTGGATGCTTTCCCTGCAAGTGAGAGAGGCAGAGCAACCTACAGTGTTCGGGAAGGTATTCTGACACCCCCATTGGATGATCTCCCTGCAAGTGAGAGAGGCGTAACCACATACAGTGATGGGGAGGTATTCTGACACCCCCATTGGATGATTTACCTGCAAGTGAGAGAGGCAGAGCAACCTACAGTGTTTGGGAAGGTATTCTGACACCCCCAATGGATGATCTCCCTGCAAGTGAGAGAGGCGGAGCCATCTACAGTGTCCGGGGAGGTATTAGAGCCTGCTGGGTGCTTCAGCTTAATACAGCAACAAAAGTAAGACATTTGGAAGATGGTGGAGCTTTTAAGGAGGGGGTGAAGATGGGGGCAGTGGAGGGGGTGTGGGGTTACATGCAGAGGTCGGAGCTGATGAGGGATTAAAGTGAGACGTGGATGGGGGATGCAGAGGTGGCCAGCTGTGGAAGAATACTGAACTCTGCACTCTGTGTGTAGCACGCCCATAAACTCTGCACTATGTAGGTAGAACACCCAAACTCTGCATTCTGTAAGTACAACCCCCCCCCCCCACACACACACACACACACACTCCTGGTATTTAATTCCCCTTTAAGACCCTCCCACTGTTAGTGAAATTTGACCACACCCACTATTTCATGTGGTATAGTGTGTGTGTCTGTGTGTTGTGTGTGTGTGTTGTGTGTGTGGGGGGGGGGGGGGTTGTGGTTGAGTTCCTGCACCTATTTCCTGAGAAAAGTAGCCTTGTGTATTCCCTATTATTAAAAATCTATTGTGACAACCACAATGATTGAAACTAATAAACTAGGCATTCTTGTACAATACCTCTACGAGGCATATAAAAAGTCAGAGCGGGGTACAACCTGAAAAATTTGCTCTGGGTGAAGATAACTTTTTTAGAAAGATATTAAGATTATTTATATTGAACTAGTCACACTTTTTTCAATATTTGGACACCTTAATGCACATGTATTAAAAGAAAAAAAAAATTATCGATTTTGTGGTAATTAGAATATTAGCACTTGCTCATATCTGTGCATTGATGTGTGCGTTTCAGACATCTATTACAGATAAATATAGATACTGGCAATACTTAAAGAGCACTGACCCACAAACCAGCACATGCATTACCATTATTTCCAATATAGCAAATGTGCACTATGTCATATCAGTTGGAAGTAATCCATATTGCTGCTACCAGAGGCAAAGATAGATAAGGTTAAATATCCAAGGTGACACAGCAGCTGATGCTGGATTTGAATTACTTGTAGCATGTCAGCATTACTATAAAACAATGTATAGAGGAAATATATATATATTTTTTATTTTAAACCTTACACTACAGCAGCAGCCCATTAATATAATTTATTTATTTATTATGGTAATTAATGATTATCATCCTTTACATTGTATTTACCATTGATGCAGGTATATATATATATATATATATATATATATATATATATATATATATATATATATATATTATTTTTTTATTTTTTTTTATTTATAGAGGAAATAGGCCTATTCAGTTAGGCAATGCATAGAGTACTGAAGGTGGGCAAAGTGCAGAAAACCTCATATCATTATAGTACAGATAACTTACTAAATAACTGTAGTGGCCTTCTACTTTCATAGCTGTCGCTGCCTTAAATTTAGAGGGTGGTCGGAGATTTAACTACCTCTGACTGTATTGTTTTACCAAATTTGGGCCTCTGTTCCAGCCGTGGCTGTACTATGAGTGACCACTATTGTTGTCTGGGGTGTTGGTACCACCCTAGGTTTTTTTCCTCGGCAGCCAATCAGTGGGGGTTGATCGCCTCACTGTGCATGCTGGGGGAGAGTACTTAAGGGACAGACGTCATTAGTTATGGGTCGTCGCCGTTGTTGCCAATCCTAGCTGTCGTCCCACCACCCCCTGTGTGTGGCCCTCATGGCCGGGGGTGAGTGTTCAAGTGTTCCTGGCTCCAGGACCACGTTGGTCCGGGGTTGTGATCTACTATGTAGGCCTGACCTCTACGATCGCAGAGTGGTCCTGTGCTGTCCGTCCTGAGGGAGGAAGCCACCCGATGAAGCACCTGTCTTGGAGAGCACCGAGCACGAGGCTGGTATCTCAAGAGAGGCCTTGAACTTCATCGAAGGACGAATGATTGCTGAGAGGCTGAGTGATGGTCGCCTGTCAGTTCTGAGATCACCAAAGTTTATTCAAGAGAGATCCGGGTGCTTAATCCTGTGTTGAGAAGGATTCTGGACCGAATATACCTCCATCTTTGGGAAGGTCTGTGATAGAGACTTTGCTAAAGTTTCCGTGTGACACCCTGGCTGCTAGGCTAGTAAGAGAGGCCTATCCAGGTGCACAATACCCACACTTTGAATTTTTTGTTTTTACTTTATTTCAGAATAAAACGAAACTACATCTTTCATACATCATCAAGTTAGTAATACCCAAACAGCAGAATGATAAATACACATCAAAAATGTTATTAATTTTATTTAAAAACATGATCGACACATGAGGGGGGTGAATTTTTCTTAGGTCTGATTTCCATACATTGCACAGCATGTTGTGGCTCCAAAACAGCTGTTTTTTTTAGGACTCAATTACATTGTTGCACTCTAAAGTACTCTTTTCAGGAAGCCTTGACATGCAGTTGGGAGAAGTTATGTCACCTCCTCACTGGCTGCTTTAAGCCCTAAGGCCTCGTACACACGATAGGTTAAACAGAGGACAACGGTCTGATGGACCGTTTTCATCGGTCAAAACCGATCCTGTGTGGGCCCCATAGATTATTTATCCATAGGTTAAAAAAAAGCAATCTTGTTTTAAATTTAACCGATGGATACCTAACCGATAGTTAAAAAACTATCGTTAGTAGGCACGACCATTGGTTAAAAATCCATGCATGCTCAGAATCAAGTCGACGCATGCTTGGAAGCATTGAACTTAGTTTTTTCAGCACGTCGTTGTGTTTTACGTCACCGCGTTCTGACACAATCAGTTTTTTAACTGATGGTGTGTAGGCGCGACGGACCATCAGTCAGCTTCATCGGCTAACTGATGAAAACGGTCCATCGGTCCGTTCTCATCGGATGGACTGATCGTGTGTACGAGGCTTTAGACTGGGTTCACACTGGTGCAATGTTAGACATTGTTAGACATTGCATGTAATTTGCAGCGCACTGCTGTGCAGATCACATGCGATGTCTGTGCGGTCCGAATTCAGCCATACAGATTGTATGGCTGAATTTGCATCGCTTTGGTGCAGGACCCTATTTTTGGTCTGCACTGGAATCGGATCGTATGGGTGTTCCTATATGATGCGGGAACCAGAACTGGAATTGTGCTGGTTCCCGTATCGCGCTAGCGTGAACCGGCTCTAAAAGCCCACAATACCATGCTGCAATGGTCCCATTCAGTGGGCAGTGCTACAAAACCAGAGCATCGTAGCCTCAGCAAGTATACAACAGTGTTAATTTTGTCGACTAAAACTACTTAAATATTTTACTATTTTAGTCTACTAAAATACGACGAAAACTAAAACAATTGAGATGACTAAAATACAACTAAAACTAAAATGCCATTTTAGTCAAAAGACTAAGACTAAAACTAAATTGAGATTTGACTTCAAAATTAACACTGGTCTATAGTGCATGTTCATACCTCAATACCATAAATAATAACATATTAGATTTTTCACACCAGCAGTATATAATGAGTTTGGAAGTTGTAGAGAAATGTTAATTAGTGCATTAAAATTTAATTACACTCATTAGATTTTGGACAACTAAAATGTACTGGAGATTTAGTAAACTAAATACAACTAAAACAATTGCAGAAGACAAAAATGGGACTAAAACTAAAATGCCATTTTAGTCTTAAGACTAAGGCCGCGTACACACGGTCGAACATGTCCGCTGAAACTGGTCCGCGGACATGTCCGACCGTGTGTACAGCCTAGCGGACAGGTTTCCAGCGGACAAAAGTTCCTTAGCAAGCTAAGAAACTTGTCCGCTGGAAACATGTGCGTCGGACATGTCCGATGGTTAGTACACCTAATCAGACATGTCCGCTGGTTATGACGTGTAACCAGCGTCCCGAAATCCCAGCGCATGCGTCAAATTGATTCGACACATGCGTGGAAGCATTGCACTTCCGTGTTTGAGAACGTCGGTGTCTTCTACGTCACCACGTTCTCTGTCCGCGTGGATTTTGGTCTGATGGTGTGTACACACATCAGACCAAAAGCTCCCAGGAGACATGTCCGATGAAAACGGTCCGCGGACCGTTTTCATTGGACATGTTTTCTCGTGTGTATGGGGCCTAAGACTAAAACTAAATCGAAACTTTCTGCCAAAATTAACACTGGTATGCAACCCCATTCTGGAGGGGGGAGAGAATTAAAAATGTGACTCAACCAGCTGTTTTTACAGCCCTCCAACCACAACTAACTGGCTATACACTAGTAGTATTAAAGCGGGGGTTCACCCTATCGACGGGAAAAAAAAAAAAACATTTTATCTTACCTTAAAATCAGGCATTGTAGCGCGAGCTACAGTATGCCTGTCCCGAATTTTTTACCCCCGTACTCACCTTGTAGTCGTCCATCGAAGATACCGGGGAATGGGCGTGCCTCTGGAGACGGAGGATGATTGACGGCCGGCTCTGGCGCGTCACGCTTCTCCGGAAATAGCCGAAATAGGCTTGGTCTTCACGACGCGTGCGCATAGCCTGTGCGCAGGCGCCTTGAAGAGCCGAGACCTACTCCGGCTGTCTTCGGGGAGAGTGACGTGCCAGGGCCGGCCGTCAATCATCCTCCCTCTCCATAGGCACGCCCATTCCCCGCGGGAGCCGGAATCTACGATGGACGACTACAAGGTGAGTACGGGGTTAAAAAAATCGGGACAGGCATACTGTAGCTCGCGCTACAATGCCTGTCTCGATGGTAAAATCATGGGATTGTGGGTGAACTACCGCTTTAAGTTTAAAAAAATATATATATATATATATATTTTTAATCAAATAATGTTTTATTGCATTTTGTTTTAGGAAAACGAATAAGCAAAATATAAGTGCTAGTAAGTGTCGGTTCACAGAGGGGCAACAAGACTTCAAGCACGACTTTACGAGACGACTTCAACACGACTTCAAGTAGCCTCCAGGAAAGGCAACTTTGGCTGTGGCCAATCAAACAATAATCTGCTCTGTGGGAGGGAGGGGTTTGCCTGAGAAAACTATTTTCTCTTCCTGTAAAGTTGCTTCAGTTAAGATAGTGATCCGACTTTGGAGGCGACTTCCATTGAAATCAATGGGTACAAGTTGCCTAGAAGTTGTCTTGAAGTAGTACAGGAACCTCAGTAGTGTACATTAAGACGGCTCCCATTCACTTCAGTGGAATTTCTCATGTCGCGCAACTTGGGGAGACACAAGTCGGATCCCAAGTCGCTGTAGTGTGAACAGGCACAAAGCGTCTGAAGGTATGCCAAAATCACATGTAGCAGGCGTATGCAAACAGTTTAGAAGTTTACAGTGGTGGAAATACTCTGAAAATATACATTTATGTGCATCAGAATATAAAATTATACAGGAGATAGTCTTTAGAATCCTTGATTTGTATGACAACCAGGGATCCCAACTTTGGTAGAGATTAGATTGGTACCTGTCTCTATACGCCATTAATTGCTCATATTTAAAGATAATGTCAACGTGACATTTAACTTCAGTGATGTTAGGGATAGCAGAGGATTCCAAATTTCTGATGCGGCGTACACACGATCATTTTTCAGGTTGTAAAAAAACGAATTTTTTCAAGCTCTAGAAAAAACAACTTTTTTTCAACTTCATCATTAAAACGACGTTGCCCACACACGATTGTGAAAAAAAATGCTCTAGCAAAGCGCGGTGACGTACAACGCGTACGACGATACTATAAAGGGGAAGTTCCATTCGGATGACGCCACCCTTGGGGCTGCTTTAGCTGATTTTGTGTTAGTAAAAGACGATTCGCGCTTTTCTGTCTGTTACAGCGTGATGAATGTGCTTACTCCATTACGAACGGTAGTTTTACCAGAACGAGCGCTCCCGTCTCATAACTTGCTTCTGAGCATGCACAGGTTTTTCACGTCGTTAAAGCACACACGCGATCATTTTTTACAACCCGAAAAACAACATAGTTTAAAACGTCGTTGAAAAATAGAGCATGTTCGGGAAAAAAATTTAAGTTTTTCAGAACCCGAAAAATGCTCTGAAGCCCACACACGGTCGTTTTAAATGACATTTTTAGAAAACATCGTTTTTTACAACCCGAAAAATGATCGCGTGTACGCGGCATAAGAACCATTAGGCATGCCACTGCTAAAAGGTTAACAACTATGGGCCTCAGCTGTTGTGGATAGTTGTTTACATTTATGGAAAGAATGGCTTGTTCCACATTAGCATTCACCAGGACCTCTGTCACTTCTGAAAGCAGTTTACTGAGTTCCAGTAGCTCCTGATATAGAGACATGACCAGAGCATGTAGAACAAGGTGAATAGACTATTGCCCTGTACACACGGTAGGTTGGTCTGATAAAAACGGTCTGATGGACCGTTTTCATCAGACCAAACCGATCGTGTGTGGGCCCCATCGGTTATTTATCCATAGGTTAAAAAAATAGGAACTTGTTTTAAAATTATCTAATGGATAAAAAACCTATAGAAAAAAACGATCGTCTGTGGGTACGTCCATCGGTTAAAAATCCACGCATGCTCAGAATCAAGTCGACGCATGCTTGGAAGCATTGAACTTCATTTTTTTCAGCACGTCGTTGTGTTTTACGTCACCGCGTTCTGACACGATCGGTTTTTAAACTGATGGTGTGTAGGCACGACTGATCATCAGTCAGCTTCATCGGATAACTGATGGAAAAATACATCAGACCGTTTTCATCAGACTAACCTATCGTGTGTACAGGGCATTAGACTAAGCGTACGTGAAGTGTGTGAAATACGTCTACCCAGTATTCTGGTTCTTGTAGTTTTGGGATGTCCAAATGAAAAGGATTTTGATCTACAGTGGTGTGCAGCCATTTCGTCTTTTCTCATTGTGTGCCGAGGCGAGCCGAGGCGAGCACCTACTAGGATCATTAGGCTTCCTGGTCTCACCTGGAGCGGCTGGTTTTCTTGTTCCAATGTAGAACAAGGTAATTATCATCTCCCCCTCTTGAAAACTTAGCTGTGGAATATAGAGTGAGGTACCATCTGAGATGGATGTTTGTTTGGTTTTGGACTGCAGTGACTAGAAAATTCACAGTAGCAGGACACATTTTTAATGTATAGTGTATATGTTTTTTTTGTTCCATAAAGTCTATTCATTCCACAATCAAATGTTATAAGCAAACCAAATTTTGAACATGAGTCAAGTCGTTAAATGTACTGGCCGTTTTCCTACAAATGTTTGAATGAATTTTCAGATAAAAGCTACTAGTGTATAGGCTCAGTGGAGGTGCAAGCTATCATTGGGCAATTCTTTCTGTTCCTATACCCCACCCTTGATACCATCACTTTAATCCCGTAAAACAAAAGTGAGTGGCTACAAATAGAAGGACATCTTTTAGCCTAAAGTCTGCAGGCAAAGGACATGCCACCACCAACAGCGATCACCAAAAGATTGTACACAATTAGCGATTGGTTAAACTCACAGGTGCTTTTTTCACCGCTAATGGTTCTTTATGTTTAAGTTCCAAGTGATGACTTTGGCGTGGCCAACTAGAGACATGGGAAAGTGAGGGAGAGCAAAATCAAGTATAAGCTGCTTAAGGGGGCCGGCAAGACAATGACCCTAATGCAGGGATCCTCAAACTACGGTCCTCCAGCTGTTACATAGTTAGTCAGGTTGAAAAAAGACACAAGTCCATCCAGTTCAACCACAAAAAAAAAAAAACACAGTACAATCCCATACAGCCAACTCCATACCCACAGTTGATCCAGAGGAAGGCAAAAAAAAAAACAGCAGAGCATGAGATCCAATTTGCTACAGCAGGGGAAAAAAATTCCTTCCTGATCCCCCGAGAGGCAATCGGATTGCTGCGGAACTACACATCCCATGAGGCCTTTGTAAACCTCTGACATTCACAGACATGACTAGGTATGATGGGAATTGTAGTTCCTGAACAACTGGAGGGCCATAGTTTGAAGATCCCTGCCCTAATGCATGCACTTCATTGGCAAAGCAGAGGTCTACTTTAAGCTGCATTCACACCTAGGCGTACAAAATCGCTGCGTTTTGTCCCGCGAATTGCGGCGACAAATTGCGGCGTTTTGTACCGCGATTGTGAATGCAGCCTCACCCCCTCTATGGAGATGGTTCTGCCGAACGCCGAAAGCCGCCTGAAAAAAAGGTCCGGGACTTTTTTTCAGGCGGCAGGCGTTCGGCGTTCGGCGTGGAGATGTGAACCATCTCCATAGAGGGAAATGTGTTTTCATCCCTCCAGTGTCTCGGTGCTGCTGCGGCGTCACACTACAAGCGACAAAACGCCTAGGTGTGAATGGGGGTTTAAAGTGCCAGTCAGGGGCGAACTGACAACTCATGGGGCCCCTGGGCAATAGGAGATAAGGGGGCCCCCAGGCAATAGGAAATTATGGGGCCCCCAGGCAACAGATTATGGGGGCCACACAGTATACACATACACATACAGTATACATACACAGTATATACAATACACACAGAATACACATACAGACACACAGTATACACATAAATATACACACAGTACACACATAGTATACACATACATATTATTTCAGGGACAGATTAAAAAAACACAGATTTTTACATACTGTCCCTGGTTTTACTGAGGCTGGCAACCCTGATTGGGCCCTCTAGTGGCAAGGGGGCCTTGGGCAGAGCCCAAGTGCCCAAATGGTCAGTCCGCCCTTGGTGCCAGTAGTGATTTAATGTCTAGGTGAAGCTCAGAAGGAAGAAAACCTTTGAATCATAAGGGCATCAGCAGCTAGAGGAATGTAGTTAGAAAATTAATATTAGGAAGAGCCAAGTCATTCAATTCAAAGACTGTATTGCATGTACAAGGAGTGCACCTTTCAACAAGGCAGAGTGAGCTCTCTATGAATGTATTCTTTAAAATGATAACAGGGTTATAATATACTGTATATGCTTGGCAGTGTGCACAAATAAAAATGGTTTAAATGATTTATGGCATGCACTAGTGAGAGAAAATTTGTACAATATCGGGGCTAATATTTTTTCTGAATACCAGCACTGCATTTATTAAACTCCTAAAAAATGAAATGTAACACAAGATTAATTCATTCATCTCCCTGGATTTCCAGTACTACTGAATTGTAAAGGAGTAAAGGGGAAGAATTTGGACTTTCCTTGAGGATTACTGTGAGCAAAAACATAACATATTTTCTTTATTTATTTTTTTATCTAAAAACAGTTCTATACCATATACCAAGCCCGATGCTTCATTAAAAAAATATTCTGAAGGCTAGAAGAGAGCAAATATGGTGGGATTCACATAAAATAAAGTTTTTTTTGTTTTGTTTTGTTTTTTTACAACAGATCCCCCACTGATATAAATTATATACTGTATTTATTGGCGTATAACACTCACTTTTTTACCCTGAAAATGGAGGGTAAACTGTGCCCGCGTGTTATATGCAGGGGGCTGTGGAAAGTTTTTTTCCTGAAACTTCCCTCTTAAAGTTAGGGTGCGTGTTATACGCAGATAAATACAGGACGTTACACTTGATTAAGACATATGTTCATCAAGCTCACCCCCACGCTATACCCAGACTATGGAAAGTGTATAGCCCAAATCTTTCGTTTAAGTGATATCAATTATTGGATAATTTAAAGTGTTGCTAAACCCAGGACCCTGCATTCACTATATCTGGCCTTCCACAGTACACAGAACATGGAAATGCAATTATTTTTGTAAATATAAACTGCTATATACCTTTTCTTAGCAGTAAATAGCAGTCTTGTGACTCCTATCAGGGTCTGCTTAAAGCTTGTAGGAGGAGCTTTCATTATAATCTTGACCCTCTGTCTGGACAGGGCTGGTTGGCCCTGTGCTGATCACATCCACCCTCCTAGGAAAAAAAAAACTCTCTAGCAATACACACCAAACTGAACATGTGCAGAGTGAGGCCCCGTACACACGACCGAGTTTCTCGTCAGAGTTCAGCCAGAAACTCGATCGGAGCTGAATTCTGCCGAGAAACCCGGCCGTGTGTACACTTTTGGCCGAGGAAGCCGACGAGGATCTCGGCGAGGAAATAGAGAACATGTTCTCTATTTCCTCGTTGTTCAATGGGAAATTTCGGCTCGTCGAGATCCTCGGCGGCTTCACAAGGAACTTGACTAGCAAAACGATGTATTTTGCCCGTCGAGTTCCTCGGACGTGTGTACGGGGCCTGACTCCAAAAGCTCTGTCTTATCAGGAGATTGGGCCTATTCCGGGGGCATCTGGCTGCTTGGCTATCCAGAAGCAAGAGAGCAGCGCAGGGTTGGGTTTGCGGCTTGTAGTCCAACCAGAAGCTACGGTTTTGCCGGACGGAGAACATGTCAGTGGTCGGAGGTAGAGGGGAAGCTGTCGCCACTAAGGGACCAGCCACCTTATTACCAGGGACCACAGTGAGTAGCTGAAGCAAGTACCGGAGCAGTATTTTCACCGAACTGGCATGTGGAGAATCTGGAAACTTCAGACGGTGATCAAGTCAGGGATCCAGCCAGTGGAGGTGACGCTTGCAGAGGAGCCTTGTGTGCCAAGCCAGGGACGGAACAGGCAAGTGGGGTGAAGCTTGAAAAGTATCTGAGTGCCAAGCTAGGGACCCATCAGAGATGCGGAGGCGACGCTTGAGGAAAATACCACCGTGAAGATTGGAGGAGCTCAAGGGATTCAGTGGCAGTGAATCAGAGGGTCTAGTGCAGTGATGGCGAACCTTGGCACCCCAAATGTTTTGGAACGACATTCCCATGATGCTCATGCACTCTGCAGTGTAGTTGCGCATCATGGGAAACGTAGTTTCAAAACATGTGGGGTACCGAAGCTCGCCATCACTGGTCTAGTGAGAGACTGGGCGCTCAGTGTGCTGGAGAGCTACAAGGAGAAGTTGTAGTGAAGGTGGAAGAACTGTTAGGCCGCATACACACGGTCGGTCCAAACCGATGAAAACGGCCTGAAGTCCAGTTTCATCGGTCCAAACTGAACGTGTGTACGGCCCATCGGTCTGTTGTCAATCGGACAAAAATGAGAGAACTTGCTTTAAAATCGAACCGATAGACGGCTGACCATCGGTCCAAACCGATGGTTAGTATACAAAAGCATCTTTTCAAAACCCGCGCCTGCTCAGAATCAAGTCGATTCATGCTTGGAAGCATTGAACTTCGTTTTTTTCAGCACGTCGTGTGTTTTACATTACCACGTTGGACTCGATCGGTTTTTGACCATCAGTCTGCTCCGTCGGACCATTCTCATCGGATGGACCGGTCATGTGTACGCGGCCTTATGCTTTGTGTTAGGAACTGTTAAAGGCTGTTGCCATAGGAGACAGCATTCCTTTGCAGACGTGGGTTCTCACTGGAGGCCTTTCCCGGCACAGTTGTCCCCCTATTGAAGTCTCGGAGTCTGCTAATTGAACTTGCAACTACTCAAGGGTGTCCTGGCCCTAACCCTCTTTCTCCCATAAATGTTTGTAAGAGAAATAAACTCTATTTTGCATTCAAGAAGTGTCTGGCGCCCAAAGACTTCCACCTTGCACCCACTATGCCTCACAACCAACAACATACAGAAGGATGTCAGCTATCTCTGGCCCTGGAGGTCCTCATTAGACTGAAGGAGGCCTGGGACCTTGCTACACACATTAAACTAAACACAGCAATGTGTAAAGCTCACCTTTTCGTACACACAAAGCTTTTAAAGATTGTAGAAGAGCAAGGACTTACCTTCACAAATTACATAATCGTGCCATAGTCCCCTTGCTCTAGTTCAATATGCATGTAAAGCACCTTATGTATACAAGCTTTGAGTTCAGTTGTCCTAGTTCAATAGAGCAAAAGTATAACATTAAAGTGGTTATAAACCCTTGGAAACAACTTTGTGCTACAGGTAAGCCTATATCAACCGCTTCAGCCCCGGACCATTTCGGTGGTTAAAGACCGGGCCACTTTTTGCGATTCGACACTGCGTCGCTTTAACTGACAATTGCGCGGCCGTGCAAAGTGGCTCCCAAACAAAATTAGAGTCCTTTTTTTCCCACAAATAGAGCTTCCTTTTGGTGGTATTTAATCACCTTTGCGATTTTTATTTTTTGCGCTATAAACAAAAAAAGAGCCACAATTTTGAAAAAAATTACATATCTTTTACTTTTTGGCCAAAAAATATATATAAAAA
Organism: Rana temporaria; assembly: GCF_905171775.1. Classification (NCBI taxonomy): domain Eukaryota; kingdom Metazoa; phylum Chordata; class Amphibia; order Anura; family Ranidae; genus Rana; species Rana temporaria. Next base: position 60,169,520 of record NC_053490.1, read on the forward strand.
AAATGTTTCCACAGTTTAGGCTGATACGTATTCTTCTACATATTTTTGGTAAAAAAAAAAAATTCTCAATAAGTGTTTGATTGGTTTGCGCAAAAGTTATAGCGTCTACAAAATAGGGGACTGTTTTATGGCATTTTTATTAATATATTTTTTTTTTTACTAGTTATGGCAGCGATCAGCGATTTTTATCGTGACTGCGACATTATGGCGGACACATCGGACACTTTTTACACCATTTTGGGACCATTGTAATTTTTACAGCAATCTGTGCTATAAAAATGCACTGGTTACTGTAAAAATTACACTAGCAGTGAAGGGGTTAACCACTAGGTGGCCCTGCATGGATTAAGTGTTCCCTAGGAAGTGATTCTTACTGTTAGGGGGGCGTGGCTACACGTGACACGACACTGATGACCGCTCCCGATCACGGGAAACGGTCATCAGTGACAGTGTCACTAGGCAGAATAGGGGAATGCCTTGTTTACAAAGGCATTCCCCTGTTCTGCTCTTGCCAACCGCAATCGCGGGACTCCCGGGAACATCGAGTTCCCGGGACTCGCGAGGCGTGTGCCCGCCGGGCGGCAGATTTAAAGGGATGTACCTGTATGCCAATCTGCCTGCCCGTGCCATTCTGTCTACGTAAATATGCATGCGGCGGTCAGCAAGTGGTTAAGGCTTACCTGTAGCTACCCAGGATATCTCCTAAACCTGCATGGTTTAGGAGATATCCCTTGTTCCCTGCATGTGCTGATGTAATCGGCACATGCGCAATGGGGCAAACTGGAGCAATGGCACCTATGTGTCGCTGCTTCAGTCTGTGTGCCGCTACCGGCGGCTCCCGCGTGCATGCGTCACAGCAATGGAGCTGCGATACCCGGAAGCAAGCCCCGGGCGGCCCGAGGGGTAGACAATGACGGCTGCGGGGGATTCGATGTGAGGTAAGTAGTTCATAATGAGCTAGTATGCTATGCATACTAGCTCATTATGTCTTTTTTCTTGCAGGTTTTTTTTTTGAGGGGGGTTTACTTCCTCTTTAAAGAGTGCCAACGCTTCCTAGTTATCTATAACGTAAACCAAGTAATGAATTTGGCACAGTAGGTGCAGACAAAGCAACAGTTGAGTGATCTTGGTGCCAGTGTCTTGAAGAGATACAAGAAGCTAGTGGCTGGTTCCGACTACTAAATCTGATGTAAGGGCAATACCATTCCTGAATAAACCAGCCTAAACCCAGTCTGAGCTGAATGTGAATTATTAAAGGCCTGTGGTTTGAAGCCAGCTTTATTCTAGGCTAAGCCAAACAAAACCTATGACAGCAAGCATATTATAAATTGAAATTTTTATGCCCAGATTCCAGTAAACATTCTGTTAAGGGTGTTTAATATTCATTTGGAGTGGGACATTGCCTAAATGACTTTGTGCTAAGGAGAACTGCTGAATGTACTCAATGTCTATGCCCCATTTATTATTAAACTTGTGTTTAGCAGATTATCATTATCATAATTGGCAGGCGAACCTAAGCAAGAAAACAGCTCTTCAAATGTCAGGTTCCTGCCTCTGACCTTTCTAAATATTAAGGTAAATATTTGCCTCTACACCATGCAAATAGCTTGTTCTGGGATATAAACCTCAATGTCAATGCCGTTCCTTCATTTTCAATTCCTTGCATGCACAATTATCATCTGTGCCTTTCAATATGGTGTGTGGGTCTGCCACTGGCATGATCAGTACTGCATGAAATAGGCATTGTACATCTTTAATACATGGTGCTGGACATCACCCTGCCCTACACGATTGAAAATGTACAGAAATGATTTAAAATGCATGAAATGTGCACTTTAAAACATATGCTATGACATACCTCAACTTTTTGAGATGGGAATGAGGGACACCTATCAGCAAAAGTATGCAGGCATAGGACACACCCCTTGCCACACCCCCTTAAAGGAGAATTGTACAAAAAAAGAAGATTGGTTAAACCAACAAGTGTTTTTTTTTTTACCACTACTATTCCTTTACATTGGGGTAGATTCAGCAAGCAATTACGCCAGCGTATCCATAGATACGCAGCGTAATTGCTAAGTAGCGCTGGCGTATCGACTTTCTGTATTCAGAAAGCTCGATACGCCGACTGTAGCCTTAAGAGACGACTGGCATAAGTCTCTTATGCCGTCGTATCTTAGGGTGCAATCTGCCGCTGGCCGCTAGGTGGCGCACCCGTAGTTGTCAGCATAGAGTATGCAAATTGCCGATTCTCAAACGTACACACGGCAGGCGCTAGTTTTTTACGTCGTTTTCGCCGTAAGGCTGCTCCTGCTATTAGGAGGCGCAGCCAATGGTAAGTATGGACGTTGTTCCCGCGTCGCGATTTTCAAAATTTGCGTCGTTTGCGTAACTCGTTCGTGAATGGCGCTGGACGCCATTTACGTTCACGTCAAAGCCAATGACGTCCTTGCGACGTCATTTACCGCAATGCACGTCGGAAAATTTTCCCGACGGAGCATGCGCAGTACGTTCGGCGCGAGAACGCGCCTAATTTAAATGATCCACGCCCCCTACGGGATCATTTAAATTACGCGTGCTTACGCCGGCCCCTTTTACGAAACGCCGCCACAAATTACGGAGCAAATGCTTCGTGAATGAAGCGTAGCTCCAGTAATTTACGGAGGCGTAGCTTAAAAACGGTACGCTGCGCCGCCGTAACAGTGCGCGCCCCTAGCTGAATCTACCCCATTGGCTTTTGGAATTTACAAATGCAGCAATTTAGAAATCAGATGAGGATTAGCACTGGAAAACACTTTTTCATAGATAATTCATTTTATATACAACTTTATAGATCAGACTAAAATGAGGGACAACTGAGGAGAAATCAGGAACAGAGGGACATTGTTCCAAATCAGGGACAGAGGGACATTGTTCCAAATCAGGGACAGAGGGACATTGTTCCAAATCAGGGACATTCCCTTGAAATCAGGGACAGTTGGGAGCTATGGCTATGAATCTCTTCTCATCAGAAATCTGCATAATAACATTCCTAAACACGATGCAAATGTTGCCGATATGTGAATCATTTTTGTGCTCTTAGAAGGCAGGAAACCACCGAGGATCTCGTCGGGCCAAAACGAGAACATATCTCTATTTCCTTGACGGCAATGGGAAAATTTGGCTCGCCGAGATCCTCGGCGGCTTCACAAGGAACTTGACGAGCAAAACGATGTGTTTTGCCCGTCGAGTTTCTCGGCCGTGTGAACGAGGCCTAACTCCCTTCCTGCCCAGACCAATTTTCAGCTTTCGGCATTGTCACAATTTGAATGCAAATTGCACAGTCATGCAACAGTGCACCCATGTAAAAATGTTATAATTTTTTTCACACATATAGAGCTTTATTTTGCTAGTATTTAATCACCACTGTGTTATTTATTTTTTGCTAAACAAACAAAAAAAGGACCGAAAATTTTGAAAAACAAAACAATTTTTTTTTCATAGTTAGTGCACTGATGGTCACTGATATGCGGCACTAATAGACACTGATAGGCAGCACTGATAGGTGAGATTGATCAGGAGGCACTGATTGCCAGCACTGATAGCACTGATGAGCACTGATTGGCAGTGTCCTGATTATAAGTGCCAAACTTCCTTTAACACACCAGGTGTCAAACACAAGGCCTGCAGACCGAATCCGGTCCTCCAGGCCATTTCATGTGGCCCTCAGACCTCTCCTGCAGCCCTCCTCTGGTCCTCCTCCAGGCCCTTACACCCCTTCTTTAGCACAAGCTGGTTATCGTAAATTTGTTCTTCTCTCCTCACGCTGTCAGCATGGGGAAAGAAAAGCCGATAACCGGCTTGAGTTTACATCCTGTGATCAGCTGTCATTGGACACAGCTGATCATGTGGTAAAGGGCCACTGTGATTGGCCTTTTACCCTGATCTGTGAAGGACTCAACGATCAAGAGCACGCCGACCGCGCCGCACGCACGTCTGACTGCGCCGCACGTTTATAGGACGATGTTCATGGATGCCCTCCCAAAAAACTATATTACATATATACGTATTCCGGCTATACTGTAGCATGGACAGGAAGTAGTTAAAGCATAGCTAAACTCAAAACATAAAAAATAAAAATGCTATATCACAGCTAACCAGGTCTTATATATGGTGGCTGCATTTGTTTTCTCGTTCTAGTTTTTTTCCCTTTATTTTTACCTGCTAATGCTGCAAATACACTTCCTGTCTCTTTGTGTTTACACTCACTTCTCCGATGTATCTATGGAAGGAGCCATTGTAGACACATAGGCTAGACTTCAAACATGTCTGCCTTTGTTCATCTCCATTACATGGTGGATTGATGGGACAAGCAGTTTACAAAAGAGAGATAACATTATTTATACTGTCTTTTCTGCTTACTGCGAATGACAAGGACACTGCATTTGTAACAAGATCAATAGGTATTTTCTGTACTTAAAAGGTTCCTAGTCTAAAAAAAGCAAGCTAATGCTGCCAACACATATAAGGGCTGGTAAACTGCAATATATACATTTTTTTTGGTTTGGTTTCAGATACATTTGAGTAGTGTAATTGTCAGATACAACTACATTATTAAGAAAATAAATGATATTTTGTGCATTTGTTATCTGTCCTTAAAAAATGTAAAAAAAAATATTTAGATATGGAAATTAGTCACAGAATATATTGTTATATTTTATATTATATATTGATGCTGCTGAATCTGGTCTGAACATGAAGGCCTCATTGACGTCTGGAGATGAAAGGGTTTAAGTGTATCTGAAGCAAAACATTTTATTTGTTATTTTATTTTGGATAGAGAGGGAGATGGTTATAACCTCCTTCAGCTTTTCATTTCTGTATGTACAGTGAGGCCTGATTATCAGTTTACCCCCATGATGCCAGATAGACTTCATGGTCAATTTGTAAAGGTGAGCAGTTTGGATTTGCACTGGGCGAAGAGTGAACACTGTTGAGTGTGAAGTTTAAAGAAGAACCACACTGATCACATTATTGGATTGGGACTTATTTACTATTCTTGGATATCTCATTACAGTATTTTTTTTTTCACGTTTGTGTATATACTGTATGGATACGTTTTGCACATTTATTGTATGCACCGATATGTGATGCACTATATATATTATTATCTTTATTGTATCATAATTGGACAATGGGCCAGATTCAGTAAGAATCGTTTTTTTTTTACGGAGGCGCAGAGCAACGATTTTGCCCTGCGCCCCCGCAATTTTTTTGCGCTGCCCTCGATTCACGGAGCAGAAGCTCCGTAAATTGCGTGGGCGCGCCGGCAAAATGCCCAGCGCAAGATCGTGCAATTTAAATGATCCCGTAGGGGGCGGGAATCATTTAAATTAGGCGCGTTCCCGCGCCGATCGTAGAGCGCATGCTCCGTCGGGAAACTTTCCCGACGTGCATTGCGGCAAATGACGTCGCAAGGGCGTCATTTGCTTCAAAGTGAACGTGAATGGCGTCCAGCGCCATTCACGATTCACTTACGCAAACTACGTAAAATTCAACTTTCGCGACGCGGGAACGACGGGTATACGTAACATGGGCTGCCCCTGCTAATAGCATGGGCAGCCTTTGCGCGAAAACCGTCGTACGTAAACGACGTAAATTGCGTACGCATGGCTCGCGCAACGTTGTGAATCGGTGTTAGTATGCAATTTGCATACTATACGCTGAGCACAACGGGAACGCCACCTAGCGGCCAACGCAAGAATGCAGCCTAAGATATGCGGGCATAAGAGCCTTATGCCGCGCAGATCTTAGGCTGCAGTCGGCGTAACGAGGTTCCTGAATCAGGAGCACTCGTTACGCCGGGGCAAGTAAGCAATTGCGCTGTGTAACCTATGGTTACACAGGCGCAATTGCTTCTTGAATCTACCCCAATTTATTTTGATTTTGTTATTCACTTATTTATATATTGATATTAGTTGGGAAATAATTGTTGATTTATTATAGTGTTGCACTGGTTTTTGATTATAGTCTTATGCCACGTACACATGATCGTATTTTCTGTCGGAAAAACCTTGGATGGTTTTTCTGACGGAATTCCGCTCAAGCGGAATTCGGCTTGCATACACACGATCACACAAAAGTTCTCTGAACTTTCGACCGTCAAGAACGCTATGACGAGCCGAGAAAATGAAGTTCAATGCTTCCGAGCATGCGTCGAATTGTTTCCGAGCATGCGTCAGAATTTTGCGTGTCGGAATTGCTACAGAGGAACGGAATTTCCGATGGGATTTTTTTCCGTCTGAAAATTTGAGAACCAGCTCCCAATATTTTTTTGGTGGAAATTCCGACAGCAGAAGCCCAATGGAGGATTCACACGGTCGGAATTTCGGACCAAAAGCTCACATCAGACTTTTCTTGTCGGAATTTTCGATCGTGTGTACGCGGCAATAGACAAATTACTTTAAACAAAAGCTAATTGGCGTCAGTTTTCACACCCGATACAATTAATGAAGTTAGTTTGGAGGTGCTGTTTAGAGCTACTTTGATTGATACAAGACTTTGATTGATAAAAGACTCTCAAACATTGGAGTTCATAAGAAGCATCAGCTGATGTGAACCATGGCTCACAAAAAAGAGCTCTCTGAAGACATACGATGAAGAATAGTTGATCTGCATAAAGCTGGAAAGGGATACAAAGCAATCTAAAAGTATTTAGGCATCCATTAGTCAACAGTTTGACAAATTGTCTATAATAAATAGAGACAGTTTAGTATTGTCATTACTCTTCCCAGAAGTGGGCTCCAAGCCAAGATGACTCCCAAAGAACAACGCAGAATCCTCAATGAGGTAAAGAAGAACTCACGAGTAACAGCTAAAGGCTTGAAGACATCACTGGAACTGGCAATATCACCCCCGTTCATGAGTCTACCATATGTAAGCCTTTAAACCGGCAGATCACCATTGGTGGAATGGTGAAAAATTCCTACTGAGGCCTTCGTACACATGACCGAGTAACTCGTCGGGCGAGACGCATCCTTTTCCTCGACGAGGTCCTTGTTAGGCTTGTCGAGGAACTCGACAAGCTTGCTTTGCGTACACATGGTCAAGACAAAATCTCCTCGTTCTCAAACGCGGTGACATACAACACATACAACGGCAGAGGAAGTTCGATTCCACTGGCTAAACTCTTGGGGCTGCTTTTGCTAATCTCATGCGTTTGCGTGTTAAATAAAAGTTTGGTAAGAGACGATTTGCACTTTACAGTCTGTAAATAGAATTCATTAAGATGAAAAAATGTTTACCTTTACAACCCCTTTAAGATTTTAGGACAACAGTCTGTCAATAGACAACCCCTGCCAACAATCGTATTGTGTGTACTAGGTTTTAGATGCGGATCAGATCGCATTTCATGGCAAATTTCTACAGAAAATTGATTAATTCCAAGGGCTGAACTTTTTCTTGCCAATTGTTTCCTCCACTCCTGGGAGACTCATGCCGCGTACACACAATCATTTTTCGGGTTCTAAAAAATGGGCCAAAAAAATTTGAACATGCTCAGTTTTTTAACGACGTTTATAACGTTGTCGTTTTTCGGGTTGTAAAAAATGGTCATGTGTGGGCTTTAACAACGTGAAAAATCCGCGCGTGCTCAAAAGCAACTTATGAGACGGGAGCGCTCGTCCTGGTAAAACTAGCGCTCGTAATGGAGTAAGCACATTCATCACGCTGTAACAGACAGAAAAGTGCGAATCGTCTTTTACTAACACAAAATCAGCTAAAGCAGCCCAAAGGGTGGCATCATCCGCATGGAACTTCCCCTTTATAGTACCGTCGTACGTGTTGTACGTCACCGCGTTTGCTAGAGCATTTTTTTTTCACGATCGTGTGTAGGCAAGGCCGGTTTAATGATCAAGTTGAAAAAAAAAATAGTTTTTTTCTAGAGCCTGAAAAACTTTTTTTAACCCGGAAAAATGATCGTGTGTACGCGGCATCATTATATTTGTTCTCATTACCATGGTCATATGGACTGAAAGTGAGGGACAGTCTGGATACTTCTGGGGCCCAGCACCTTCATTAACCCACTAATATTTGGAGCTGAGTTAAAGGGCAAAAAGTTAAAGTGGAGTCACTGGGGTAACAAGACAGCATTGCGGTAAGATCTGCCATCAATAAGCCATGTTGCAGTTCCGCATTAAATAGCACATAATTCATTTTGGGGTTTTGTCAGGTGTCATTTAACCCTTTCTCTGCCAGAGCCATTTTTTCATTATGCATAAACATGCTAAAATGCAAATTTTTATATAAAAAGGCACTTAAAAGAGAATCAAATGATGGTAGTTGCAATTTTTTTATGTTGGATAGTATCAATGCAATTGCTTATCAAATCTATATTTTTTGGTAAAAATTACAATGGAATTATTTCATTTATTAAAGATAAGAATGAGCCGGGTAAATTGGTATCAAAAGACCTAAAATTGTGTGCAACAATAAAATGGCAAGAAACTAAAATTTTCTGTGGGCAGAGTTTTTAAAACGTTAACAGCTCATCAGTTCAGAGATGCCAATAGTTTCCCCCTGACCGGACACCTCCCCCCCCCCCCCCGTCACAGATCTACACCATTTACGGTGAAGTCTGAAATTAAAGACCCAGAAGGCCGCTACATCATTTTACCAGGACATATAATGGACACAGCGGTTACTATTGTGTCCTATTATGCGCCCAATCTGAACCCACTACCATTCATGTCGCATCTCTTTCAGGTAGTACATATGCACAAATTTGGATCCCTCATTATTTGCGGAGATTCCAATCAGGTCCTCCTCCCTTTTTTGGACAAAACCCCTTACTCCACTCCGAAACAACAGGCTAAATGGTCCCTCTCTAATTTGTTATCCACGTATAGTCTAGTGGACTCTTGGAGGGAAACTAATCCTACTAGGCGCAACTACACATACTTCTCCAATCCCCACCAATCATCTAGTCGCATAGACCACATATTTTTGACAATAGGTATGCTGCCGGAAGTACTTGATTCTAGCATCGTACCTATTCCTTGGTCAGACCACAATGCAGTCTACACCACTTTAGCCTCAACTATCCCTAAAAATCACGATCCAACGTGGTACCTACCGGACATACTTCTCAAACACCCATCTTATGGAGCGGCAATCGAACAGAACTTAAAAGAATATATGACACTAAATGCGACCCCAGAAATCTCCCCACTCACTCTTTGGGAAGCACACAAACCAGTGCTAAGGGGAATAATACAAAAACAATATGGGATTCTCAAAAGGGAACGCAAGCAACTAGCAAATAAATTGGAAACAGAGCACAATCTGGCCTTCATGGCCTTTCAACACCATCACTCGCCCAAAACTAAGGCTTGTCTCGACAAAGCACGAGTGGAATATGATCTATTCCTCACGGACTCTGCGAACAAGTCACTACTTAGGTCTAAGCATTTTTTCTACAAAAACGCAAACAAATCAGGCACGCTTCTAGCAAGGTCGCTCAACTCGATTAATAGAACATATAAACCTATAAAACTAAAAATAGCGAATAATAACATCTCTAGTAATCCAATGAAAATAGTGCAAAAATTCAGCACACACCTTAAAAAACTATATTCGGAAACAAGCACATTCAATAAACAGGAAGCCGACACCTTTTTTTCAAACTTACAACTGCCACAAATGAATGAGACCCAAAGCACACAATTAGATGAGCCGATAACACAAGAAGACATTCTGACAGCTATCAAAGAACTCAAATTAAATAAAAGACCGGGACCAGATGGGTTCTCAGCCCGATATTATAGAACTTTCAAAGATCTAATCTCCCCCACGATGGCAGAAGCCTTTAATGATTTATTGAATCAGAAGTCCTTCAGACAAGAATCACTTACGGCCACGATCTGCATGATTCCCAAACCAAACTCTGATCCCACCCTTAGTGAAAATTATCGCCCAATATCCATGTTGAACACAGACATTAAATTGCTTGGCAAAATTCTGGCTAGCAGATTAAACAAGATAATTGGATCACTGATTCATCGGGATCAAGTGGGCTTTATGCCCAATAGACAAGCGGGGGATAACATACGGAGGGCGAGTTTATTAGCATGTATTGCTAAGAAGAGGAAAATCCCAGCTTGTTTCATATCCTTGGATATTAGGCAAGCCTTCGATTCAGTCTTGTGGTCATACCTGGAATACACGTTGCTGAAATGGGGCTTTGGTCCCAACTTCATAAAATGGGTCTTGCAATTATACAAAAACCCAAAAGCATATGTCAAATACGCAGGTTACAAATCTGATATGTTCGCTATACAAAGAGGTACAAGACAAGGTTGTCCATTATCACCGCTATTATTTGCCCTCCTTATAGAACCCTTGGCCCAAAAGATCAGATCCGACCCCAAGGTATTAGGTATAGAATTGGGTGGGGTCAAACACAAATTATGTCTCTATGCGGATGACATCCTGTTATTCCTCTCATCTCCCCAAGTTTCGGGTCCCAACTTAACCCCGATCCTGCACCAATTCGCATCATTTTCAGGCTTAGCGATAAACCCCAGAAAATGTCTGGCCCTCAACATTTCACTCTCCGATACAGAATTAAAAGCAGCTAAAGTGGGTCTTCCCTTTGAATGGCCAGCTAAAAGCATTCCATACTTGGGAATACACCTAACAACTGACATAACGGACCTATACTCGCACAATTATCCCGTTCTTCTAAAACAATTAACAAACCTATTAAACTCATGGGCCCAACTCCCTTTATCTTGGTTCGGGAGAATCAATGCCACGAAAATGACATTACTACCTAAGCTCCTATACCTCTTTAGAGTGCTCCCTATACCAATACCGGCCCACTATTTCAGAATAGTCCAAAAACGGGTTTCCTCCTTCGTCTGGGGTTCCTCCAGGCCAAGGATCAAACCTCAAATTTTACATCTCCCCAAGACGGTTGGGGAACTCGGTTATCCCAACTTCGCACGCTATTACCAAGCAGCACAATTGGCTACACTAACAAAATACCATGCTAAACAAGAGGCACCACTTTGGGTATCAATTGAAGCGGTGGAAAGCGACCCCATTTCAATATCTAACCTATTGTGGATCACCCCAAAATTACGTAAGCACATAAACAACCCCGTCACAAAGCACTCGTTATCCTTGTGGGACAAAGTCAAATCTAAACATCACTTACAATCCCCTCTGATTCCACTACTATCTTTTAATAAAAACCCGGCATTCTACCCAGCTTGGGTCTCTCCCAGCTCCTTCAAAGAATGGGTGAAAAAGGACTGTACACAAAAATATACATTTTTTGACTCAACAACTATGACCCCCTTCCCGTCTCTGAGCAAAACACATGGCATACCATCAAAGGAAATCTTCAGATACTTGCAGATTAAAAACTTCTTCCAACCACCTGCTAACTCGGCAGCCTTACCGAACCAATTATCTGTCTTCGAAAACATTTGCGATAAGAATCCTCATGCTAGAAATATGATATCGATCTTTTACTCTCAACTACTCTCGCAATCGAACAATGGGAAATTATCCTATGTTCGCAAATGGGAAGAGGACATTGGTACAGAACTGAGTACAGCGGAATGGGATCAAATTTGGAACAACACCAAAACAGCATCTTTCAATGTGTTAGCGGCAGAGACAAATTTCAAAGTACTATCTAGGTGGTACTTAGTGCCGACTAGAGTGGCTAAATTCACGCAAAACTATTCTGAGTTATGCTTTAGGGAATGCTCTAACAAAGGAACATATATTCATACCTGGTGGTCGTGCCCAAAGGCGCAGACATTTTGGTCGGAAATTTTTCAATTAATAAACGCCCTCACAAACAAAACTTTGGACCCCAAAACTTTGGACCCAAAACGGCTCTACTGAATTTAAAGCCAGACAATATATCACACGTTCAATTTAACCTAATAAGACAGCTTCTTACGGCTGCGAAACAAACCATAGCGAAGGCTTGGAAAACTCCAAATTTGTTAATAAGCGAAACTGTTAGCAGAATGAACACAGCAATGACATATGCCAAGATGTCGGCAATAGAAACGGACACGATCACCAGATTTGAACGTATATGGAAGCCCTGGATTACACATGTAATGCAAAACACATTTGTTAATGATGTTATGATGTTATGATGCCATGGTAGCCCAGCCATCGTACAGATGGCCTGACTAATTGACAGCAAAATGTTGGAAGATCCCCGGTCTAGTCCTGCAGACGTGCCATTCCCTACCAATACTCCGCAATACTCCGCAATACTCCAATACTCTGCAATACTCATTGCAATACTCCGCAATACCCTGCAATACTCCAATACCCTGCAATAGCTTGTGGACTCTATAACTTTCACAAAGACCAAATAATATCCACCAATGTGTACTTATTTTTACCAAAGATATGTAGCAGTATAAATTTTGGCAAAAATTTCTGAAGAAAAATTCCAAATTTTCTAAATTTTATAACAGAAACGAGAAAAATAAAAAAATTTTTACAGACTTTTTTCTTTTATAGCGCAAAAAATAAAAAATCCAACGGTGATTAAATACCTCCAAAAGAAAGCTCTATTTGTGTGAAAAAAAGGACAACAATTTCATATGGGTACAGTGTTGTATGACTGAGTAATTGTCATTCAAATTGTGAGAGCACCGAAAGCTGAAAATTGGTCTGGTTAGGAAGATGGTTTAAGTGCCCAGTGATCAAAAGGTTAATCTACCACATAAGATTTGTAGGTCCTACATGTAGGTAACTGCAGGGATCAATTAGGAGCCCCAGTATGTACAGACCTGGAGGTAAGCGGGCACCCAAAGGGCCAAAGTTCCCGTCTTTACATAATGCGAATGCAAAAGTAGCATATTGAACATGACATGTTAATTTTCCATAGTGATTATGTTAATACCAAATTAAATATCACATTAGCATTATGGTTTAGAGGAAACTAGTCTAATACATATACAAGTGGAATTGTTGGCAAGGGTTGAATGCAAGTTCCTGAAAATTAGATTACAATCTTTTTTTGACTACACAAGCATTTCTCTCCGGGTGATGTCATCGGATGGCCATGCCCCATGACTATAGAAGAGATGTCAGACAGCGGGGGACGTCACAACAAATAAAGACAGCCTCAGGACAAGAGCGACCTTTTTTTTTTTAACGGGTAACCGGCTGAGAGGAAGAAGACAGCGGCGCGGGAGAAGACAGCTCGGAGATATTTTTTTTAATAAAGGACTTTTCAAAAAACAGCTCTTGTTTTTTTTTTACATTTCACTACATTTTGGTGAGTGGTTAGGGGTACGATGTACCCAATACCCATTCACATAGGGGTTGCGGAATCTGGGGGTCCAGATTATGATAAGCCCCCCACCCGCAGACCCCAACAACCACTGGCCAGGGTTGTCGGGAGGGAGGCCATTGTCCCCATCAACATGGGGATAAGGTCCTTTGGGGGTGGGGGACGCAGAGCCCCCCTGCCCCAAAGCACCCACCCCCCATGTTGAGGGCATGTGGCCGGGCATGGTTTAGGAGGTTGGGCAGCTGGCTCGCCCCTCCCTTTTCCTGACCTACTGGGCTGCATGCTCGGATAAGGGTCTGGTATGCATTTGGGGGGGGGGGTGACATTTATTTTTATTTTTTGGCATGGGGGTGTCCCCTTTAAATCCATACCAGACCGAAGGGTCTGGTCTAGTCTTTGGGGGGACCCCACGCATTCTTTTCGTGAATTTTTCTAGCCGGCTTCCCGACCCGCTCTTTAGCAACCAGCTATATACAATGAATGTTTAGAAAAAAAACACAAATTGCCAAACGCAAGTCGTGGCAAAATCACTGTAAAATCTTGGTAAAAACTTGTTTACAAAAACGCAGAAAGCACTGCAGAAACGCTCAAAAGCAATATGCATAGATGTGAGTCGAGCCTAAAGGACTATATCATGCCACTATCCCATGTGACTTTAAATATTTTTTTCTTGATACTAGAGACTAATGAGCATTTGAAATAAAGACAGTACGCAAGAAATACCCCATAGAAACCAACCAGAATAAATATTTGAACCCTTTCGCCGCCAGGTTCGTACATCATACGAAACTAACGGCATTGGGTATTGCACACAATCCGGTGTCCGCAGCCAGTAGGATTGTGTGTGAAACTGACAAGCAGACTCCTGCCTGTCAGGGGAGAGCATTCGTGTGGCTCCTATGTCACCCAATCGCAAGCCCCCCCCGCCGCCGCCATACTTACTGCGCTCCGCTTGCCTATTGGCGGGCCCAGGATGTCCATCACGAGTGCCGATGGGTAGAGGGGAAGGAGAAGAGTGGGCACACGTCCGTTCTCCTCCCCTTATTCTTGTGACCCGGAAAGCGATGTCTCTGACGTCACTTCCAAGTCAAGCTCTCGGTGTCCCTCCCCGGCTCGCTTTTGCCGGGAAAGAATGTTTTGCAATGCGATCTGCATTGCAAAACATTCAGTGGAGTGCAGGGGAGACATTGGAGGTCTTTTAGACCCGGTATATCTCAATAAAGAGAACCTGTCACCTAAAAATCATCACATAGGGGACTGTTTGTCTTTGTCCCTTATGTGATTAAAAAAAAAGTTAAGTAAAAAAAAAATGTGTTTTTTATTTGCAAAAAAAATCAGTTACACCCAAGCACATAAAAACGCAGTGTACTCCGGAGTGAGAGCAATAATTCTAACACAAGACCTCCTCCGTAACACTAAACTGATACCTATAGGGGGCTTTTGAAGTGTCACCTATAGAAAATATAGGGTACTGAAGTTTGTCGCCATTTCACGGGCTCGTGTAAATTTAAGGTTTGGCCTGTTGGGTATCTATTTACTCGGTGAAACCTTGGGCCAGATTCTCCAAGATCCTGCGTTGGCGTAGTGTAAGCCATTTACACTACGCCACCGCAACTTACTGGAGCAAGTGCCGTATTCTCCAAGCACTTGCTCCGGCGTATGGCCGCGTAATTCAAAGGGGGCGGCTTGTATTCAAATTAAGCGCGCCCCCGTGCCGATTGAACTGCGCATGCGCCGGGCTGAAAAATAGCCCAGTGCGCATGCTCCAGCTCACGACGGAAAACGTCAATGACGCCGACGTGAGCGTCATTGACGTAAAGTCGTATTCAAGAACGACTTAGGAAAACGACATAACCGACGGAAAAAGACGACGCGGACCCGACGCCATACTTAACATGGCATACGGCAGACTGGTGTAAGGTTACCCCTCATATAGCATGGGTAACCTTACGCTTACGTAAACGACGAGTACGCGACGCAAATTCGTTCAGGAATCGGCGTATCAGGCTCATTTGCATAGTCAAATGAGACCTGAACGTAAACGCCACCTAGCGGTCAGCGATGTATTGCATTTAGGATCCGACGTTGTAAGTGACTTTCACCAGTCGGATCCTAGCCTAATTCCCGCGTATCTTGTTTTGCGAATACAAAACAATGATACGCCGGCGGGAATTTCGAATTATCAGTAGATACACCGGCGTAACTCTTTTGAGAATCTGGCCCTATGTCTTTTATATTTTATCCAAAATGTGGGTAATTTATTGTGTTTGTTTGCCCTAAACTTCACGTTAGTGGGTTTTTTACTGAAATGTTGTTTTTCCTAGACCTTTGCGGCAACATCGTGTGACATAAAAAATTGCAACTACCACAATTTTATTCTCTAAGGTTCCTTTAGAAAATATATAATATTGGTGGGTTTTGTGTAATCTTTAATCTTTGTAAAAAAAAAAAAAAATGCAAAAAACGGCTGTGTCAGCGAAAAGGTTAAGCTGACCATTCATGAAAAGAGTGCCACCCAAAACAAACAATCAGCACAGCTGTGTGACTGTTAAATTTTGTACTGAGCTGGAACAAATGAGGAAGACCTTCAACTGCCACCAGCAAACGAGGCTATTTGAAAGGCCGAATTCACTTTAGTATTGGCTGTATCCAAAAGGTTTTTTATTCAGATTAATAGTCACACAACGGCATGTAAACACACAATACGATTATAGTGATCAAACGCCAAATTAACTACTATAGAAAACAGAAGCCTGCGGAGAAAAACAAAAGAGGGAGGGAATAAAACCAATCCCCTCGCCGTGTGAAGGTGGCCTTAGGGACAGGATGACAGCCAACCAACATTTTCAGGAGGTTTAAAAACGACAATCACCATTTTTCTCTTGTGAAAGGCTCCTCTTAAAGTGGATGTAAACTCTTACATATACCCAGTTAACCGATTTCTCGTCCGCCGCACATATATACTGTATAAGTCGACACAATGGCACCCCTGGGCAGAAAGACGCATATATACGTCCCCTTTAAGAAAGCGCCATTGTGCACGCGAGCTGCGAGCTCCGTGAACCCGACCGCGGACTCGATCGCCGCGGGGATACCCGCGATCGTCTCACGGAGAGATAGAGCGGGAGGTGCTAATGTAAACAAGCATCTCCCCGCTCTGCCTAGTGACAATGACAGTGATCACTGTTATACCATCTTAAGGTGGCTCTCTGTCAGCTTATCTGGTGGAGAGCTTAGCCACACCACTCCTGCCTTTTGCACACCATTTTTGGCTAGTGATGCTGCTGATCACACTAATGGGCCAGTAAAGCAGCAAATAAAGCCAAACAAAGCTTTGGACCAGGGACGCCTGCCATTTCCCCAAAAGACTGACCAAGCAACAACCTGGAAAAGAAGATAACCAATACCTACCTGTTTGGTGGACTGCAATTTTAAACTTTTCCTTACTACAGAGCTATGGTCATACCACTGGAATGTGGTACCATATGTCAAATTCCATATGTACCCCTCTCCCATGTGTGCTGTGGTTCCACCTGCTGCCTGTTATGTCACTAGAGGACAGAGCAGTAGCCTTTGTAACACTGAGCAGACCTAATCAATCAACCCCTGCTTCACTGATTATAGAGGCACTAAACTAAATTTACATAGCAGCCTGCTCTATACTAGAAGGGTGTTACTTCCACCTCCTGCTAAAAAAAGAGGCCATGTGTGTGTGTCCCATATTGAAGAGGAGGGGTGAGGGGAAATTACAATAACAAAAGCATGTGGCATTCCACATAGAGAAAACCAGAACATGGGAAACTGTATAAAGAGAAATTTCAATATTGACTATGTACAGCAGAATAAGATGGCTGACACGAGGGTCAGGGATCTGTGCCCATTTTACATATTTACAACACTATATACACACTTTATCTAGGTGGAGCCCTACCACTGTCTAAATCAGCCATTCTAAATCTTGTTAACATTGGGGAACCTTTGAAATAACTTTCTGGTATCAGGGAAGGTCTGATTATAATTACTGTATCTACAGCTCATCATACATTACAAAATGTTCCTTATAACTCGTGGTAAGTGGGAATATTCCCCCCTTACATATAGCTAAAATATCATAGGTTTCAGTGGTTACTTATCTGAGAGGCAGAAATTGTTCTTTGCTCAAAGAATCCTTAGAAACCTCTGGAGGAACCTCAGAGTTCCACGGAAACCAGATTGAAAGAGGGTGGTCTATATGCATAGTCAAGGCAAGAAACTTTGAAGAAGTATACTACTTGTACTCATGTACTAAGTACCCCAGGCAGCAGATTTTATACCATCACTACCCTGTCCTTGTAGATTGCACATCCTGAGACTGAACCTACAGTACATGGCTGCTTAAACCACTGTGTCACTACAAGACTTGTTGAACCACTATGTCACTACCAGTGGCTTTGCTACAGGTGGACGGGGTGGGCGGCCTGAGAGGGGTAACTATGTAACCCCCTGTACATAGTTACCCCCCATACATACATAGTTACCCCCTGTACTTAGTTACCCCGTACATACATAGTAACCCCCCTGTACATAGTTACCCCCTGTACATAGTTACCCCCAGGGCCGCTATCAGGGGGGTACAGGCAGTACACCTGTAAGAGGCCCGGAGGTCCCCAGGGGCCCGGATGGCAACCCCCTTTTTTTTTTTTTTTAGGGGTCCGGAGGTTCCCAGGGGCTCGGAGGCCCATAGGGCCCCAGATGGCAACCCCCCTTTTTTTATTTATGTTTTATATTTTTTTTTTAATATTTTTGTATTTCTTTTATTTTATATATATATATATATTATTAAAGGTCCCAGAGGTCCCCAGGCCCCTGGATGGCAACCCCCCCCTCTTTTTTATATATTTTTTATTATTATATATATATATATTTTTTTTTTATTAAAGGACCCAGAGGTCCCCAGGGCCCTGGATGGCAACCCCCTTTTTTTATTTTTTATAAATGTTTATTTATTTTTTTTATACATATATTTTTTATTTATTTTTTATTAAAGGGCCCAGAGGTTTCCTTTTTTTTTTTTTTTTTAAGGGCCCAGAGGTCCCAGATGGCAACCCCCCTTTTATGTAATTTCTTTTTATAAAAAAAAAATAACAATTTGTGTATATATATATATATATATATATATATATATATATATATATATATATATATATATATATTATTAAAGGGCTCTTTTTCTTTTTATTAAAGGGCCCATCTTTATTTCTTTTTTTTGTAAAAGGCCCCCCCGGTTCTCAATTCGCGGCAGCCCCCCCCCCCCCCCGCTTCTCAATTTCAGATGGCAGCACACACCCCCAGTTCTCTGCTCCAGGAGGGCCCATGCCTGAAGCTGTGTAAGGGGCCCCATAATTCCTGATGGCGGCCCTGGTTACCCCCCTGTACATAGTTACCCCCCGTACATACATAGTAACCCCCCTTTACATAGTTACCCCCTGTACTTAGTCACCCCTGTACATACATAGTAACCCCCTGTACTTAGTTACCCCCCTGTACTTAGTTACCCCCTTGTACATAGTTACCCCTCCGTACATACATAGTTACCCCCCTGTACATACATAGTTACCCCCCTGTACATACATAGTTACCCCCTGTACTTAGTTACTCCCCTGTACATAGTAACCCCCCTGTAGAAGTTACTACCCCCTGTACATAAAAGGTTACTTTGCTGGTCAAGAGGGACACAGAGAGGGACAAAACAAACTCCACGAGCGGCGCCGTGTGTTCAGTGGAGAGGGGAGGAGCCGATCGTGCAGCTTTAAGAGGGACTGAGCTATTAAAAAGCTAATATGAACTGACAAACAAACAGCTCAAAAACTTAGCCTTTAAGTGAGACTTAAGGCTTGAGAGGCAGGAGCGGCGCAGGCCAGATTTCCCAATCACGTGACCACTGTTATTGATTGTCACAGTTATCACATGATTGGGAGCCCATCTTTGCTGGCTCCCGATCATAACTAGCCACTTACCCCCCGGACCATATTGCTGCCCAAAGACCAGAGTACTTTTTGCGATTCGGGACTGCGTCGCTTTAACAGACAATTGCGCGGTCGTGCGACGTGGCTCCCAAACAAAATTGGCGTCCTTTTTTTCCCACAAATAGAGCTTTTTTTTGGTGGTATTTGATCACCTCTGCGTTTTTTATTTTTTGCGCTATAAACAAAAATAGAACGACAATTTTGAAAAAAATGAATATTTTTTACTTTTTGCTGTAATAAATATCCCCCAAAAATATATAAAAAAACATTTTTTTTCCTCAGTTTAGGCCGATACGTATTCTTCTACATATTTTTCGTAAAAAAAAATCGCAATAAGCGTTTATTGATTGGTTTGCGCAAAAGTTATAGCGTTTACAAAATAGGGGGTATTTTTATGGCATTTTTATTATTATTTTTTTTTACTAGTAATGGCGGCGATCAGCGATTTTTTTTTCGGTATTGCGACATTATGGCGGACACTTCGGACATTTTTGACACATTTTTGGGACCATTGGCATTTTTATAGCGATCAGTGCTATAAAAATGCATTAGATTACTATAAAAATGCCACTGGCAGTGAAGGGGTTAACACTAGGGGGCGGGGAAGGGGTTAAGTATGCCTGGGTGTGTTCTTACTGTGGGGGGGGGGGGGGGGGGTGGCCTCACTAGGGGAAACACTGATCTTCTGTTCATACATTGTATGAACAGAAGATCAGCATTTCCCCTGCTGACAGGAACGAGAGCTGTTTACACACACAGCTCCCGTTCCCCGCTCTGTACCGAGCGATCGCGTGTGCCCGGCGGCGATCGCGCCCGCCGGGCACACGCACGGGAGTCGGGGGCGAGCGTGCGCCCCTAGTGGCGGCTAAAAGGCAGGACGTCATAATACGTGATCTCGCCTAGGAGAGCCACCTTGTGGACGTATTATGACGGTGCGGCGACGGCAAGTGGTTAGAGAAGGGGAACTGTTGATGACACAGTGGGCACACTCTCTGCAAATAAACCCTACCCGCCATGAATATATACTGTATGTGGGGCAAGTGGGCATTAAGGCCCACCCTCTTTGCCACAGCACATATGCGTTACATGGTTGGCAAGAGATTACATTCCCTTTAGTAAATACATGAGAATTCTACCGAAAGCATTGCAATTTGTCAATGCCATAAAAATAAATGAAATAAACTGGTAAATAAAAGGAAACACATTCTGCATTTTTATAAGACTTGTGTTTTGCCTGTTGGTGCAACCATTGTTCAAAACTTACTGACCCCTATATCTTCTCATCAAACCAGCTTTCATTTATAATTGTCTAAAGAACATTGCAGGTCTTTTGTCCCAGAAATAAAGAGAAGATACGATTAGAGGGAAATTATCAGCGAACGTTAGCTCTGCTTTTCTACAGCATCAGCCTGGGTATTTGGCAAGAGGATGTGTGATCGTCGGCATGCGCTATGAATTATGCATTTGCACTGGAACCACAAGTTATAAGACATTTGCATCTGAATTGTGACATCAATGTAAGTAAGAGAACACGGCGTGACTTCAATGCCTCTGTAATGTACTTCCTATTAGGACATGCACTGCCCCATGAGAAAACTCTCTAGAAAGTAACTACTTTATATTCCGTTGTATCAGGGCAATGCTACAACCGACAAGATAAGATATCCAAAGCCATTGAAACGCCAGGATTAGTTTTAAACTAAAAATATTCTGACAAAAATATACAATGCAGCTGATACACTGGGGAAGTAAATAAACATCTTCAGCTCTGGCACTTTTATACCTCCTATAGACCAGAGGTATATTTATATTTCCACTATGGGCTTGGTTATTCAGTGTTAACTTTGTCATTTCTTAATATAGCAAAGCAATTCATTTATGTTTTTTGGGAACACATGAGGTGTTTTTGGTAATATTGTCTTGCAAAATATTTATTTTCTAAGCAATTAATAGAAAAAAAGTTTAGGAAAATCTTAAAAAAAAAGTGTTTTGTGTTTATTTTATCCTATTTAAAATTATGTTTCTGGTAGAAAACATGGCAAAGTAGCAAAACAAAAAAATAATAATAACAATTTTAAATTTTCTGTATTTTTGATGCTGGAAAAAAAATAACAAGTGCAAATAAAAAAAAACACATTCATGGTAAAAAATGTAAAATAAAATCTAAAAAAATATTAGCTAAAGGGATAAGGTGAGGAAGGGGTTAATCGGGACTGATTAGAGTTAACTAAAATAAATAAAAAGTCAAATAGGAATAAATGTATTTATTTATTTTTACGTGCAAAGTTTCTTCAAATGATATCATATGAAGGTCATAGCTTTGATATACATACTGTATGAATGAAACAGTAAATACCATGAAACAATACATTGCTACATTGTATTTACTCTATGACACTTGCCGTTTACAACTCAACTGTCTTATCTTATACATGAGCAGCTGTATTTTGAAAGCCGCAGCTGTTATGTAATACAAAGAAATTCCAGACTGTAATTTTGACAGCTGGTAATTGCCAGTAATAACAGCGGGGTCTTTATTTTTATACTACTTAGTCATCCTGAAAAGCAGTGATCCTCACGCATTGTGAACACATGACCAGTTCACTGTCCTTCAGACTTTAACAGGGGTGCACTGTGGCCAATGGGAGTAGATAAAACTCTGACTTTAGAGGTCGGTGGGAATAACCAATGCCCCAGGCTCTCTAGTCGGTGGAAATCTGGCCATACACAAGTAGATTTTCTAACAAATGTTCATACGAAAATTTATACAAAAATTCTTAGTACGTGAAGACTCGATGAATGTTGTTCAAAAACACTTCAAAATTGAATTTGCTTTTAATGTTCGATTATGGGACAAATGGACTTTCCTCAACAAAAATGTTATTTCCTGACAACACACGATGACAATATCTATTCTGGTCTTTACTGTAACATTCACTATATTTAAAAAAAAAAGATCTAAATGTCACAGGGAACCGTGCCGATGGTGGAAAGCTGCTTATTACTGGAGTTTACGCATTGAAGAGGATGGGGGGCTGTGGGAGGAAACCATACACAGGGCACTTTAAAACAGGACCGGAACATGAAAGGTAATAATTAATAAGATAGTATTAAACTTTTTTTTACTAAATTCTGTTTGGGTTTTTTTTTTTTTATTCAAATTTTACATTCATCCCTGAACTCATTGGTGAACTTGTGAGAGTTTCCCTAAAACTAGTACATTAGAAAGGAACGATCACCTGTTTGCCCCTCAAAAGGGTCAGGTACAGGTGGCACATAAGATCCCCCCCCCCACCCTTGCTTGCACTTCCTATTGGGCACTGGGGGTTTCAATATGACCACCGTCCATAAGTATAGGGAGCCATTACTTTGCACGAGGGGCCTCTGGTTTTGGAGGAACCCCTCTTAAAGCAACTACCAACGCCAAAAGCCATGTGGGTTGGCATTGACATAGCGAAGAACTGCACACTAATTTTCTCTATGGGTATACTAGCCTGCATGTCTGGTGTGCTGGGCTAATTAGTTCCTGGAGAGTGGGGGACACTTGTTTATTCATTGCATTTTTTAATTACGTTAAAAGAAAAAAACTTTACATTTTGGATATGGTGGAGAGGGATGAGAACACCTGTCATGTTTTTATTGCTGGCTGTACCCCTGTTAGGGAGATTCACCCTCTCAACTTGTCATGTTTACTGTTATCTCCAAAAGCAAAAGAAAACCCCAAATTCGGGGCTGTACCCAGAACTGTAAAAAAAGAAGAAATCTTCAATCTGGGACACTTGATCTGGTGACAACTAGGGATTTCTTTCACTTCCTGTTTTAACTATGGGACAGTAAGTGAAGGGATGACAAAAACACCTGACAAAATAATAAGCCTCCCTTACCACATCAAAAATTAAAAAAGTTTAGCCTTTAGTTCTACTTTAAAGCAGAGATCCACACAAAAAGTGAACCTCTGCTTTTCGGAACGCTCCCCCCCTCCGGTGTCACATTTGGCACCTTTCAGGGGAGGGGGGTGCAGATACCTGTCTAAGACCCACTTCCGGGGATAGACCTAAAACTTAAGGCACAGCAGCACTGGGCCCAGTTTCTAGAGAGCAAGTGAAAAATGCAAGACAATTATTTTATTCAGTGTATCGGTGTATGCAGCAGTCCCCTTACAAAGGCCCGGGCTGGGGTTTACAGCCGCAAGCTGGTTATGCTTGCCATCTGGTAAGCCTGCATCCCTAATGGTGATCTCTGTCGGTGGTGGTTTCTCTACATCAGCGTTATGATCAGATTTATTGCACTTTTTGTTTGAACTTCACTGATCAACAGGACTTACATCAGTCTATGTGGTTTATGTTTGAATTTCACCCAATAAGAGATTCACACATTGGACTTTCCATTTATGGTTTTCACTTATTTTAGTTATTCACTTAGTGCAACTACATTTCTTTCTTGTATTATTGGTGTGTATATCACTTTTTAGTTGCAGCTTATCTTTTAGGGTCATTTAGCGCGGTAATTAATTTTTTGTAAGTGAAGCCGCAACGCTTCACTTCCCGTTTCCCTCACAGAGGATGGCGGTGGGGGCAGCCGAGAGAAGAGCGATTGCTCGGCTTCGGCTGCCGACATCGCGGGCACCATGGACAGGTAAGTGTTCATAATTTAAAAGTCAGAATTATTTGTAGCTGCTGGTTTTTAATATATATTTTTTTGTGGGACCGCGGTGTATAAAAACGATTTCAGCACTATGGATAGTTCCTCTTACAGTACAAGTGACAGTCAGTCGAAGGCTGTTTACTGGCTGATGCTTTCGCCTGGTACTCATTATCTTTTTCTATAAAGAGAGTGAATGCCACTGAATGTCCTTGGGCAAATAGCAGCAAATGATTCATTGTGCCAAGTTCCTGGAGAATTCTTAATATATTGACCTCCAAGTCTACATGAAGCCAGAAAGATATTTGAAGACACTGAAGCAGGAATGCTTTAAAGGGTAAGTCCATTCAAAAGTAATATTCAAGTTACTGATGGAACCTGGTGGGCTGGATTAGTCCCTGGTTTCTTATATCTTATATACTCCATTGGCATATAAATGGCTCTCATTGAGATCTCTACGTGATAGTTCTTGACTTTTCTCCTCTCTACCTGAAAGTTTTGGATATTCCATCTCCTCCTCTTACATTCTCTAGTCTATAGTATAAAATAAATTTAAAAAGCCAACAGGCAGAGTGGAACCGCCACAAAATGACTACAACGGATTCCATCTCTCCAACAGAGTAATTTGAATATATAAACAACATGTTTTGCATTTTGTTTTAATTTTGGATAGATTAAAGTCTAGTTTCCTTATCTATAAAAATAACAAACATGTTATACTTTCCGGCTCTGTATAGTGGTTTTGCACAGAGCAGCCTGGACCCTCCTCTTCTCTCGTACAATCGGGGAGCCAGAGAATGAATCAGCCAGCGGTGGCCGTTTTATCATAGAAAATACCGTAGACCAGATGGTCCCTGTCAATGACCTTTAGAGGCCAGGCGCGCCATTATGACATCACGTCCAGCCTCGGCACATTTAAACACTACTGTTTCTTCAGCTGGGAAGCTGGAGATAGTTTCTCTTTTTTTGTTCTCAGGCTTTACAGCCTACAGACGAGATTTGGGGACTTATTAACTCCAGATCTCGCTGTAAAGAGGACCTGTCATGCCCTATGCCTATTACAAGGGATGTTTACATTTCTTGTAATAGGAATAAAAGTGATCAAAAATAACAAATAAAAAATAAAAAATTAAGTGCCCCCATCCCTGTATGTTTGCACGCAGAAGCGAACGCATACGTACATCGTGCCCGCATATGTAAACAGCGTTCAAACCATACATGTGAAATATGACCCCATGAACACATGTGAGGTATGACCTTGTGAACGTTAAAGTGAGAGCAATAATTCTAGCTCAAGACCCCCTCTGTAACTCTAAACAGATAACCTGTAAAAAAACGAATTAGTGTCGCATATGGATTTTTTCACAGGTTTTTCACAGGTGTGCGCATGTGTGACATGTTAGGTATCCATTTACTTGGCGCAACATCATCTTTCACATTATAAAAAAAATATAAATCAGGCTAAATTTCTTTTTTTTTTGTGAAAATTGATTTTTTTTCACCCAAAAAAGGTGTTTGAAATATAATGTTTGGGGGTCCTGAGTAATTTTCTAGAAACAAATTATGATTTTTACATGTAGGAAAGGAGTGCCAGAATAGGCTTGGACTGGAAGTGGTTAAAGTGGAGGTTCACCCTAAAACAATTATATAACATTACATCCAGCATACTGCCGACATGAACAGTATGCTGGGTTTTTTTTTCTCCGTACATACCGTTATATTGTTATTTTCCCCCCCAGCTTCCGGGTTCTGATTCCCGCGGGACTGGGCGTTCCTATTTAGGAGGTAGATGATTGACGTCTGGTGAAAAACTTCCCAAGGCGCATAAAGGCGCGTCACCAGTTTTCCGTAAATAGCCAAACTGCGAGTCGACTCTATACGGCGCCTGCGCCCGCCGCGTAGAGCTAACTGCGCAGGCGCCATATAGAGCCAACTCGCAGGTCGGCTATTTACGGAAAACTGGTGACACGCCTTATGCGCCTTGGGAAGTTTTTCACCAGACGTCAATCATCTACCTCCTGAATAGGAACGCCCAGTCGGGAATCAGAACACGGAAGCCGGGGGGAAAATAACAATATAACGGTATGTACGGAGAAAAAAAAATACCAGCATACTGTTCATGTCGGCAGTATGCTGGATGTAATGTTATATAATTGTTTTAGGGTGAACCTCTACTTTAAGTACCCAAACCCAAGAAACAGCCTTCAAAATAAGGACACAGTGGTATATCACACCTGTAAAAATTCATTAAGAACTGGACTACTACAGCTTCAAATACTTGCTGGAGAAGCCTCTCAGATAGGGGTACCTTTTTACATATGTGGTGGTCATGTCCCCCAATTTTGCATTTATGGCATAAAATCATTACAGTGGATGTAAACCCTCACATACACCCAGTGAAGTGAACAGTCTCAGATGATACACAGGGATGAAACAAATCTACTTACATAAGTTTTACATGCATATTTGCTGTCTTCAGCTTTATATATTCTTTGGAAAGTGCACATCGTGTTACAGATTTTCTCTTCCTGTTCAGCACTGGAAGTGAAATCTTGGCATACAGCCAAGACAGCCGATTGGAGGAAAGCCCCCCCCCCCCCCACTCCACATAGGCAGAGACTTGCAGAGCTGTTTCATGAATAGTTCAACTCTGCTAATCTATTTTTAGCAACTTCCCACAACACACAATTCAGGCCAGTTTTATCACAGTTGAAGGGTAACTTAAAGGGGTTGTAAAGGTTAGTTTTTTATTTTCTAAATAGGTTCCTTTAAGCTAGTGCATTGTTGGTTCACTTACTTTTTCCTTCAATTTCTCTTCTAAATGTTTTTTTTCTTTGTTTTCTTTGTCTGAATTTCTCACTTCCTGTTCCTCCTCAGTAAGCTGTTCAGTAAGCTGTTCTAAATGACTTTCCACCGCTCGGATGATGGTGGAAAGCTTACTGAGGAGAAACAGGAAGTGAGAAATTCAAAAAAATAAAAAAATAATTTAGAAGGGAAATGGAAGGAAAAGGTAAGTGAACCAACAATGCACTAGCTTAAAGGAACCAATTTAGAAAATAAAAGACAAACCTTTACAACCCCTTTAACAGAAGTTATCAGGCTGATAACAGAAGAACGGAGCAGGAGAAAAACCACGAGGCATAGTGCTTTGAAGAGAGATAAGAAAACATTGCAGATATGTGTGCCCAGCTCAAATTTCATGAATCGGGTTTACATCCACTTTAAATGGATTTGACATATCACTAACACTAATTCTACATGTTGCCTTTTACATGTGAATTCTTTCTCATACAAAAGACATCCAAATTCCTTAGCCAGACACCTACTGAATGCAAAAAAGCACAAATACCACTCTATTGGAAATCAACACAAACACCTACCATCAAAGAATTATTTCAAAAAGTGAAAACCATTTATGACTTGGAAGAAACAATAGCAATGAAAAAATATTCTAATCTACACTTTCACAGGATTTGGAGACCTTGGTACCTCTTTATTCCAAATACCAAAAATTGAATGAGACATAAACTGTATAATTCTAAATAAATGTATAATCATGCGATATCTGCTAATTATACTCTATGACAAAAAGAACTATCACCATCTTTTTCACTAAAACCTTCAGATAAATTCCTATGCACAAATTGACTTTTTTTTTCGCTCTGATCATAAGATCATAAGATCATAAGATCATAAGACGCATCCAGGTTTTAGAGGAGGAAAACAAGAAAAAAAAAATTCTGAATCAAATGGTGTACTAAAATATTTACCTGTGCCAATGAATTGCAGCCAATCCAGTGCCCATAAAATGCAGCTTTACCAGTGGTCATGAAATGCAGCCTGACCAGTGCCAATTAAATGCAGCCTTACCAGTGCCCATAAAAATGCAGCCTGACCTGTGCCCTCGCGACTGGCGAAGGACATCATCACATCCGCCTGTCACTCAGATAGAAGACAGAGCAGCCCGAGCGGCCATTCTCCATTCGGCCACTGGGGCTACTCTGTCTTCGGTCTTCTGTCTTCTGTCTTCTGTGAGTGACTGACTCAGCCAGGAGATCGCCCGGTGGGAGACGGCCTCCCAGTATTGTGACATGGCAGCAGCGATGGGGGGAAGGCCTGGTCATCATTCGCTCCATAAGACGCAAAGACATTTCCACCCATTTTAATGGGGGAGAAAAATACGGCATCTGGAAACCAATTCAATTGACATATTCAACATATTCAATATATTACTTAAGATATTATTTATACATACACACACACACACACACATATAGATCTATATATATATATATATATATATATATATATATATATATATATATATATATATATATATATATCTATAGTAGATAGATAGATAGATAGATAGATAGATAGATAGATAGATAGATCTATATCTATAAATAGATCTATCTCTATATAGATAGATATATATCTCTCATCTTAAAACACATTTATTTCCCTTTTTTTAAGTGGTTGCATACCCTCTGTTCTCAGCTGCTTAAGGAGCTCAGAGAACTGGGGGAGGAGAAACAGCATAACACTAGTCTTCTCAATGAATGCCTGTGCAGGGAGGGGAGTCATGTCAGCACAAGTCTGATCATTGGGGGAGAGCAGACTGAATTCCCAGCAGAGCTAGAAAACGGACAATGCTCTGCTCTTGTGCCTAGTGTGGTCAGTTTATTTTAAAGGAAAACCTAGGGACTGGCAGGAACACCAGGGGCCAGATTCACAAAGAGATACGACGGTGTATCTCCTGATACACCATCGTATCTCTGACGTAAACTGGTCCTATCTATGCGCCTGATTCATAGAATCAGATACGCATAGATAGGGCTAGATCCGACAGTGTTACACTGTCGGATCTTTTTTTAAATTTAAAAATGGCGCCGGGGGCGTTCCCACTGATTTACGATAAATAATATGTAAATCAGCGAGATACGCAAATTCACGAACGTACGCGGACCCGTCGCATTGTTTTTACGTAGTTTCCGTAGCGGTTTTCCGTCGTATACTTACCCTTTCTTTTATCAGGCACAGCCGATGTTAAGTATAGCCGGCGTTCCCGCGTCGAATTTGAATTTTCCTACGTCGTTTGCGTACGCCGATTCACGAACACGCGCATCGCAAGTCCCGCTCACGTCGCAACCACTGACGTCCTAGTGACGTCAGTGGGAGCAATGCACGCCGGGAAATTCCCCGGACGACGCATGCGCATTTAAATCGGCGCGGGAACGCGCCTGATTTAAATATGACACTCCCCTAGCCGCGGAATTTGAATTCCGCTGGGGGATTTAGGATCCGCCGTCGCAAGTTTGGAGGTAAGTGGTTTGTGAATTAGCCACTTGCCTCCTAAACTTGCGGGAGCGGATCTTAATTCACGTAGATCGAGCGGATCTATAGATCCGCTGAGCTACGTGAATCTGGCCCCAGGATTTCACACAAAGGAAGCAATACAAAGAGAACAGGACACTTTTTCATAAAAGTACATGGTACAGCAGGAGTATTGTGAATATATGTAATGTTGGGGTAACATTCTTTAAAAGCAGCTTTTTACTACTGCTTGTAAATTATGTAAATAGTTTTTTGTCCAAAGTCTGGGCACAGGAGCACTTTAATGATTGTTTTTTCAGCAGCGGATCAGTGGCCTTTAATAAACAGCACTGGATAAATAGCCATCGGGTGGCTGATGAGCCTGGTAATTGCTGTGTACACAGTTGTCATTAGACAGCTGGGTACACAGAGATCTGATGGGGATGGGTACCATGTGATTGCTGTGATTGGTCATCACAGCTAATCACATGGTACGGTTTACAGTGCTAATTCCTTCCCTTTCCCTTAAAACAGGATAAGTGAGAGATTTTAGTCATTATAAATGGGAAAAGAACGAATGGATCAGCAACTGCACATTCATTTTGTTACAGAGACACAGGGATGGTTTTTAATAACCCTTTCATGCCCCCTCCCCTCCTACACATACTCAATGTGACCTGCATTAACCAGTTTTCCTTCCTTATCCTGTTCATCTGAACACTAATCCCTTTATCTCCATCCTGCCACTGTATATGACCAGTACATCAACCCCTTCACTTCCTCCTTCCTCTGTGTATGTATGACCTGTACATTTATTGTTTCTAATCCGACATTCTCATGCTCCATGTTTAACCCCCTCAGCAGCGTCATTTTTCTTCCAAATAAAATTGTGGAAAAAAATAATATCGCCTTGGGGTGTCTACTTTCCAAAAAAGGGCACATTTCAGGGGTTTCCATACTATTCTGGCATTTTTATTTTAACAGAAAGTCAGGAAAACTGATTTTATTTTCCAAAATTATTTGGCCTTTTTTCATTTTTATAGTAATAAGTAAAACACCAAGCAGTTATTATCCACTTCAATACTGGGCACTTTTGCCCCATTCCTTCCCAATTTTCAGCTTTCTGCGCTCTCGCACTTTTCTTTTTTTTTTTAAAAAGTGTATTTTTTTTTTTTGTGCGTGTACTCGAGAGAGGAGCCAGACTGCAGGAGTTGGGAGTAGGCAGGCCTCCCCCAGAGGCAATCTGCCATCTTTCTCCATGCCCCGGGTGGCAATGGCGGGTGTGTGAGGGGGTCCTCCCACACAGCCCGCCCTACCTGCTCCGCTTTGAAGCCCAACGGGGCAGAGGGACTCCCTATAAGGGAGTGAGAGGATTAGCCCGCTCAACCAGCCCCATTAGATCTTCGCCTCTCTTTAGAGACCGCGTGGTCAAAGTGCGTGTGTTAACCCAATTTAGAGTGCATGTGTAGGTGTGGTGGTTTTTGTGGGAGGGGGGTGGGCGTACTAAGCACAGGCTTACCTTGCATAGCACACCCACCGGGAGCCGGGCTGAGACCACCAAACTCAATTCACATGAAGCCGAGACCGGGATCCGAACCTCTAGCTGCAGAGGTGAATGGCTTGTCAGCACAGTGCCAATCGCGTTGAGCCACTGCAGCTCCCCTCTCGCACTTTTCAATGAGAATTGCGCGGTCATGCAACACTGTACCCAAATGAAATTTTTATAATTTTGTTCACACAAATAGAGCTTTCTTTTGGTGGTATTTATTCACAAAACAGTTTATTTTAATTTTTTGCGATATAAGTGAAAAAAAGAACGGACATTTTAAAGAAATACTATATTTCTACTTTGTTTTAAAAGAAATCCAATAAAATCTAATTTTGTCATAAATTTTATGTATTTTAAAATGTTTCTGCTACATGTGTTTGGAAAAAAAAATCCTGTTAAGTTTATAATAATTGGTTTGTGTGATCACGGACAGATGTACGCAGATGATCACAGACATACTGTATGTGTGCAGATGATCACGGACATATGTGTGCAGATGATCACGGACATATGATTTTACTGTTACACATGTGGGGGACAGGTGTTTTCACTGTGTGGGGACGTGTGTGGTGACACTATTTTGGAGACATTGTGTGGGGACATTTGTGGGGACACTGGGCCTGTGATCAGTGTTTAAAAACTCATACTCACTGATCCCCGGCCGATTGCAGAGATCCTCTCTCCTCACTGACAACTTCCATGTGAGGAGAGCCAATTACCTAGCAACCGGCTCTCTATTTACGTGATCGGGAACGGTCATCAGTGATGTGTCACGTGTAGCCACGCCCCCTAACAGTAAGAATCACTTCCTAGGGAACACTTAACCCCTGCAGCGCTACCTAGTGGTTAACCCCTTCACTGCCGGTGTCATTTTTACAATAATCAGTGCATTTTTATAGCACTGATCGCTGTAAAAATGACAGTGGTCCCAAAATGGTGTCAAATGTGTCCGATGTATCTGCCATATTGTCACAGTCATGATAAAAATCGATGATCGCCGCCATAACTAGTAAAAATTTAATTATTAATAAAAATGCCATAAAACAGTCCCCTATTTTGTAGAAGCTGTAACTTATTGTTACGATTATTTTGTTACGATATTGCTTTTTTTAACCAAAAATATGTACAAGAATACGTATCGGCCTAAACTGTGGAAAAACAAATTTTTTATATATTTTTTGGGGATATTTATTATAGTAAAAAGTAAAAAATATAGTTTTTTTTCAAAATTGTCGCTCTTTTTTTGCTTACAGCGCAAAAAATAAAAATCACAGAGGTGATCAAATACCACCAAAAGAAAGCTCTATTTGTGGGAAAAAAAGGACGCCAATTTTGTTTGGTCAACACGTATCACAACCGCGCAATTGTCAGTTAAAGCAGGCATAGTGCCAGTGGCCTGGTCTTTGACCACCAAAATGGTCCGGGGCTGAAGTGGTAAATACCACCAAAAGAAAGCTCTATCTAAAAAGAAAGATATAAAACTAATTTAGGTACAGTGTTGCATAACAGAGTAATTGTCAGTCAGACTATCACAGTGCTGAAAACTCAAAAATGGCCTGTTAATTATGGAGTATTATAGGCTGGTACTCGGGTGAGTAAAGTGTTCCTGTTACGTTGCCCAGTATGGGCAAAATACAGGTCCACTTTAATACATTTTTAATGAACATATAACAGCAATAATTGGTGTTTTTTTATATCTAGAGATTGGAGTTAATTGGCAAATAACTCTCCAGGTTTTTCAATCCCCTAACTGAGCACAGGGGGCTCACAAACGCTTCATAGTCCTCCCAGTTACAGAGGCAGAAAGCAACGCTGGAGACGGTGGCCCAAGGCTATCAAAGTTAACACTAGCTCGTTAGGGATACGAGATGAAAACCAATTAGCATATTTGTAAACAAAGTTCTTTAGCTTTTAGAAATGAAGCATTAATGCTGCTTAAAGCTGATTAGGAGAATTATTCATACAGTCGCTGCTACCTATTGCATTTTTTAGTGCAATTACCAGGTAAATAAACAACATAGCTGCAAATAAACAGAGCTAATCTGCTGTGAATTTCCAATGTGGCCAGAAAAAAATTGCATAGCCAGAAGCTTCTTCTTAAAGTGGTAGTTCACCCTCACTGGCTTGATTTTACCATCGAGACAGGCATTGTAGCGCGAGCTACAGTATGCCTGTCCCGATTTTTTTAACCCCGTACTCACCTTGTAATCGGAGATCGTATTTTTCGGCTCCCGCGGGGAATGGGCGTGCCTATGGAGAGGGAGGATGATTGACGGCCGGCCCTGGCACGTCACTCTCCCCGAAGACAGCCGGAGTAGGTCTCGGCTCTTCACGGCGCCTGCGCACAGGCTATGCGCAGGCGTCGTGAAGAGCCAAGCCTATTTCGGCTATTTCCGGAGAAGCGTGACGCGCCAGAGCCGGCCGTCAATCATCCTCCGTCTCCATAGGCACGCCCATTCCCCGGTATCTTCGATCTACGCGTACAAGGTGAGTACGGGGGTAAAAAATTCGGGACAGGCATACTGTAGCTCGCGCTACAATGCCTGTCTCGATGGTAAAAGAAAAAAAAAAATTTTTTTTTTCGTTGATAGGGTGAACCCCCGCTTTAAAATACCATTGGGGTTCGTGTACAAAGGCAAATGCATGTATCTCTATATATTCCCATTAATGCCTAATGCTCAGACGCAACTCTGGTGAACACACAGTGGTCCCCAGTAACCCCAAAGCCAAAACGAAATGTCCTGGAAAACACTTCGAATTACTTCAGGTTGCAAGAAACAATTAGAAATCATGTCAAATCTTATCTTTTTTCTTTTGTTTAAAGGAGTTGTAAAGGAAACATTTTTTTTTGCTGAGATGACTGTTTACAGGGTATAGAGACATAATAGTTAACTGATTCCTTTTAAAAACGATTAAAAGTAGATAAAAATAAATTATATAATGTACCTGCAGTTTCTAGTTTAATTTTTGCATGTTATTTCCTGCCTCTGTGCTGTATAGAGCCATAGAGCAGTGATGGTTTGGAAAACGAAACTAGAAACCCCCAGTACTGTGGTCATCAGGAAACAGACAACCAGGAAGTGTCCAGAACAGAGAAGAATTACAGCAACATCAGAGCAAAAACGAACAATGAGGACATGAAATCAGGACTGCAGTAAGGTAAAGGAAGCTATTTAGCTAAAAAAAAAAATTCCTTTAGTGACCCTTTAAGAATACAGAATAACAGATTACTCACCACAGACATGCCAATAAAGATTTTTTTTTACCTTTTGCAAGAGGAATATTAGCTATGCTTTTTGCTTAAAGTGTAACTCCACTTTCGTGGGGTAAAACAATTGCAAATAAAGAAAATAATAATATAGCGTGTTCAATTGCGATACAAGTCATATTGTAATTGAATGTTATTAAAAATTACCTCTTTTCATTCTGCAGCTCTGTAATTTTCTATAAATGCAATGCAATATGGCTACATGGAGTTGTTCTGTACACAGAATGTGTACTGACCACTCCCCAGAAACATAATTTCCTGCTTGTGTGATTGGCTCACCAATTTTCCCAGAAGTCTGCCTGAGATACAGGTCAGATTTCAGGCATCCCCTGCAGCAAAAAATTCATTTTTGGTGAGATATTTCCAATAGGAACACGCCTAAAGGGATGCAGGCCCAGCAGCTTTCCTCATTAGTGCCCCGCAGCTGCCACAGCTGAATGATAATTATAAAACCACTCCCATCAGAGCCACTCCGCAAAGAGGCACAGACAAACACACAGGGATTTCTTCAGAATAAATAAAGGTAGGAATCTGCAACAACGTTTGTTATAATCCTTGTAATGTACATAGATCACCCAGAGCGTCACAAAGTGGTGTGACACTTTAAAGCGGAGCTCCACCCTAAAGTGGAACTCACGCTGATCAGAACCCTCCCCCCTCCGGTGTCACATTTGACCCCTTTCAGGGGGGAGGGGGGTGCAGATACCTGTCTAAAGACAGGTATTTGCACCCACTTCTGGCCACAACAGTCTCGGGCAGACTGCGGGCATTACGTCACCTCCCCCCCGTTGTGTGCTGGGAACACTCGGCTCCCAGTACACAGCGGAAGCCAATCGGCAGGCGCAGCGTGACTCGCGCATGCGCCGTAGGGAATCGGGCAGTGAAGCCGGAGCGCTTGACTTCCTGGTTCCCTCACTGAGGATGGCGGGGGGAGCAGCAGAGACACGAGCGATCGCTCGTCCTCTGCTGCGGACGGCGCTGGACTCCAGGACAGGTAAGTGTCCTAATATTAAAAGTCAGCAGCTGCAGTATTTGTAGCTGCTGGCTTTTAATATTTATTTTCCAGGGAACATCCGCTTTAATATAAATTCAATTCCATATCATTGCTCACAAAAGATAATGTACACATAGGTGCAGGAAAATCCATATATAAAGTTCTGGGCTGCTTGAGCAGACTGGACTCCACCCTCAAACTGAATCATAATTTTGGGTGGATTAATCTTAAACAGCAAAGAAGGGCACAGTTTAAAGCGGAGTTCCAGTCCCCTAATTCACTTTTTTTTTTTTTTTTTTTAAATACTTTGCTGTAATTGTGTCCACTTCAAATGCAACATTTAGATAATGACATTAATGTTGTCCTTTTATTTAATGTTTAAATTGTTTAAAACTAACCTGATCTCGGAAGCAGGCAGGGTCCATCTCTGCTGATGGCATCTGAAGCCCTTGTGTTAATTTCTGGGACTCAGTGCAGCTGGGTACCCAGCATGCACCTCCCGACCTCGCGCCTGCGCAGTAATGCCGCTGCGCAGCGCTCTTTCGTCTTGATGCGTTGCTATAGCAATGGCGGCGGAAGTTCCCATCCCATTGATATAGCAGACCAAAAAAGGAAAGAAACCGGCTGCACACCGATGTTCTTGAAGTCCATTTATTGAATGTTCCATACAAACAATGACGTTTGAAGTAACCGTAACAGAGGTGGACTAGTTTCGCACAGCTACACTGTAGCGGCGATTTTGCTTTGCTGTCTACTTCCATTGCTATAGCAACCTGTCAATCAAAGAAAATCCAGAACAGAGAGGCTTCACTTCCTCTCTGTAGATACTCATCCTTAAAAATGGCGCCTAATTCCTCCTATTCATGTCATTTCCGGTCCGGAAATCGCACAAGATTTCAGTATTAGGTGATTCCTATTGACTTCTGAGATAGATGACGCTGATATCCCAGAAGTTCATTGGAATCACCTAGTTACATCATCGCCTAGGTGGCCAGAGCTGAAAGGGGTTCACACAATAAGGAATTTTTTTTAATACAATTTCCATTTTAAATATAAATGGAGGATAGGCATTGGATTGGTTCCAAGTTGAAAAAATGTGTGGAACTTGCTTTCATGATAGAGAAATATTTCAAATGTTTCCCGCATATCAATGACGTCTCTAAAAGCCAAGCTGCTCGTTTTTCCTGCCTGTCTGAGTTTTCAATATATTCCCGTGTAGAATCCACAAGAAGTTGTACGGTTTAGAAATACCGCATTGGTAGCCCTCCAGTGGATTTTTCTTGGGGATCTTTGAGCATTGACATTTCCATGAGTTCAGACTACAAGCCAATTTCAAAGCCCCAAGCTTAGGAGGAGTCTTCTGTTTTTTTCATCTTGTGGGAAATACACTGTATTGCCAAAAGTAGCATACAATTGTCTAAAAAAGTGTTTCACAACCGTTTTTCCGTCAAGGCACCCTTTACAATCTGGAAAGTCTTGAGGCACCCCGTTCGAAAATGTAAAAAAACTATTCCAATAGCTTTACATAATGCAACAACATCCACGTGTAGGACACCCAACGTTAGAGGTGATTTATTCTTCCAAAGCAAATACCGTATTTATCTGCCTATTGCGCGCACCGGCGTAGAGCGTGCACCTCTAATCTTTACGTGAAATTCCTGATTTTTTTATTTTATTACTTACAGTTTTGGTGTCTTGCCCGGCGTCCATCGGCGGCCTTGTCTGGTCCAGCGTCCGTCTGCGGCCTTCGTTATGTCCTCCCCGCTTCTCCCGCGCTGGTCTCTGAGCCGATCCCCGCTTCACACACTGTGTTTGAACGCCGCCGCCGAATATACCGAGCGCAGTACACTCGGGCACGCTCGGCCATGCTCGGCCACGCTCAGCTCCTCTCGGCTTCTCTCGCATAACCACGAGGGGAGCCGAGCATGGCCGAGTGTACCCGAGTGTACTGCGCTCGGCCGCGTTCAAACACAGCGCGGGAAGCAAGTATCGGCGTATATTGCCCACCCACGATTTTGCCCTGATTTTAAGGGCAAAAAAGTGTGCAGTATACGCCGATAAATACGGTACACTTTTGCACACAGGTACTGACTAGTATTCCAATGTTTCTCTTCTCCCTCATTTCCTTGCCATCATTTAGCTAATATCAACCCAGTGCTCAGGTAAAGGGGCACAGGAGGGTCAAACAAGGATGCTGTGGAGGCAACAGACATCCTCCTTATTAACTGATGATGTCATTGGTTGTTAGGATGCCAATGTCTAGAAAGTCATAATGGTGCATAATAAAAACACATGGCTTTGTGTAACTAAAAGGCAGGCTTGCCACCTGCTGACTTGTATACCATTTTTGATAACATTTTTAGGCATTTTTCCAAGGCACCCCTGAAGAAACCTCAAGACACCCCAGGGCAATCAACTCCAATGACGCGAGGGGCGGGGTGAGTCCTGTAGTCCGCGGCTATGGACGCCAGCTACAGGACTCGGGAGCGCGCCCATAAGGTAACCCCCTTAGGAGTGTGCTTCCCTGGGGGGTTACCAGAAGCGGGGAAGAGCCTAGACAGCCGCAGAGGGACCCCAGAAGACGTGGATGGGGGCCACTCTGTGCAAAACTAGCTGCACAGCGGAGGTACTATAACTAACTATTATTTTTTTATTTTTTTTAAAACAAACCCATACAACCCCTTTAAATGGCCTGCGGAGATCCTTGACCTCAACCCTACATTCTCCTTTTGATGAATAGAAATGTCTATTATGAGCCAGCAGTACCTGACCTTACACACTATTTTGGTTTAATGGGCATAAGTCCTCATTCCAAAATGTTGTGGAAACATTTCCAAAAAGAGTGGCGACTGTTATAGTTGCCACTTCATATAAAAAAAAAAAAACATGGTTTTGGAATGGGCTTTTACACCAGCTCTCCCTCAACCTAACCTAGTGCAGACACATTACTATATAACAGCATGCCTTTTAACATAAGACTCTACCATCAGGCTCGGATTTACTCCCTTTGCCGCCCCAAGGCCGGGTCCTTCAATGCCGCCCCCGCCTGCGCAGTACAGGAGGGATATTATCCGCCAGGGGACTTTTTCGGCAGGACACTGAGAAGCGGGAGGGGGTGCTGCTGCCGAATATGACATTGAGAACCATCTCACCTCCTCTTCCTTCTGTTTTCTCTCCTCTCACCATCCGTCACATGACCTGGGGGGACTCCCGAAATAAAATTGTCCTCTCCTCTCAGCTGCAATGCCGCCCCTGCACCCACTGCCGCCCCGAGGCCTGGCCTTGTTGGCCTTGTCTGAAATCCGGCCCTGTCTACCATGTACTCTAGCATTTATCCCTGGAAGAATTAAGAAAAATGTCTACTTCTCCTCTCTTCTGCAATACTAAAAGGAAACTACAATGTTGAGAGTCAGGATTTCATTTTAGGATAATATGTTTTTAAACCAATATTTTATGTACTTGCTCTTCTGTGATCCAGGGGCAACACAGTGATGAAGTGGTTAGCACAGTGTTGCTGGTTCGAATCCCAACCATGACACCATCTGCCTGAAGTTTGCATGTTCTCCCTGTGCCTGCGTGGGTTTCCGCCAGGTACTCTGGTTTCCTTCCATACTCCAAAGACATGCTGGTAGGTAATCAGATCCTGTCTAAATTGGCCCTACTAGCATGTTGGGATCCTATGGGCTAAACAAGAGGCCACTAAACTCATCCAGAGTAAGCTAAAAATGGACAATTGCCTTTAGCTGATGTAGCAAAGCTGCTCCAGGCTCTGGGAGAATCCCAACAATATTCTCAGGATCCACCCCAAACTTGCTCATCCATGTCTTTATATACCATGTTTGTACACTGGTGCACAGTCATGTTGGAAAAGGAAGGGACCATCCCCAAACTATTCTCACAAAGTTGGGAGCAAAATGTCCAAAATGTATTGGTATGCTGATGCTTTAAGAGTTCCCTTCACTGGAACTAAGGGACCAATCCCAACACCTGAAAAACAACCCCACACCAAATAATTTGGACAAGAGCACAAAGCAAGGTATAAACAAAAATAGAGCAACAATTTTGAAAAAATCAATATTTTTTACTTTTTGCGATAATAAATATCCCCAAAAAAGATTGGTTTAGGCCGATGCGTATTCTTCTACCTATTTTTGGTTAAAAAATAAATAAAAAAATCGCAATAAGCGTTTATCGATTGGTTTGCGCAAAATTTATAGCGTTTACAAAATAGGGGATAGTTTTATGGCATTTTTAATTAATAT
Source organism: Rana temporaria (assembly GCF_905171775.1). NCBI lineage: Eukaryota > Metazoa > Chordata > Amphibia > Anura > Ranidae > Rana > Rana temporaria. The sequence continues at coordinate 60,208,870 of NC_053490.1, forward strand.
TTTTTTTTTTTACTACTAATGGCGGCGATCATCGATTTTTTTCGTGACTGCGACATTATGGGGGACACATCGGACACTTTTGACACATTTTTGGGATCATTGTCGTTTTCACAGCGAAAAGTGCTATAAAAATGCACTGATTACTGTGAAAATGACACTGGCAGTGAAAGGGTTAACCACTAGGGGGGCGCTGTAGGGGTTAAGTGTGACCTCATGTGTGTTTCTTACTGTAGGGGGGCAGGGCTGGACGTGTGACGTCACTGATCGTCATTCCCTATATCAGGGAACAGACGATCACTGACACTGCCACAGAGAAGAACGGGGAAGGTTTGTTTACACACACCTCTCCCCGTTCTTCAGCTCCTGTGACCCGATCACGGAACACCATCGGCGATTGGGTCCGCGGGTCCTGCGGGCGCGGTCACGGAGCTTCGGACTGGGTCGCGAGCGTGCCGCCGGCGGCGCACTCGCGACCCACGGCTGGGTTCTTAAAGAGGACATATATACGTCCATGTGCCCAGCCGTGCCATTCTGTCAACATACAGTACCTGACTGCGATATTGTGTCAATCTCACTTCTGTTATCAGCGAGATTGACACCTGCGAGCCCCGTCGCGGAAGCAAGCGCCGAGCTGTGTCGCTCCTAATGGATTCCTATGGATGCGCTGCATCTCGTGGGGGTGGCGAGCATGAGAAGCACAGCCTCGTAGCGGTGATTTCCAGCCTGATCCCATTGCGCTGGAAACACAATATCGGCGGCAGGTACTGTATATAGTCGTGCAGCGGTCCTTAAGTGGTTAAAGTTCATGTGGGTGTAAAGGCAGGCGTCCCAGTACTTTTGATAATATAGTGTGTACATACAGTATATATATATATATGTATATCAGGTTACAGGTGTCAAACACAAGACCCGCAGGCTGAATCCGGCCCTCCAGGCCATTTCATGCAGCCCTTGCACCTCTCCTGCAGTTGCAGGAGAGCTCCAGTCCTTCTCTGGTCCTCCTCCAGACCCTAAGGCCCCTTTCAGATGGAAGGTGAGAATGGTGCTTTTAGCTGCGGATTTTCTATTTTTCTACCGCAGCTAAAAGCACACAATGTTTTCCTATGGCCCAATTCACACACATCGTTTACGTGCGATTTCGTTACATGCGGTTTGGTGCGAATAGAAAAAATAGAATTGAATGCATCCAGGTGCGATATAACGCAGCTATATGCACATAACCGCAGGTAATCGCAGTCTTTTTTGTCAACTGCGGATAGCAGCGTTGGGAAAAAAAAAAGAACAAAAGGAAGCATATCATAATCCCAAAAAATAAAAAGGGTTGCTATGGAAATGAATACCGCAGCTAAACGCGGCCGCAATTAAACGCACGTAAACGCATGTAATCGCAATGTGCAAATGCAGTTAATCGCAGTGCCTGGAGCCTTGAATTTCACAAAACATTGGTAGTGCTTTTTACTTCGGCAAAACAGCCGTCCGTCTGAAAGGGGCCTTACATGTACTTTTAGCTTTCAAGCAATGCATCCAGCTTCTTCCCAGCAACAGCATAAGGTAAGGGGGGTGCACTGTGATGTAAGGGAGAGTGGGGGACTTAACTTCTGATGGTGGGGTGACTCTTGACATCTAATGTAAGGGGAGGGGATGCACTGGACATCTAATCTTACAGATACAACCGGCCCTTTTGAGTGCAATCATATAGCTGATGCGGCCCCCGATGAAATTGAGTTTGACACCCCTGGGTTAGATGAACAGCTCCAGCAGATCTTTCAGTGCAATGCAATCAGGTTTTCCCAACAGCTTACACATATTTATATGTCATATTGGTCATTATACTTTTTTTGTCCTAAATACACCAAATAAAGAATATATAAAACATGATTATTTCCCTGTAAGCTTTCTCTAAATTTGCAATAATTAAACACAATCTGCAGCATTAGCTAGCAGCCAGGATTTCATTTGAACATTTTTGTATAAAGGCAATTCCTTCAAAGGTTAAGCTGCACTGTGTTTGAATAATTTCCTCTTTAATTTGACTCATCTATTGGTTTAAGTCATTAATGTTGTAAAAGCTTTTATTCAGTAAATGGAGGAGCAATCAGTGTAATAACAAGCGAGCATGAAATGATATTGTAAATTATAAACCTTCCAAAGCACAATCAAGTGTTCCATTTCTGGCATAGCCAAAATAATTACCAAATAACTGCATCTCTTTTGCCTTGTTTAGCGTAATAGTGGCCATAATTATGAGAATATTACTTTCATTTCACTACTGAGCAACTAATATAGAATTCCTCTAATGCCTTGTACACACGGTCGGAATTTTGACCGTGCAAAAGTCCGCCATGAGTCTTTCAGAAGTCCAACGAAAAGATATTTTGCGGGCGATTTGTTGAGGCAATGGCTGGTGTTTGCGCTTCGATCATCCCGGAACCATGGTTGATATGGTGTTAGGATGATTGAAGCGCATAATTTCCATTATTACAATGTAATAAAAAAAAGAAATAGTTCAACTCACCATAATGCAGAATCAGTGAGACCCCCGAGTGTGTCACTTGCCACCGTCGCCTACCACCAGATGCAGCGTGTCTTTTGCCACCATCGCCTGCTACCAAATTCAGCTTGCCACCGTCGCCTGCCAACAGATGCGGCTTGTCACTTGCCAACAGATGCGGCTTGTTACTTGCCAGGTGCCGCTTGTCACTTGCCAGGTGCAGTTTGCCACTTGCCAGGTGCAGTTTGCCACTTGTCAGGTGCAGTTTGCCACTTGCCAGGTGCCGCTTGTCACTTGCCAGGTGCCGCTTGTCACTTGCCAGGTGCCGCTTGTCACTTGCCAGGTGCAGTTTGCCACATGCCCGGTGCCGCTTGTCACTTGCCAGTGAGGATGGAACCGCCGAAACTCAGTGTAGTGTTTGCGGCAGTCTGTAAGCACTGGACGGTGGTGCGGGCGGGCGAATAAAACATACTCGATCAATTAGCCAGACAGCTAATCACGGCTGGCTGTGAGGGCAGAGCAGCTGTGATGTGTGGCGGGCGGCGAGAGATGATGTCATCTCTCTGCTCGTCCGCCACCGCTGAAACCCCTGAAAGTGCAGCCTTGTCGGCGGCCCGGCTGCAAACAGGCTACGGCCCGGCAGTGGGCCGCGGCCCGGGGGTTGGGGACCCCTGCTATAATGTACCTGTAGTTTCTAGTTTTGTTTTTGCATGTTGTTTCCTGCTTCTCTGCTGTACAGAGCCACAGAGCCAATACAGGGCAGTGATGGTTTGGAAAACGAAACTGATTGGTGCTGTGGGGTTTTAGACACACAGTAATCACACCTCCTTGATTAGTGACCACAGAGAGAAAGCTCCCAGTACTGTGGTTACCAGGAAACAGACAACCAGGAAGTGTGGAGATCAGAGAAGAATTACAGCAACTTGAGAGCAAAAACTAACAATGAGGACATGAAAACAGCACTGCATTAAGGTAAAGGAAGCTATTAAGATAACAAATAAATTCCTTTACAACCCTTTAAATCTAAATTTCATACTCATGATTTTGTCCCTCCTGTTGTGGCCCTTTCCATCATGATTGTGGGCATCTGAAGCCCAATCGCTCATTCTTCCTGGATAAGCGTTGAAGAGGTGCATGCTGGGTAACCAGCATGCCCCCATCGATCACGAGCATGCGCAGTTAACCAGCCACTGATCACAGTACTGCCCAGAGACTCATGGGAAATGATGACACATTTAAATTTTAATGATGGTTCTTTTTGCTAAACTATTATTGAGTTCTATATGAGGCTAAACTCAAAATGATGTTACATACCAACTCTCTCTGTTCAATCCAACATGGATACACAGAAATTCTGTACAACAATTTGTGGTACTTGTATGAGCACTCAATTCTGGAGACCCTTACCTTGTCTGGATTCTCCACATTGGAAGAATCTAGAATGTTCCGTATGACAAAGGGCGTAGACAGTCTCAGGAGGACCTGTTCAAAAGTACAGACGATTTTCGGGGACACTATTTCAAAATTATCATAAAACTTCATCAGTTTGTGAATTTCACATTTTATCAGCTTTCTAAGTCCTTCACCTAGCTGGAGGATCAGCATATTTGGGTCGAACATCAGGTGGAAGGGGAATGCTCGACAGAAGGTGTTGATACTTATCCTCAAATCAGACGGAAGTCTGGATGATCTATGTGGAGGTAATTTAGCGATATTTGCATTATCACATTCCTTGATTTTATAGTACAGATTGTTACAGTTACCCGGGCTAATAATTTCAGGAAACACATTCTCATTGGTGTTGTTGATCTGTTCCACCACAACTTTAAGCATGTAGATCCTTTTTGCAGCCGCCTTTATCATACCAAGCATGGAAAATCCTACGATGGGATGGAGATGGAAGCAACTGAGCACAAGGGTCCCATCGGCAAGCTCTTTGCATAGGAAAGAAGGGGATTCCAAAGACACCTGTCTTCCGATTGAAGTCCTAATATGTTCCAGCAAAGCATCAAACCCGTTGAAGAAGTCGTGCAAAGTTCCACCAACAGCTCGGAGGACCCTTTCATTCTCCTCAAAGCAAAGGCTGAAGAACTCCTCGCCAAATCTTTCTTGTAAGTCTTCAAACTTGAGACCTAAAATTGTGCAAATACACATTATTATACAAAATTATTTGACATTATTTGCTATTGCAGGGTCAGTTTTTAGTGAGTTCTACACACTGAACATTAACCTCCCTGGCGGTATGATTCTTTCAGAAAAAAGGTGCTGAAAGCGGTACCATTATTTGCAAGGAAATTTGGCGTTTTATACTGTAGGCCTGTAATTCTTATGCCCCGTACACACCATCACTTTATGTGATGAAAAAAAACGACGTTTTTAAAAACGTCACTTTAATTGACCGTGTGTGGGGGAAAACGTCGTTTTATGTCTTGTAAAAAACGACCAAAAAAAATTGAAGCATGCTTCAACTTTATGTGTCGTTTTTCAAAACGTCATGTTTTACTTCACAGAAATTGACCGTGTGTAGCAAAAAACGTTGTTTAAAAAGTTGTTTTTACCCGCGCATGCCCAGAAGCTACTTATGAAGCGAGCTTCAATGGAAAAAGTGGTGAGAACGTAACCTCGCTTTGCTAGAACATTGTGAGAAAAACAATGGTGTGTAGGCAACTTCGTCTTTGAAAATTGAAGTTTCAAAAACGTCATTTTTTACTTCACAGAAAATGTCGTTTTTTTTCATCACATAAAGTGATGGTGTGTATGCGGCATCAGGAATAACGCACTTAAATCTGACCAAAGAAGAGTCTTGTAGGGATCCCTGGTATGAATTTTTTTTTAAAAACAAAATTATAAATTATAATATAATAAATAATTATAAATAATTATAACAAATGATAATATAATTCTAATAAAAATTATTCAATAATGTAATCAACTCAAAATCACTGAAATTTGCTCAGTTGCAGAATTGTCGCTGTCATTACTTTTATTTTTTTATGATGAATTTCCCCACAAATCGCTATCGCTCAATTCTGCAAGTGATTATTATTATTATTATTATTATACAGGATTTATATAGCGCCAACAGTTTGCGCAGCGCTTTACATCAGGGAAGACAGTACAGTCACAATACAATTCAATACAGGAGGGATCAGAGGGCCCTGCTCGTTAGAGCTTACAATCTAGAAGGGAGGGTCAAGTGGAACAAAGGGTAGTAGCTGTGGGGGATGATCAGATGGACTCAAATGCAAATACAGTTGTTAGGTGTGGGTAGGATAGGCTTCTCTGAAGAGGAGGGTTTTCAGGGATCCTCTAAAAGCTAGTAGAGAAGGAGATAGGCGGATAGATTGGGGTAAGGAGTTCCATAGGCTTGGAGAGGCTCTGGAGAAGTCCTGGAGACGAGCATGGGAGCAGGTGATGAGAGAGCTAGAGAGTAGGAGGTCTTGAGAAGAGCGAAGAGAACGATTAGGTTGGTATTTAGAGACTAGGTCAGTGATGTAGCTGGGGGCAGAGTTGTGGATGGCTTTGTAGGTAGTAGTTAATAGTTTGAATTTAATTCTTTGGGTGAGTGGAAGCCAATGGAGGGATTGACAGAGAGGGGAAGCAGAGACAGAGCGTTTGGTAAGGTGGATGAGTCTGGCAGCAGCATTCATGATGGACTGAAGGGGGGTTAGAGTATGCAGAGGTAAGCCAATGAGAAGGGAATTGCAGTAATCAAGGCGAGAGATGACCAGGGAGTGGATTAAGAGCTTTGTGGTGTCATTGGTTAGAAAGGGGCGTATTTTGGAGATGTTGCGAAGGTTGAGGCGGCAAGATTTGGACAGTGATTGGACGTGAGGTTTAAAGGACAGTTCAGAGTCCAGGACTACACCTAGGACCTTGGCATGTGGGGATGGGCTGATAGTTGTGCCATTAATTTTGACAGAGAGATCAGGGGAAGAGGCACGTGGGGGAGGGAAAATGATAAGTTCCGTTTTAGATAGATTGAGTTTGAGGAAGTGGTGCGACATCCAAAGTGAAATATCTGATAGTAAATTAGTGATACGTGAGGAAAATGAGCTAGTGAGTTGAGGGGTAGAGAAATAAATTTGAGTGTCGTCAGCGTAGAGATGGTATTGGAAGCCGTGGGAGGCTATCAGCTGACCCAGGGAGGAGGTGTAGATTGAAAATAGGAGAGGTCCAAGAACAGAACCTTGGGGGACCCCAACTGAGAATGGAAGAGGAGAGGAGGAAGTAGAATTGTAAGTAACGCTAAAGGTACGGTTGGATAAGTAAGTAGAGAACCAGCGAAGAGTACAGTCACGGAGACCAAAGGTGTGAAGTTTTTTGAGGAGGAGTGGGTGGTCAACCGTATCAAAGGCGGCAGAGAGGTCCAGGAGTAGGAGCACAGAATAGTGTCCCTTAGTTTTGGCCGTTAGTATATCGTTTGTAAGTTTTAGGAGAGCAGTTTCTGTGGAATGTTGAGGACGAAATCCAGACTGAAAGGGATCAAGAAGGTTATTATCAGCAAGGTGTACGCTCAGTCGGTTGTAGACTAGACGTTCAAGGAGTTTGGATAAAAAGGGGAGCAAGGAGATGGGACGTAGGTTGTCAAGATTGGATGGGTCCAGTGAGGGCTTTTTAAGTATGGGGCTGACTAGTGCATGTTTCAAAGAGTTAGGGAAGATGCCAGAAGAGAGGGAGAGATTGAAGATGTGGGTTAGAGAATGTAGAATAGAGTCAGAGGGTGAACGTAGCATTTGCGAGGGAACAGGGTCCAGAGCGCAGGTGGTAAGATGGACGTTGGCAAGTAATTTAGCGACCTCGTCTATAGTGGTGGGGTTGAAAGAGGGAAGTAAAGATTGTACCTGTGGGCATGAGGTGGGAAGTGTGGAGGGTATCTGAACAGTAGAGATCTCCTTGCGAATTGTATCAATCTTCTGTTTGAAGTGATTGGCGATCTCCTGGGCAGTGAGTGAGTTGGTGGGTGGAGGCAGTGGGGGACAAAGTAGAGAGTTGAAGGTAGAGAAGAGTTGACGGGGACGGGATGATAAGTTTTTAATGAGGGTGATGAAATAGGTCTGCTTGGCAGTGAGGAGGCTGGAATTGTATTTTTGGAGGGCAGATTTATACTGGACGAAGTCTTCCTTGGACTTGCTCTTGCGCCACTGGCGCTCAAGGGCACGGCTGTGTTTTTTCAGACTTCTGGTATCATCTGTTTGCCAGGGTTGAAGAGGGCGGGGCCTTATTCTGCGTGTAGTGAGGGGGGCCAGTCTGTCCAGTGATGCTAGAAGTGAAGTGTTGTAGACAGAAGTGGCTAGGTCAGTGCAGGACAGGGGTGCGATTTTGTCGTAGAGGTGGTCAGTCGCAGAGTATAGAAGAGAAGGGTTGATATGGTGAAGGTTTCTACGAGAAACTGTTAGGCGTTTGGGTGGAGAGGAGGTGGAGGAGAAGGAGAGAGTGAAGTTAATAAGGTAGTGATCAGATAGGGGGTAAGGATAGTTGGAGAGGTTACGTGGAATGCATAGGTGGGAAAAGACAAGGTCAAGGGTATTGCCTTCGGAGTGAGTAGGAGCCTGTATCCATTGCTTCAGGTCAAAGGAGGAGGTTAGACTGAGAAGTTTTGAAGTTGCAGGAGTGCTAGCATTAGTAGGGATGTTGAAGTCGCCAAGAATGATTGTGGGGATTTCAGAAGAGAGAAAGTAGGGTAGCCAGGCAGAGAAGTCATCCAGAAAGGATGATACTGGGCCAGGGGGCCGGTAGATCACAGCTATCCTTAGAGAAACTGGGGAGAAGAGACGAACACAATGTGCCTCAAATGAGGATTATAATTTATTATCGCTGTTTTCTAGCTGCTCTAAAACCATTTTTGACATAAAGGGACACTTTTGGTTGCTATGGACAATCTACAGTTTGCAGGCAGAAAGAACAGTTTTTATTATATAAAAGTGCATGTAGGACACTGGACGGACCACTAGGGACAAGGGGGGTGTGTATTTTTTACATACAGTACTGTAATCTAAAAGATTACAGTATACTGTATGTAATGTGTTTGTTTACGTTTTTGAATTTGGCGCCGTTCTCTGCTCCCGTGCGTCGTAACGTCGCAGGGAACGGTGATTGGCGGCACAGGAGGACGCTGTGTGAATCGAGCGAGGTCCCGCTCGCTCACACAGCGCGGTGGCATCGCTGGATCCAGGGACAAGGTAAGTAAACACTGTCTGTGGATCCAGCGAGGCAAGCCCGAGTCTGACTCAGGGTTACCGATCCTAGCACAAAAATCTCACCACGAGTCAGACTCGGGAATACCACCAGGGGGGTTAAAGTATTCCAAACGCCAAACTATATTTCTTAAAGAGTAGGGATGAGTTAAAACTCTGTCAAGCTTTTTTAGAATCTTTGTTTTAATTGAGGAGATTTCCCTTCAATCAGTGCCGTCTTTAAGGCAGGGCAAAAGGGACAGCTGCCCTGGGCCCTGTCATTGTTGCAGGGCCCAAAGCAGCTGCTTCATACTTGCCAACTTTCCCAGTTTAAATATAAGTTTTATAGGTAGATTCAGAGAGAAGTGCCTAAACTTGCGGCGGCGTAGCTTAGCGTGTTTAGGCTACGCCGCCGTAAGTTAGCTAGGCAAGTACATGATTCTCAATGTGCTTGCCTGCTATGTTACGGCGGCGTAGCCTAAAGTGGGCGGGCGTAAGGGCGCCGAATTCAAATGTGTGTTAGGGGGGCGTGTTGTATGCTAATTGTGCTTGACCTTACGTTTTTTACGTTTTTTTTTCAACTGCGCATGCGCCAGGTGCCTACATTTCCCAGTGTGCATTGCGGCTAAGTATGCCGCACGGGCCTATTGATTTAGACGTGGACGTAAACGACGTAAATCATGATTCACGGACGACTTACGCAAACAACGTAAAAAATTTGCCTAGCAACATGACAGGGATCCACTGCTCCCTGTCATCAGGAGCAGTGATCTCTGTCATGTTGTTGTGAGACCATCTCCCTACAGTTAGAATAACTCCCTATGACACACGTATCGCCCCCTAGTGTTTAACCCCTTCCCTGCCAGTGTCATTTACACAGTAATCAGTGCATTTTTATAGCTCTGATCGCTGTATAAATGACAATGGTCCCAAAATAGCGTCAAAAGTGTCTGATGTGTCCACTCTAATGCCGCAGTCACAATTACTAATAAAACATTTTTTAAATAAAAATGCCATAAATCTATCAACTATTTTGTAGATGCTATAACTTTTGCGCAAATCAATATACACATTTTTTCTACCAAAAATATGTAGAAGAATACATATCGGCCTAAACTGAGGGGAAAAAAATTATAAATTTTTTGGAGATATTTATTATAGCAAAAAGTAAAAAATATTGTTTTTTTTTTTAAATTGTCTCTCTTTTTTTTATAGCGCAAAAAATTAAAACCGCAGAGGTGATCGAATACCACCAAAAGAAAGCTCTATTTGTGGAAAAAAAAGGACGTCAATTTTGTTTGGGTACCACGTCGCACGACCGCGCAATTGTCAGATAAAGCTAAGCAGTGCCGTATCGCAAAATGTGCTCTGGTCAGGAAGGGGGTAATATATTTCAGGGCTGAAGTGGTTAAGGTTAAACCTCTTTTGTTCTAATTTTAATGAGTGGCCACATGTCTTGTAAAACTCCCTGCCACAAAAAAGTTTTATCCCTATTGTGGGGTCACAAGGACGATATTTGTAAATTGAAATCATATCCTCTCTCAAGCGTCTCTTCTCCTGTCCTCTCTCTGTACTAATTGTCCCACTTGCATGTACGGTAAATGTTTTTTTCAGGGGTCTCCTTCCACAACGCCAAAACATACTGATAGGTTAACTGGCTCCAGTTTTTTATTTGGAAATGCATGGGTATCTGGGAATCTGGAATGAGAATGCATGCTCCTCTGGGGCAGGAACTGAAAGGAACGGTGATCTAAAAATGGTTACAACATTTGTCTCTGCATTTATATATAAAACAAATAAATAAAAACAAGGAACCTCTAAAAATTCAGATGTGGTAAAGGGGTCAACTTTATTATGAAAATTAAAAATCTGTTCACTCATGCCATCCATGCCTTGCAGGGATGGACTGGCCATTGGGACTACAGGGAGTTTCCCGGTGGGCCGATGGCTCAGTGGGCCGGCTTCAGTGACAGGGGACCGCCGCCCCCTCTGCTCCTCTGTCTCTCCCTTCCCGTAGCGCTCACCTCCTCTCCCTCTCTGCATCGCTCACCTGGGGGGAACAGAGAAGCAGGGGGAGGAGCAGGGACAACGACAGAGGAGCATGGGGGAGGGGACAGACAGCTGACTCAGCAGCTATGGCCTGGGAGTTTCTCACGTCTGCCTAATCTTGTCCCATAAGGGGGAGCACCGAACTGATTCTTTGCCGCAGGTGAAATAATGTCTAGCTTCCCCACTGGCACTGCCTATAAGAGTACCAGTACCAGCCGTTCTACTCTAATAAACTAGAATGGCTAGTGGCTAGTGAAGGGGGAGAGGTGGCGGGGGGTGCGAGAGTTGTCCGGCCGCCATGGGAGAGACCTGTCAAAGTGGGCCAGTCTGGATCAAGTCCAGGGCCAAATTTTTGTCCCAGTCCAGCCCTGATGCCTTGCGTCCAGGTTTACAATTAACCATGAGCAAAATTGGGTGTTTTTGTTTCAACAAAACTTGTGCAAAATAGATACATTTTGGCAAAATTGCATCATTTCAGTAAAATGTTTTGGAGTAAATAGGGAATGCTAAATGAAAGTAACTCTAAGACCCGATTCACACTGGGGCGACACGACAGGTGGCTCAGCCGCTTGACAAGTCGCGTCCCATTGAATGAAATGGAACCGTTCTAATAGGAGAGACGCAAATCGCTCCGACTTAGAAAAAAGGTTCCTGTACGACTTCGGGGGCGGCTCGGGGCGACCTGCATTGACTTCTATACAGAAGTCGTTTTGCAAATCGCCTCTGAAGTCGTCCTCAGGACGACTTGCAGAGTCGCCCCCGAAGTCGTGCCGCTGCAGTGTGAACCGACTCTAAAGGAAAGAATAAAAAATATATAAATAACAAACATGTTATACATACCTGCTATTTGCAATGTTTTTGCACAAAGCAGCCCCAATCCTTTTCAATTTGGGTGCCCCACCAGAGGTCCTGGCCCCTACCCCTTGGCGAGTGCTCCCAAAAGCAAGCCTCATGCTATGTGGGTACGAGAGAGTGTCCATTCGCACTCAAAGCGTGGCTCGGCCCCACCCTCTGGTCTCTCCTCATTGGCTCACTGGCTTTGATTGACAGCAGCAAGAGCCAATGGCCCTGGTTGCTGTGTGAGCCAATGGGGAGAGAGAGACACTAGAGAGCCACTGCTCTCACGGACATCGCTGAATCAAGTTCGGGCTCAGTTAAAGTGAATGTAAAGTCTCGCTTTTTTTTTCTATAAAAATAATCATGTTATACTTACCTGTTCTTTGCAGTGGTTTTGCACAGAGCAGCCCACATCTGCCTCTTCTCTGGCGACTCTTCTGTGCTCTGGCCCCTCCCTCCTGTTGAGTGCCCTCCACAGCAAGCAGCTCCCAATGGGGGCACCCAAGCTAAGTCACAGCTCCCTCTGTCCATTCAGACACTGAGCCATGGCCTGTCCCACCCCCCTCTCTCCTGATTGGCTAGTAATTTTTGATTGACAGCAGCGGGAACCAATGGCGCCGCTGCTGTGTCTTAGCCAAACAGGAGAGAGTGTCCCGCATGTCCAAGACACTGGGTGACATCGCTGGACAGAGATGGGGCTCAGATTAGTATTAGGGGGCCAAAGGGGGTCTGCTGAACACAGAAGGCTTTTTATCTTAATGCATTAAGATAAAAAACCTTCTGACTTTACAGCCCCTTTAGTGTAAGGGGGGCTGGGGGGTTAGACCTGCACCCAGAAGTTTTTTTTTTTTTATGCATTAAGGTAATAAGCATTGAGCCTTTAGAAGCACTTTAACCACTTAACCCCCGGACCATATTGCTGCCCAAAGACCAGAGTACTTTTTGCGATTCGGGACTGCGTCGCTTTAACAGACAATTGCGCGGTCGTGCGACGTGGCTCCCAAACAAAATTGGTGTCCTTTTTTCCCCACAAATAGAGCTTTCTTTTGGTGGTATTTGATCACCTCTGCGGTTTTTATTTTTTGCGCTATAAACAAAAATAGAGCGAAAATTTTGAAAAAAATGAATATTTTTTACTTTTTGCCATAATAAATATCCCCCAAAAATATATAAAAAAACATTTTTTTTCCTCAGTTTAGGCCGATACGTATTCTTCTACCTATTTTTCGTAAAAAAAAAATCGCAATAAGCGTTTATTGATTGGTTTGCGCAAAAGTTATAGCGTTTACAAAATAGGGGGTATTTTTATGTCATTTTTATTAATATATTTTTTTTACTAGTAATGTCGGCGATCAGCGATTTTTTTCCGGTACTGCAACGTTATGGCGGACACTTCGGACACTTTTGACACATTTTTGGGACCATTGGCATTTTTATAGCGATCAGTGCTATAAAAATGCATTGGATTACTATAAAAATGCCACTGGCAGTGAAGGGGTTAACACTAGGGGGCGGGGAAGGGGGTTAAGTATGTCCCTTGTGTGTTCTTACGGGGGGGGGGGGGTGGCCTCACTAGGGGAAACACTGATCTTCTGTTCATACATTGTATGAACAGAAGATCAGCGTTTCCCCCGCTGACAGGACCGGGAGCTGTGTGTTTACACACACAGCTCCTGGTCCCCGCTCTCTAACGAGCGATCGCGTGTGCCCGGCGGCGATCGCGCCCGCCGGGCACACGCACGGGAGTCGGGGGCGAGCGGGGGGCGCGCGCGTGCCCCTAGTGGCGGCTCAAAGAGCCGACGTAGAATGACGTGGTCTCGCCCAGGAGAGCCGACCTGCCGCCGTAGAATGACGGCGGCTGGTCGGCTAGTGGTTAAGATGTTTATTGTAGTTTTAATGTTGCAATATGTTTGAATGACTCCTGAGATTTAATATTTTCGCAAATCTCTGTAATGAAAAATAAGCAAAGCATATCCTTCTATAATGAGTATTTGCCTCAACCCACCCTTGACATCAGACAATCCCAGGAGATGGACCTCTCTCTCCTCCCGCACACATCCTCTGCTGTGCATGTTTCCCTATGTAACTGTGTAGAGGGGTATGTGTCCATTCCCACCACCCAGGTCTCAGATTACACTCAGCTCCCTGCACTATGCAATGCAGTGTGTGACATCAGATCGTTGCCCATACCTCTGAAATATCAGAAATGCTGTGCAAAATGTTTGCTTTAGGAAGCCATAGAGAAGAGAGGGCTGAAGATAAACAGTTAAACAGAAGATAAACACTTATCTTATATGTGGGAGGATTTGTTTCATCTCAGTGTATCACTTGAAACTAGTCAATTCAATGGGTATATGTAAGCATTTACTTTAAAGTGGTTAACCCTCAGGCATGAAATAGGAACAAAGCATATGCCTCAATAGTATTCCTCTGCTATCAGCATGAATCACTTCTGATAAGTTTTCCTGACTCCAAGAAACAAAATGGTGACAGGGGAGGGACCCCCAGCTGATTGACAGCCTTAGCTCTGTTCTTGTTTCGGAGGGGATGTTCCTTCCCTCCAATCAGCTGTCAGAGCTCTCCTCACTGAGCTCAGCAAAAGTGTAACCTTAGCTCTCCACTTATTTTTTTTAATTCTATGACAACCCTTGCCTGGTTATTATAGCAAAAAGTAAAAAATATATATATATATTTTTTTTCAGAATGTTTGCTTTTTTTGTTTATAGTGCAAAAAATTAAAACCAGAGTGGTGATCAAATACCACCAAAAGAAAGCTCTATTTGTGGGGAAAAAGGACGTGAATTTTGTTTGGGTACAGCGTCACACGTCCGCGCAATTGTCAGTTAAAGTGGCGCAGTGCCGTATCGCCAAAAAATTGGCCTGGTCATTAAGGGGGCAAATCTTCTGGGGCTGAAGTGGTTAAATGCGAGTTACTACTTTTAAGATAAAGATAATTGGTACTTCACTATGGCGGGTTTCTTTGCTTACATAATGTGATCGTGAGAGGCGATGTGCATCCATTTAAAGAGGCAGCCTGTGAAGGAGAATAGCATACCATTTGCTATGACCTATATGAAAGTATAAGGCCGCGTACACACAATCGGTCCAAACCGATGAAAACGGACTGAAGTTCAGTTTCATCGGTCCAAACCGCCCGTGTGTACGGCCCATCGGTCTGTTGTCCTTCGGTCCAAAAAAAGAGAACTTGCTTTAAAATCGAACCGATAGACGGCTGACCGATAGGTCAAAACCGATGGTTAGTACGCAAAAGCATCGGTTCAAAATCCGCGCATGCTCAGAATCAAGTCGACGCATGCTTGGAAGCATTGAACTTTGTTTTTTTCAGCACGTCATGTGTTTTACGTCACCGCGTTCTGACCCGATCGGTTTTGAAAGCGATGGTGTGTACGCACATTAGACCATCAGTCTGCTTCAGCGGTGAACCGATGAAAACGGTCCGTCGGACCATTCTCATCGGATGGACTGATCGTGTGTATGCGGCCCTATGCCGCGTACACACGGTTGTTTTTTGGGATGAAAAAAAAACCAAAATTTTTAAAAACGTCATTTAAAATGACCATGTGTGGGGAAAACTTTCTTTTATGTCTTCTGAAAAACAACCAAAAAAAAATTCTAGCATGCTTCAATTTTTTATGTCGTTTTTCAAAACGTCGTTTTTTGTGTCATAAAAAATCACCGTGTGTAGGCTAAAACGACGTTTTTAAACCCGCGCATGCTCAGAAGCAAGTTATGACGCAAGCTTGAATGGAACAGAATGCCGCCGTACGTGCTGAACGTAACCGCGCTTTGCTAGAGCATTTTGAAAAAACGATGGTGTGTAGGCAATGTCGTTTTGTTTTTTTTCATGCTAAAAAATTTCGTTTTTTTTCATCACAAAAAACGACCGTGTGTACGCGGCATTAGTCTTCATTTATGGTGAGCTCTTAGGTTGCACAGTGGTGAAGCACGGACTGGAGTGGAATCACAGCACATAAGAAATTATTTATTGCATCTATATGCACACTGGATTTATATCTATATGGACACTGAGGCCCAGATTCACAACCGAGATACGCCGTCGTATCTCTAAGTTGTGCCGTCGTATCTATGCGCCTGATTCTAAGAATCAGTTACGCATAGATATCCATTAGATCCGACAGGCGTAAGTCTCTTACGCCGTTGGATCTTAACTGCATTTTTTTTTGGACCGCTAGGTGGCGTTTCCGTCGAATTCTGCGTCGAGTATGCAAATGAGCTAGATACACGAATTCCCGAACGTACTCGCGGCCGACGCAGTAAAGTTACGACGTTTACGTTAGGCTTTTCCCGGCGTAAAGTTGCCCCTGCTATATGAGGCGCAGCCAATGTTAAATATGGCCGTCGTTCCCGCGTCAACATTTTTAAAAGTTACGTCGTTTGCGTAAGTCGTCCGTGAATGGGGCTGGACGTCATTTACGTTCACGTCGAAATCAATGACTTCCTTGAGGTGTACTTTGGAGCAATGCACACTGGGAAATTCCACGGACGGCGCATGCGCCATTCCGAAAAAACGTCAATCACGTCGGGTCACAGTAGTTTTGCATAAAACACGCCCCCCTGATCCAAATTTGAATTAGGCGGGCTTATACCGGCCGATTTACTCTACGCCGCCGCAACTTACGGAGCAAGTGCTTTGAGAATACAGCACTTGCCCGTGTAAGTTGCGGAGGCGTAACGTAAATCAGATACGTTACGCCCGCACAATTTTACGCGGCTGTACGTGAATCTGCCCCTTGTTGTTTTCAGCACTGGAACTGATTTTCACAATCCACTCCAGTAGGATACATTGCACAAAGAATTTATTTTAATTGAACTTTATTAACACTGGACTTTTAAACCACTGGTGATTTTTTACGTTTACAGCACCCGAAGTTGGTTTATTTACCCAGTAGGGTATAACAGATTATGTGTTTATTTGCTTTTTTAAGTCGATTGTGTGCTCAGTGCTCAGTGACAAGGTCATCCAGTGCCCAGGGCAAAGATGCCAAACTGCAACCCCCTTTCCCTTAGGGTTAGGGCCAGTGTTCCCCCCTATTCCTGCAATAAAACATTGCCCCCAGGACAGTTGTCCCTCCTGCCCACCCCTTGTCCCAGCCCTGTGTGTTTATCCACGTTTGTTTGCATTGTTATCTTCGTTTAACCCCTACCCGAACTGCGGCAGGTTGGCTCCCCTGGGCGAACCGTCGAACAGTACATGTAAGTGGTCAAATTGTCCCTAAAAATTGGAAACAATGGCTTTGAAATTACAGAGCTCAATTCTTTTAGGATCCGTGGGTGTATGACATCTGGTCCAGGGGCTTCTGAATATTTCTGGACTATATCAATTTTGAGCCATAGTGGTTCATTTGGGGCAAAGATCCCCAGTCTTGAAAAACCTCCCGCTATCATCCGCTGGTTACAAACGAACCGCTACACACACCTTCCTGGCACGTCTGTTTCACAAATTCAAATGATAGCTGTGTAGCCACGTCCCGACATGTTTCGTCACAGATGACTTACACATTTTCATGTGGAGCCAATCCAATCACTTTGGTATAGACGGAGTTTTGCGATTGTGATTTGGAAAATTCTATATTTGATTTGGAAAATCTCTTATGCTTTTTTTGCCAAAACACAAGAGTGTGAGGCAAATCGTTCTGGTGAGTGACCATTTTGATGGGTGGAGGATTCACTGATCACTTCTGGTGTGGTGGAAGATTTTGAAGATTACAAGATTATTTACCATTTATGAACTTTTGTACTTTATCACCTTTATTTATTCACGGGTTCACCTACTTAGTTTTTTGGACATTTAATATTCATTTATTTGTCACTATATTTATGTTGTATGTGTATGTTCATCATACACTTGAGCGATGTTTAGTATATATATCTTTTGTAAGTTTAATCACACAATTATTATATACACACTGTTTTCAAAATAAATAATTTGCAGTGGCATCACTGCGCTCGTCACTCACACAATCCCCCACCCCTCCAGGCCCCAAATGATTAATATTTTTACAGCATCTTTGCTGTAGTTTTTTAACTTTGAATTTGTTTGGTTTTAGCTCTAGCTATAAGGTCACACTAAATGAAGATTTCTGTTTGGTTAGTTAGAGCTATTTATCTTTGAACACCGCTTTCTATATTAATAAATAAAAGTCATGGGTTTTAATTGCTTGTTAAAATTATTTATGAAGCATTTTTCTAAACGTGACTGAGGAGTCTGTGCACAGTGTTTGGAAAATACCTAAAAATATGATAGTGGAACACATGACAGATAATTTGTTCCCTATCTACTAGAGCTGCACAAATAATTGTTAAAACAATCATGATCTCGATTCAACCCCCCCTCATGATCCTAATCCAGCATTTCCATGATTCATGTAACAAGTGCAGAGCCATTCTCTGCTCAAAACTGTCACAAAAAAAAGCAGCAGACAAAGTTTATCACAACATTGCTCAGTGTTGTGATAACAAGAGATAACAAGAAACATTGTATCATTTGTTTTGTTTTTTTAGATCAACGGAATGAACTTTGGTCTGCAAATGAGGTCAGTTTAACCACTTAAAAAGACTAACCATTTTTCTGACACTTGTTGCTTAACCACTTTCCCACCGCGCTATAGAGAAAATACGTCTACAGCGCGGTGGAGTTATTCTGGAAGGACGTGACTGGGACATCCTCCCAGAATCCTCCTCTCGCGTGCCCCCTGGGGCGCGCTCCCGGAATCATCCGTGAGCGCCGGGTCTAGAGGACCCGGCACATCACGGATCGCGGTAAATTGCCGCTGATAGCGGCCGTTTACCACATGATCGCTCTGTCAAATGATGGAGCGATCACTTGTAAACAAACCGGCGGTAATGACGCCGGTTCCTCCCTCTCCTCTCTGTACCGTTCGGTACAGTGTGAGAGGAGGGGGGAGCGGGTGGCAGCAGCAGCACTGTGGGCTGGATCTGTGACAATTGCAGTCACAGATCCAGCCATCCCTCCCTGCGCAATACTCTGCAATACCCCCCATACTGTGCAATACCCCCCATACTGTGCAATACCCCCCATACTGTGCAATACCCCCCCATACTGTGCAATACCCCCCCCCATACTGTGCAATACCCCCCATACTGTGCAATGCCCCCCATACTCTGCAATACCCCCCCCATACTCTGCAACACCCCCCCATACTCTGCAATACCCCCCCATACTCTGCAATACCCCCCATACTCTGCAATACCCCCCATACTCTGCAATACCCCCCATACTCTGCAATACCCTCAATACTCCACAATACTCCAATACTCCAATACCTTGCAATACGTCGCCTATGGGGATTTTTAAGTAGCGAAGTTTGGCGCCATTCCACGAGCGTGTGCAATTTTGAAGGGTGACATGTTAGGTATCTATTTACTCAGCGTAACTTCATCTTTCATAGTATGCAAAAACATTGGGCTAACTTTACTGTTTTTTTTTTTTTTTTTTTTAAGCACAACATTTTTTTTTTTAAAACACGCGTTCAGAAAATTGCTGCGAAAATACAGTGCAAGATAAAAAGTTGCAACAACCGCCATTGTATTCTCTAGGGTCTTTATAAGGGTCCCTTTAACCGATTGTCTACCGCCCACCGTCATATTATTATTATACAGGATTTATATAGCGCCAACAGTTTGCGCATCGCTTTACAACATCGGGAAAGACAGTATAATTACAATACAATACAGGAGGAATCAGAGGGCCCTGCTCGTTAGAGCTTACAATCTATGACGGCGGGACGAATACTCTCTCGTTCTGGGCGGACGTCATATGACGTCGCGCCTTCCCAAGCCTCAAGGGGGTGTGCGCGCACCGCCGCATCACTGGGAACCCAGATGCGCGTGTCCGGCGGCCGCGATGCCCGCCGGGCACCCGTGATTACCCAGTAACTGACACAGATCCACGTCCTGTCAGGGAGAGGAGACCGATGGTGTGTCCCTTGTACATAGGGACACCGATCGGTCACCTTCCCCAGTCAGTCCCCTCCCCCCACAGTAAGAATCAGTCCCTAGGAACACATTAACCCCTTGATTGCCCCTAGTGTTAACCCCTTCCCTGCCAGTCATATTTATACAGCAATCAATGCATTTTTATAGCACTGTTCGCTGTATAAATGTGAACGGTCCCAAAAATGTGTCAAAAGTGTCCGATGTGTCCGCCGCAATATCGCAGTCACGATAAAAATCGCAGATCGCCACCATTACTAGTAAAAAATAGACATGTGCATTCGTTTTTGTCCAAACGCATTTTCGTCCGAATTTCAGGTATTTTCATTATCGTTTTAACAATCGAAAACGAACGCACAGAATCCGAAAACCGAAAGATTTGACATAAATAAATGCTTTATTTTCGTTTTCGGTGGTCGAATGTGCCTAACCTTAACTCTAGTCCAAGATTATTCTACACAGAGAGAAAAGACTCGACACTATAGAGAGAAAAGATTTGACATTATAGAGAGAAAAGATTCGACATTATAGAGAGAAAAGATCGCTGCTGGAATTGGGTGGGGGAAGTAAAATAAAAATAATGATGATGATGATGAATGTTATTGGCTGATTGTAACCAAAGAGGAGGAGCAGTCAAATAGCTAGAACTAACTTGACAATTCAACATGAACGAAAAACTTTGAATCTGTCATTGAAGGCTTATGGTGTCTGTTGATAGTTCTAAGAAGATTCGATGGAGCAGCTAAGCTGTACGACGCTGCAATCATATATTTCCAGTCAAATGCTCGGCCCATAGGCTATAGAAAAATTCTATTGTTGGTTAACTAGTAATAATAATTAATAACTATAAATATTACTAGGCATACAACATTAGAATTCTACTATAGCTTGTAGGCGGAACATTCGACTGGAAAAATATGATTGAAGCGTCGTACAGTTTTGCTACTCCATCGAATCTTCTTTGACAGTGGCGGCTGGTGCTCAACATTTTTGGGGGGGCGCAAACAAACGAAAAAAAATAAAAAATTGCAGCCTCACTGTGCCCATCAAATGCAGCTACTGTGCCCATCAATTGCAACCACTGTGCCCATCAAATGCAGCCACTGTGCCCATCAAATGCAGCCACTGTGCCCATCAAATGCAGCCACTGTGCCATGCCATCAAACGCAGTCACTGTGCCATCATTTATCGCCACTGTGCCCATCAATTGTCACCACTGTGCCATGCCATCAAACGCAGCCACTGTGCCATCAATTGTCGCCACTGTGCCATCAATTGTCGCCACTGTGCCATCAATTGTCACCACTGTGCCATCAATTGTCGCCACTGTGCCATCAATTGTCACCACTGTGCCATCAATTGTCGCCACTGTGCCGTCAATTGTCACCACTGTGCCATGCCATCAAACACAGCCACTGTGCCATTAATTGTCACCACTGTGCCATTAATCATCACCACTGTGCCATTAATCGTCACCACTGTGCCATCAATCGTCACCACTGTGCCATCAATCGTCACCACTGTGCCATCAATCGTCACCACTGTGCCATCAATCATCACCACTGTGCCATCAATCATCACCACTGTGCCATCAATCGTCACCACTGTGCCATCAATTGTCACCACTGTGCCCAGCAATTGTCACCACTATGCCATGCCATCAATTGTCACCACTGTGCCCAGCAATTGTTACCACTGTGCCCATCAATTGTTACCACTGTGCCCATCAATTGTTACCACTGTGCCCATCAATTGTTACCACTGTGCACAGGAATTGTTACCACTGTGCCCAGCAATTGTTACCACTGTGCCCAGCAATTGTTACCACTGTGCCCAGCAATTGTCGCCACTGTGCCCAGTAAAATGCTGGCTGCCACTGTGACCTGTAAAATGCCCCCCCCCCCCCGCCTGGCACTTACCTTTCTGGGGTCAGCCGTGCTTCTACCGTCCCTCGATGTCTTCTCCCGCCCTCTGTGACACTTCAGCCAATCAGGTTACCGGTAACCAGAACCGGTGAACCTGATTGGCTGAGACACCTGTCACTCTTATCCAAGGAACGCACCCCCCGTGTGTCCCGAGGATAAGCATCTGGAAGCCGACTACAGCCTGAGGGCTGTAATCAGAAAGCCTATCAGAGCCGCTGGCTCTGATAGGCACTTCCACAGCCGCTGTTATTTAGATGGCCGGCGCTCACCAGGGGGCCGACCATCTGAATACTCGGCGGCAATACATAGATTCATGCAATGCAATACATGAATCTATGTATATTGTGATCAGTGGCGTGTGCGGGAGCCAGAGAGGGCAGATTTTCGGACGAATGCAATTTCCAACGAAAAACAAAGTAAATAAAAACAAATTTCGGGAGTAACTAAATACATTTATTTTTCGGACGAAAACGAAAACCCGAAACAAAATATTTCAGTGCGCACATGTCTAGTAAAAAATAAATAAATAATAAAAATGCTTATTGCAATTTTTTTTACCAAAAATATGTAGAAAAATAAGTATCGGCCTAAACTGAGGAAAATTATTTGTTTTAAAGAAAAAAAAATGGATATTTATTATAGTAAAAAGTACAAAATATTGTGTTTTTTTCAAACTTGTCCCTCTTCTTTTGTTTATAGCGCAAGAAATAAAAAACGCAGAGGTGATCAAATACTACCAAAAGAAAGCTCTATTTGTGGGAAAAAAAATATATAAAAATGCTTTCATTCATTTGTATACAGTGTTGCATGACTGCGCAATTGTTATTCAAAGTGTGACAGCGCTGAAAGCTGAAAAATGGCTTGGGCAGGGAGGGGGTGAAAGTGCCCTGTAGGCAAGAGGTTAAATAGCCACCGCAAATTGATGTTCATAATGGACAGCCTAAAGTTTCATCTTAGGGGCCCATTGAGATGATACATTGCATTAACACATCTGCATTAACAAAACCCATTTTTATGCATTAAATCGGTATTAAGCCCAAAACCAAAAATCATGGTACTTTCAGTTTCTGTAGTGCCTAACCGTCCAGTCGTGCTAATCTTTGCAACAGCAGCAATCAGAGCAGCAGATGGGAATCGGTAAGAAAGGCTGCTTGTACAGATTTTGGATTACAAAATTATTTTAAAACAGACTGAAGAAAAAAAAAAATTGTAGAGCACACAATTTCAAAAGGAAAGAATGTAAAAACAAAAAAACAATCTGTCCGGTGTGATATTGGAACCTTTGATTTAAATGCCAAACTCTGCTAAAAACAATAACTGCGCAAAATAAATCCCCCACAATCTATTTAATTTCGGTCCAACGGTTTAAATATTTAACTCCTCGGGGAAGGAATCAAAGTTTTCCTATCGCCTTGCACAATATGCATATTCAGTAGGCCATATGATATAATCAGAGGGTCTCTCTGGAACTAGTGCCTTTGAAGTGGCTTAAACTGCGTGTTTAGAATGGCTTCCAGACATTTGAACAGGGAACCTGTTTCAAAGAGATTAACACCTGCCAGCAAATTGGACAAAAAGCAATTCAATCGAGGGGGTAGATCAGATGAGGTCCTTAATAATCTGTAATCAGTTGTATCAATAGTCAACTTTAAATAAAGTGCAGAACATAGGCCATATTGCAGTCTTGTGTGGTGCTAAGCTTCTGCAAAACAGGAACTGAACTCTGCAAGCTGCGTCCCAAAAAAATGCAGGCGAAGAACTAGTCACCAGTAATGTCTGTCAACTACCTACAGCTGACTTACCATGCCTTGTTCTGTACTTTGTCTTTGTGTGGAGGTGGACATCTTGGTAGAGGTAGGGCTTTTCTTCCTCATGTCTGCACCTCCGGCAAGGAGAACAGTGAGCAGCACAGTAATGGCATCATCAAATCTCACCAAATGGCATCACTAATTCGCAATAGCAGGAGAATGTGAATGGCTCTCTATGGAGCTGGTTCACATATGTCCGATGCGGCTCCAGTGCAAATTTGCACAGGAGCCGTGTGCGTCTTTTGGTTAGTTTCAGGTCCGAATTCAGCCCAAAATTCAGGCTGAAATCAGACCTGAAACAGTGAACCAGGACGCACAGGACCTCTGCTGGAAGGCACATCGGCATCCAGTGTGAACTGAGCCTAGAGGGACTGGAGGATATTAATTATGAGGAAAGAGACGCTTGAGAGGGGATTTAATTTCAATGTACAAATACCATACTGGTGACCCCACAATAGGGATAAAACTTTTACGCAAAAGGGAATTTAATACGACACGTGGCCACTCATTAAAATTAGAAGAAAAGAGGTTTAACCTTAAACTGCGTAGAGGGTTCTTTACTGTAAGAGCGGTAAGGATGTGGAATTCTCTTCCACAGGCGATGGTTTCAGCAGGGAGCATAAATGTAAAAAACTATTGGAAAAGCACCTGAACAACCACAACATACAGGGGTATACAATGTAATACTGACATAAAATCACACACATAGGTTGGACTTGATGGACTTGATGTCTTTTTTCAGCCTCGCAAACCATGTAACTATGTTAAGGTAAAAAGTAACTTTTCCTTCAGAACTTACCTAAAATCTGTAGTTGAATAGGGGAAGGAATCGTCGGCAGTCAGGATGACATCCAAAAAATAGTATTCCTTTATTCCTTTTTTTCAATAAAGGAATACTATTTTTTGGATGTCATCCTTAGTGCCGACCATCCCTTTCCTTATTCTGGTACGTTGGAGGTGTTGGCAGCCTCGAGGTCTGAGAACCAGGTGGTGCTGTTATGTGGGAAGGTTGTAGCGCCTATACACCTATTTGTCCTAAAAGCTGTAGTTGTCCCCATGCAGTTCTTAGTTTCCACCAGTAGATGTCATTGGTTTTCTGGGCTGAATGACAACCAGTGTCTTTCAACCCACTTACTCTGAGCCTAGGCTGTCATGGACCCACCCCCTGGTGCGGTGCAATTATGATGCCTGAGCTTAGGGCAGTGGTTCTCAACCTGGGGTCGGGACCCTCTCGGGGGTCAAATTATGATTTGCCAGGGGTCCCCGAATCCTGGGCTGTTCTTGAAGCCCGCACCACTCTCCCTGCCTTTTTGTGGCCGCCCAGCTGGGCTGTCCCTGGAGCCTGTGGCCTCCCACTCAGCCTCTTCGCAGCCACCCATTCAGTTCACAGCATGGGTGGGGGGGGGGGAAAGGCTAGAGGTCAGCTGACTGGTGAGGAATGTAAAGTGGGAGGGGCTGGAGGAGACCTTATCTCCTGATTCCGGCATAGGTTCCACTGCTACGATATGCCACAAAGTCGGAGGCACAGTGAGTAACACTACCTGTGATTATAGTTGCCATTAAAAGTCCTCACAACAGTTCTCAGATCAGCAGAGGACCTTGTTCAAGAGCACCTAAACCACTCATCCCACCATCCCACCAAGGAGTAATGCCACGTACACACGGCCGTTTTTCGGGTTCTAAAAAATGACGTTTTTAAGGGTCTAGAAAAAACTACGTTGTTTTCAACCCAATCATTAAAACGGCCTTGCCTACACACGATCGTGAACAAAAAAATGCTCTAGCAAAGCACGGTGACATACGACGGCACTATAAAGGGGAAGTTCCATTCGGATGACGCCACCCTTTGGGCTGCTTTAGCTGATTTTGTGTTAGTAAAAGACGATTCACGCTTTTCTGTCTGTTACAGCGTGATGAATGTGCTTACTCCATTACGAACGGTAGTTTTACCAGAACGAGCGCTCCCGTCTCATAACTTGCTTCTGAGCATGCGCGGATTTTTCACGTCGTTAAAGCCCACACACGACCATTTTTTACAACCTTAAAAACGACAACGTTAAAAACGTCGTGAAAAAATAGAGCATGTTGGAAAAAAAATGTGGCCATTTTTTAGAACCCGAAAAATGCTCTGAAGCCCACACACGATCGTTTTTAATGACATTAAAAAAAATGTAATTTTTTTGAACCCGAAAAACAGTCGTGTGTACGCGGCATAAGAGAAGGAATAAAAATGAAGAATACATGGAAGGGAGAGGGAAAGAGGGGTGGAACAAAGAAAAAGGGAGAGAAAGAACAAAAAAGACGGCTAGAGAGAGGGATGGGGGGAAAAAAACAAGAAATTAGGATAGAGAGAGATAAAAGGGAAAGAAAGGCAAACAAGGAGTAGTACATCCGAAAATGTACCATAAGGGGTTTTAATACTGTACAAGTGGAAAGGACTCAGGGAGAGCTAAATGTCTGTGGGTTAGGGGTGCAAATTACTTGTCTTGTCCCGGGTGCTGACAACCCACAATACAAAAATAATTTTACTGTGAGGCCTCGTACACACGACCGTTTTCCTCGACAGAATCCATCAAGAAACTTGGTGGGAGAGCTTTTTTGCCGAGGAAAACGGTCGTGTGTATGTTTTTCATCGAGAAAACTGTCGAGGGACTCGACGAGAAAAAAAGAGAACGTGTCTCAATTTCCTTGTCGTGTTCCTTGTCGGGCTGGTTTTGGATGAGAAACACGTTCGTGTGTATGCTTAGAAACCCACGCATGCTCAGAATAAAGTATGAGACGGGAGCGCACCTTCGGTAAAAGTAGCGTTTGTAATGGAGATAGCACATTTGTCACGCTGTAACAGACTGAAAAGTGCAAATCGTCTCCTACCAAACTTTTACTTAACACGCAGTAACATGAGATTAGCAAAAGCAGTCCCAAGGGTTGTGCCAGTGGAATCGAACTTCCCCTGCCGTCGTATGTGTTGTACGTCACCGCGTTTGAGAACGAGGAGATTTGATCTTGACAGTGTGTACGCAAAGAAAGCTTGTCAAGTTTCTCCACAAGCCTGACAAGGAACTCGTCGGGGAAAACGATGTTTAATTTACGACGAGTTCCTCGGTCGTGTGTACGAGGCCTTAGGGGTCCCCACAGCTTGGGAAATTTTATCAAGGGGTCACAGGAATTGGGAAGGTTGAGAACCTATGGCTTAGGGTGTTCCTGGACAGTGCTCACCTGTCATTAACCCTCCTCTTATGTTAGCTTTCTGTTACTATCCATGATGTTAACGGGTCGGTTTTGACCCGTGTCTTAAATCAGCCATAAAATACCCTCTGAACAATTATTTATCATCCAATTTGTTTCTTATCTCTTGGTTACCTTGTTCGGCTTCTTTACCCTTGAAAAAATAGGTTTTAATATTTTTGGTGTGACCCCTTAGACCTTTCTTTTGATAGCATACCTCTCATTTTCAAATTTAAAAAATGGTAAAATAAACCTCAATAGAATAGAAATGTATTGGTCATATGTTTCTTTACTTTATTTAGAGAAGCAGACAAGCAGGCAAAGAGATAGGCCCCTCCCTAACTACAGCTCACAGTGTTGAGAGGTGATTGGCTGTCAGTGTTACTAAGCAGAGAGAGTGTTTATGATTTCAGTTTTGGCACTTATTAGTGTCCTATAATCCTATATTATAACTGGGTCAGAATTGACCCTAACACCATAAACGTCTTAATTTTCACCACAGTATTTTATAATTTAGTGAAAAGGATTATTTTTCTATTACATTGTTTAAATAGAGGTTCCTGACAAAGTAAAAAAATCTTGATGCAATAAACAAATTTATGTGATACTTATAGACATTCAAAACCTGAAAACGGGTCGGGTTCTGACCCTAGCACAAGAGGAGGGTTAAGCGATTATGGGGGAAGAGGAAGGACCTGTGACATCATCGGACTGAAGGTGCTTAAAAAAACATAAATATATTTTGTTATTTTATAATGAGGGCGATGGGGGAAAACAATTCTAGACTTCTTATTGAAATCTGATTGTTTGCTGCTGAACACCATATTTTTTGCTCTTTGGAGAGAATCTTTAGATGTCTTTACATTACACAACAGAATGTTGTCTACAAAGCTGAAGGTCACTGAGAGATATTTTATGTTTTATGCACAGCGCCTTTATTTCCCTTGATCTGCACATAAAGACACCAGCGATTAAAACATAATCAATTTGCACAGCATTGTAATTTTTTTCTGAGCTCGACAGGTAATGCATCATTTACCATGAACACAACATTTTTTATTGGTTTCGGCTCGCATCACCTTTTCACAAGGTGAGATTCTCCGCAGGCTTCCTCTAAATGTTAATAGATGTGTGTATTAATGAAGCAATGTGTTTCCTGGAACAGCAACTGTGAAACCAATGCATGTAATCAGGAACATCCTCCCAAAGGTATAACACTTTAATTATAATAATGTATATATAAAGCTTAGGCCTCATTCACACAGTATTTTAGTGCCAGCTGCATCAAGCACCCAGCAGATCCCTGCGGTTAGATTCCCAGGCAGTTAGGGACAGTTGCAGCCACTTAGCCTGTACATAGCAATGACAGGCTGACAGTGGCCACAGCTGCTGCTGGTTAGGGTGACCACATTTCCAAAATGCCATTCAGGGACACCACTTCTATCACCTTCCACCAAAAAAGATGAGGGGGGCGGGGGAAAATGTAGTGTTGGGGTAGATGGGGAATTTGGCGGTGGGTTATTTGTCAGGTTAATGTGCCACTTTCCACCAGATGCAGTGCCGCTTGCCACCCATAGCTTGCCACCAGATGTAGTGTTGCTGTCACTCCCTCTGCATGAGCCCCGTGCATTGAAGGAAAGAAGAAGTGGGGTCACTTTCTGGAGAGTGAAGATCACAGCAGTCCCTGCTGCTTGCCGCTGGGTGCCGGAGAAGGAGGAGGTGCTGAGGTGGATGGGGAAAGCAGCGCTGCACTAGGCGCAGGCCTCGCTCCCGGCCTCACTGTCTGAGATTAAATTGTCACTGGTTGCAAGACGCCAGGCAATGCTTGCCCTAGCAACCAGTTGCAGAAATGTACCGTATTTATTCGAGTATAACGCGCAAAATTTTATACCAAAAAAAAAATCAAAGTTTTGGGTGCGCGTTATAAACGAGG
Organism: Rana temporaria; assembly: GCF_905171775.1. Taxonomy (NCBI): domain Eukaryota; kingdom Metazoa; phylum Chordata; class Amphibia; order Anura; family Ranidae; genus Rana; species Rana temporaria. The sequence continues at coordinate 60,237,309 of NC_053490.1, forward strand.
ACTGGGGTGGGATGGCAGTGGCGGGACCGATACCGAGTATTAGCGGGAGTACTCGTACTCCCGCTAATACCGCCGATACTAGAATAGAATACTTCCCCCCTCCCCCCGCCGCCGCTACCGCCGCCGCTACAACGTTAATCACCGTGGCGCGGGGAACATTACAGACAGCTTTCGTTTGAATAGCTGTTTTCCCCGCCGCGCATAGACACTCCCCCTTGGACAGATCTGTCCAATCGCGAGCAAGGGGGAGTGTCTATGCGCGGCAGGGAAAACAGCTGTTTAAACGAACGCTGTCTGTAATGTTCCTGCGCCGCGGTGATTAACAGTAGGTGGCTGCATATACAGGGGACATGGCTGCACATACGGGGGGACATGGCTGGACATACGGGGGACATGGCTGGACATACGGGGGACATGGCTGGACATACGGGGGACATGGCTGCACATACGGGGGACATGGCTGGACATACAATAAATACAATAAATGATTTTTGGCAATTACAATGATTTTATACCGATTTTTAATCAAAAATTAGGGGTGCGCGTTATACACGTGTGCGCGTTATACTCGAATAAATACGGTAGTTACTAGTTAGTAGGGGGTGGCTGTGTCCTCTATTACATTCTGGGACACTGTATTGTCCCGGAATGAAGGTGTTTGGATGTAATCACACATGGAGCGATTACCTGCGGGTAGGGACAAATGATCACACTGGATGCAAACAGCGATCATCTGTCTGTCCATGGAAGTGATTGCTTCGCGTGTGATTACATCCGAACACCAGCAGACAGCTGTGGCCTGCCATTGCTTTGTACATGCTGAGGGGCCGCAAGTATCAGCATTCATATATGAACCCAGCCTCAGGAATCTGCTGGATTCCTGCTGCAGCTGGCACTACAATATAGTGTTGATGGGGCCTTAAAGCGGAACTGAAGTAACAAACAGCGAGCAGGCAGGATTTTATTGCAGAAAAGACATATGTAATGTCTCCTCTGCAATAAAATGTCCCTACCTGCCTGCTTGCTGTTTTCTCCGGTGCTGTGAACTGAGCTGCGCATGCACAGGTTACAGCGCCGGGCCGGTCTCTGTGTGCCAGAATGACATCTTCCTGCTAATGGGCAGAAACAATGTTATTTCACACTGGCCAATGAAGACGGCCGTAAATGTTTACAAGAAGAAGAACATGCCAGCAAGGGACCATTGGAAAAGTATTAACCCTTTTAGTTCCATTTTAACTGGATGACTTTTTGTTTGGATTAACACAGTCAGAGGAATTCATGAACATAGCTCCCAACTGTCCCTGATTTTGAGGGGCTGTCCCTCGTTTTGAACAATGCCCCTCTGTCCCTCTTTCCTCCTCATCTGTCCCTCATGTTTGGTCTGATTTATATACTGTATTTTCCGGTGTATAAGACGACTTTCTAACCCCTTAAAATCTTCTTAAAAGTCGGGGGTCGTCTTATACGCCAGTAACCTAACATCCTTACCTTATCCTAAGACATGTAGAATCGCGGCCGTACGTTTTTTCAACTCCTACGTCTTCTGTTCCGTGTTAGGCGGAACACTCAGCTTCCCAGGAGACACTGTGTTTAGTGTCCGCCTATCACAGAGGCCCTCTTGTCCTCGGACGAGAGGGCCTCCGTGATAGGCGAACACTGAACACAGTGCCTCCTGGGAAGCTGACTGTTCCGCCTATCACGGAACAGAAGACGTAGGAGGCGCAGCTTTTTAAAAAACGTACAGCACGGCCCGCGATTTTGCATGTCTTAGGATAAGGTAAGGGCACAGCACAGCGAGTCTGGCATGTAATGGGGCACAGTCTGGCATGTAATGGGGCACAGTCTGGCATGTAATGGGGCATAGTCTGGCATGTAATGGGGCACAGTCTGGCATGTAATGGGGCACAGTCTGGCATGTAATGGGGCACAGTCTGGCATGTAATGGGGCACAGTCTGGCATGTAATGGTGGCACTGTGAGGCGAGGCATGACTAGTAGGAAGGGGGTAGTCTTATACGGCGAGTATATCCCAAAACCAACATTTTGGCTGGAAAATTAGGGGGTCGTCGTATACGCCCAGTCGTCTTATACGCCGGCAAATACGGTAGTTGTATATAAAATGCACTATTTATCCATCCTAAAGTGATTTACAGTGCTAAACCTTTCATTCAAGTTTTGAATTTCTGCATCTGTAAATTCCAAAAGCCAATAATAAAGAATAGTGGTGGTAAACAAAAAAAAAAAAACTTCTGGGTTTAACCAATCATTTTTTGTATAATTCTCCTTTAAGGCAGGGGTGTGTCCTATGCCTACAAACTTTTGCTAATAGGTGTCCCTCATTCCCATCTCAGAAAGTTGGGAGGTATGCATAACGAGTGTCTAAGACAATAACAAGGAGAGGCAGACCTGATGGGACTTCCCCCCATCAGGAACTGCAGTGACACTAAACAACCACTGATAGGGAGAGGGAATTGGCAGCAAATGTGGCGCTCTGGTCCATTGCGTACAGGGACAGGCACTCTGCCTGTCTCTGTTAGGCAACTGAGGGTCTATTCACACCAACCACTGCATCACAACGCATCGACTGGTGTGCTGTGCTATGCAGCGAGATCACAGTGCATCGCACTGTTCACCTTTTTCTTAAACAAACTTTATTGAAATGTCACCCAGTGACATTTCATGAAGTTATATTGGCTGCAGCATGGTGCAAAGTAATGGATTGCCTCGCACTGTGCTGCGTTGGAAAAAAGTACGGCCTGCCACAGTTTTCCATTGTATACAATGCACAGTGGTGTGAACTGGGCACATAAGGGAGAAGGCATTTCGGCTTGTCTTGCGGTGGGACTGCGCTGGAATAGACGCTCATCCCACCTGGTGTGAATGGGCCCTTACAGTAGGTCTTAATTACTTTCAATTTCTTTATCTACAATCTAGAAGTAATTATTTTTTACATTGGTGCATTAATAGTGCCACTTCGTCAAAGTGGCGCTATTAACCACTTCAGCCCTGGAAGAATTTACCCCCTTCCTGACCAGAGCACTTTTTGCGATTCGGCACTGCATCGCTTTAACTTACAAATGCGCGGACGTGCGACATTGCACAGAAACAAAATTGATGTCCACTTTTCCCCACAAATAGAGCTTTCTTTTGGTGGTATTTGATCACCTCTGCGTTTTTTATTTTATGCGCTATAAACAAAAAAAAGAGCGTCAATTTTGAAAAAAAAAAACAATATAAAAATGTCGCAGTTTAGGCCGATTTATATTGTTTTACATATTTTTGGTAAAAAAAAAAAAAGATATCACAATAAGCATGTATTGATTGGTTTGCACAAAAGTTATAGCGTCTACAAAATAGGGGAAAGTTTTATGGCATTTTTATTATTAATTATTTTTTATTAGTAATGGCGGCGATCAGCGATTTTTATCATGACTACAACATTATGGCGGACACATCGGCCACTTTTCACACAATTTTTTACCATTGTCATTTATACAGCGATCAATGCTATAAAAATGCACTGATTACTGTGTAAATTACATTGGCAGGGAAGGGGTTAAACACTAGGGGTTAAGTGTGCCCTAGGGAGTGATTCTAACTGTGGGGGGGGCTGGGCTACAAGTGACACGACAGGGAGCAGTAGATCGCTGTCCTGTCACTAGGCAGAACAGGTAAATGCCTTGTTTACATAGACATTTCCCCGTTCTGCAGCTCCGTGACACAATCGCGGGACACTGATGTACATTGAGTCCGCGGGTCCCGTGGGCACGGTCACAGAGCACAAGGCAGGCGCGCTTACAGGTACGTTGTTTTGCACAGCCATGCCATTCTGCCGAAGTATATCGGTGTTAGCCGGTTGGCAAGTGTGATTAAGTACTTCCTGCATCTGCCGCACGTGTAAAGTTACTGAAACAGGCAGCAGAGATTTTAATCTGGTGCAGGCCTTCTTAAAGGCCCAAATTGCCAAAAAACTGTCAGTAGGGATTTATTAAAGCTCTCTTTATCCACTTTCTGTCTACATGTACTTGCCCCATTGTAAGCTCTTTATCATTGCTCTGAATCTGATTTCTGATTCAATGTTGACATTGACAATGGTAGACCAGGTGTAGGCAAAGTACCTTAGGTCATATATATCCTTATTTGCTGGACTTGTTGGATTTAAAAATAATAATTGTAATTTAAAGAAGGTACAAAAAAAATACAAATTTAAACATTGTATCTATAAAATGAATGGTAAAGCTAAATAATGGAAAATAAATGTGCAAAATTATGATTAAAACCATCTACATAGCAAAACTGTAGGCAGCTTTTACAGTATGGAGCTAAATCACACTGAACATGCCATGGCATCAAACTAAATGTACAGACCCCCTACCCTACCCACCAGTATAGACCCCCTTTGGTAGAGACCCCCTCCCTACCAGTATATGCTCCCTCTTCAGTACAGACCCCCCTCCTGTACAGCTCCCCTTCCTCCCCACCAGTACAGAACCCCTTTGGTAGAGACCCCCTCCTTACCAGTACTACATTCATTATAGTATCAGTGAGTGCACTGAGGTAACTACACACTATATACACAAGTAGGATTTTTGTTTTGTGGAACATCCTTACTTTTACCTTGGGTGAAACCCTCCTGGAATATTTTTGATCTAGTGGGGGGGTCAGCAGCAGACTGGAGGAAACCCTCTAATCATGTAAAAGTACATTTTTCCACAAGTCATCAATTTCTAACAAATTAAATGAATGGATATAGTGAGAAATAGGCCATTATGTTACTTAAAAAGTTTTTATGCATTTCCATAGATTTGCCTGGCGTAATGGATACTTTGAAAACCACAAGAGCGCAGCTAATAGTACTGAAGAATGATGGTGGAAGTTCATCCTGTGTGGGTGTATCGTGTGCATCACCTTCTGTCCCGTCTGAAGAGTTGAGCTCATCTCCTTGTTAAGTGTCGTACTCAAGGCCTAAACAGGTAGGTTTTCTTTTGGTACCGAAACATTAAAACATATTTTTTTTAAATATCAAACATGTCCTACTCCTATTTACCTGCTCTGTGTAAAGGTTTTTGTACAGAGCAGCTCAGATCCTTCTCTTCTCAGGTCCCATGCCAGTGCTCCTGAACCAGAGCTCTGTGTCCGATCACACACTAAGCCTTGCCTTGGCCCCATCTCCTAATTAGCTCACTGGCTGTGATTGATAGCATCGGAAGCCAATAGCTCCCACCGCTACAGAAAGCCAATCAGCAGTGCAAGTCCCTGAAGAGACAAGGCTCTCGTGGACATCGCTGGATCGAGAGGGGACTCATGTAAGTATAGGGGGGCTGCTGCACACAGAAGATTTTTTTTTTTACCTTCATGCATAGAAAACATGAAGGTAAAAACCCTTGTGTCTTTACAACCACTTCAATAAAAAGTAACCTTTAAGGCGGTGCCTCCAAGCGGCTGACAGATGGAGAGAAGCGGGTACAGTTAGACCCTATGAAAACATCAGCTTTGACATGTAGACTGTAAGCCAATTTGACTGTTGTGTCAAAATGAGATATCTTGCTCAGTCTGGTAGTAGTCTGAACTAATAAGGCAAGTTGTAGGCAAGATGTTGATTTTTATACAGATTTTTGAAAAGTCTACAATATTTTGATGTTTTTATACATGCTTAATTTTGTTAGTTTTATTTACTCAGCTGCATCTGTTAGACTCCTTTCACACTGAGGCAGTTTTCAGGCGTTTTAGCGCTAGAAATAGCCTCTAAAAAGCTCATAAAACTGCATCCCTTTCAGTGCAATTTCACACTGGGGCGATGCGCTTGCGCAACATTAGAAAAAGTCCTGCAAGCAGCATCTGGGGTGGGTTGGGAGCATGCACCTGCCTATTGAAATTAATGGGCAGTGCTTCCAATGCACCCTAAAAGCGCATTAAAAACTGGACATTTTCCCTTTAAAAAAAAACGCCTAAAAAGTGCTACAAAAACACTGCAAAACGGCCGAAGCTTTAGCATCGCTGCAGTGTGAAAAGGGTCTTATATGGCTTTTGATTCACAGGAAAAATCTAATAAGTCTAATATTTTCCATTTACTTTTTAAAGCTGCTACTTTGGCAAAGTTTCCTGGGACTTCATAAGCTGTGATCAGTGACGCTGTTACGAGAAAAATTGCGGCGTTGAAATATCACCTGAAGGGAAACATCAGAAACCTCAGCAGAATACCACAAACTTTTATGTCATTAATGTCATTTACCACAGTTAACACCACTTTCTATTCCCTGTGTTGTAGTTTTTGTATATTTACATGATAATAAAGTTGTGTGTATTGTACTGTGTTATTGTTTTTTTTCCAAATGTTTGCTAGTTTTATAGGCCTACAATATATAAAATACAATATATAAATACACAGCATTTCAAAATGTAATAGGAATGTATTTTTTTTAAATTTTGCATTCAGAAGTACATTAACATTTATATTTAAAATATATTTAAAAAAAACATTCTTAATATATTTTTCCGAAATATATTGCCATATATTTGAAATGCTACAATTTTGGCCAGATTCAATACATTTCAATATATTTGTGCATATTTGTGAAATATATTGCAAATATATTCATACATATATGTTAAATGTACTTCTGAATGCATTTAGCAATATATTTTTGCAGCCATAAATATATTGCAAAGTGCATTTTGAAATGCATTGAAATGCATTGTGAATATATTCATAAATATATGTGAAATGTACTTCTGAATGCATTTAGCAGTATATTTCTGAATATATTCACAATGCATTCCAAAATGCACATTGCAAAATATTTATGGTTGCATAAATATATTGCTAAATGCATTCAGAAGTGCATTTAACATATATTTATGAATATATTTGCAACATATTTCACAATGCATTCCAAAATATATTCAAATATATTGAAATATATATTTGAAATATATTGAATCTGGCCAAAATTGTAGCATTTCAAATATATGGCAATATATTTGAGAAACATATATTAAGAATGTTTTTTTAAAATATATTTAAAATATATTTTACTTCCACATGGGTACATACTCCCTCTTCAGTACAGACCCCCCTCCCGTACAGCCGCCCTCCCTCCCTACCAGTACAGACCCCCCTTCCAGTACAGACCTCCTCCCACCCCACCAGTACAGACACCCTCTCAAGTACAAAGCTCACCCCCTACCAGTACAGACCTCCTTCCTTCTCACCAATATACCCCCCCCCCCCAAAGTATAGGCCCCCTTCCCTCCCACCAGTACAGAGCCACCCTGCAGTACAGATGCCCTCCCTCCACACCAGTACAGAGTCCCCTTCCTCCCCACCAATACACCCCAGCTCCTTCACTTTTCGGGAGGCCACTGTCTGAATAGAAATGTCTGTCCTCTGCCAGCCTGCTTTAGGAAAGGACCACCTTTCTATGTGGAAGCTGTATTGTCTCTGCAGAAGTCCAACACACTTCCCTACCGAGCAAGAGCTGTCCCCTGACAACATGCAATATAGAAGGACTTTAGCTCTCTGTGGGGAAGCACGTTATTTCTTTGCAGAGGTCCAATATGTCCCCTGCTGAGTCAGACCATTAGCTCTGCAATCAGCACAGCTTATGCTCCCCACTGATTGGAAAGCTCTAGCTTTGACACAGCAAAGGGTGGTTCAATGGTTTGAGCTACTGTTGGGTGCCTGTCGGGGGAAGCCTTGCTGTGTGGGAGCCACTATTGAGCGTGTTTGAAAATGTTCTTCATCTGGCCAATCATGGAAGTTCTAAAAGTTTGAGTATAGTGTTTTGGAGTCAGCAGAGGGTGTGTCAGACTGCTACAGAGAGGCCACTGCTTACACACAGAGAGTAATGCCGCGTGGACTTTTTTCTTCGGAAATTTCGATCGTGTGTGGGCCCCATCAGACTTTTTCCCGTCAGTGTTTAGAAATAGAACATGTTTTATTTTTTTCCGATGGAAAAAAAACATTAGGAAATTCCTATCGTCTGTGTGCAACTCCGATGGAGAAAAAACCCACGCATGCTCAGAATCAAGTCGGAAGCATTGAACTTCATTACGACGGCGCAGCGTACCGTTTTTACACTACGCCTCCTTAAATTACTTGAGCTACGCTTCATTCACGAAGCATTTGCTCCGTAATTTGCGGTGGCGTTTCGTAAAAGTGGCCGGCGTAAGCGTGCGTAATTTAAATGATCCCGTAGGGGGCGTGGATCATTTAAATTAGGCGCGTTCCCGCGCCGAACGTAGTGCGCATGCTCCGTCGGGAAACTTTCCCGACGTGCATTGCGGTAAATGACGTCGCAAGGACGTCATTTGCTTCGACCGGAACGTAAATGGCGTCCAGCGCCATTCACGATCCACTTACGCAAACGACGCAAATTTCGAAAAACGCGACGCGGGAACGACGTCCATACTTAGCATTGGCTGCGCCTCCTAATAGCAGGAGCAGCCTTACGACGGAAGCGCCGTACGCAAACGACGTAAAACTCGAACGCCGGGCGCGCAATTTGCATACTCTACGCTGACCACTACGGGAACGCCACCTAGCGGCCAGCGTCAGAATGCAGCCTAAGATACGACGGCATAAGAGCCTTATGCCAGTCATATCTTAGGCTACAGTCGGCGTATCGAGCTTTCTGAATACAGAAAGTCGATACGCCGGCGCTACTTAGCAATTACGCTGCGTATCTATGGATACGCAGGCGTAATTGCTACCTGAATCTACCCCACTGTGTTTTGGACGGTTGAAATTTGGTCTGACAGTGTGTATGCAAGACAGCTTGAATGGAATTCCGATGAAAAATTTCATCGGGTTTTAGGCCATCGGAAATTCCGATGGGTCCTTCTCCATAGCTTGCTGGCAAGCTGTAACTGTTTTCTAAACACATCGAATAGTAGAATTGCACAACTTGTGCTTTAATGAAGTTGGAAAGTATTTAGCTGATGTAAACGAAACCTTTGGTTGGGCTAGTCTGTGATTGGCTGATGTCTACCTACCCAGAATGTTGGCTGTGCGCTGCAGAATTCCTGAGACGTCTTCTGAATCTTCATTAGCCGGGAGACCCGCATATGGACATTTCAGCGAAGCATTATGCAGATTCTTCTCGGCATCCGGGCAGCTTTAAAAGAAAGAGTAACACGTCAGAAGAGGATGAGATACGAGCCCACCGTCTCCTAGAGCCTAACCTTCTCAGTGCCTTTCCTCATTAAATTGTTAGCAAATCCCTAATTAGCACATAGCGCTCAGGCAAATCATTTCACACATGGAGCTGCTGTTTATCACCGGGAGAATTATCAGCTTGTATCACTAGTGCTAATTTACTGCATCATTAGGAGGCTGAATATTGAAAAGTGAAGAGACATGTTTGAGTAACAGCTTTGCCCCAGGAAGCAGAAAATGAGAATTTTTCGGTATATTGTATAAGTTATAATAGCTAGATTCACGTAGTTTGCCGCAACTTTAAGGCGGCGTAGCGTATCGTATTTACGCTACGCCGCCTTAAGTCAGAGAGGCAAGTACTGTATTCTCAAAGTACTTGCCTCCTAACTTACGGCGGCGTAGCGTAAATGCGGCGGGCGCAAGTGCGCCTAATTCAAAATAGGCTGAGGGGGCGTGTTTTATGATAATATGCTTTGACGCTTTTTTGGAACGGCGCATGCGCCGTCCGCCTACATTTCCCAGTGTGCATTGCGGGTAAGTACGCAGCACGGTCCTATTGATTTCGACGTGGACGTAAATGACGTAAATCCCTATTCACGGACGACTTACGCAAACAATGTAAAATTTTCGAATTTCGAAGCGGGAACGGCGGCCATACTTAAAGCGGGAGTTCAACCATTTCTTTTTTTTTTTTTTTTTTTCCCTTAGCTTCCTGCTCGTTCGGTCTAGGGGAATCGGCTATTTGTATTAAAATATGAGCTGTACTTACCCGTTTTCGAGATGCATCTTCTTCCGTCGCTTCCGGGTATGGGTCTTCGGGAGCGGGCGTTCCTTCTTGATTGACAGTCTTCCGAGAGGCTTCCGACGGTCGCATCCATCGCGTCACTCGTAGCCGAAAGAAGCCGAACGTCGGTGCGGCTCTATACTGCGCCTGCGCACCGACGTTCGGCTTCTTTCGGAAAATCGTGACGCGATGGATGTGACCGTCGGAAGCCTCTCGGAAGACTGTCAATCAAGAAGGAACGCCCATTCCCGCAGCCCATACCCGGAAGCGGCGGAGAGGATGCATCTCGTAAACGGGTAAGTAATGCTCATATTTTAAAACAAATAGCCGATTCCCCTAGAGAAAACGAGCATGAATCTAAGGGGAAAAAGTGCCCTTTAAGGGTGAACCACCGCTTTAACATACTTTTTGACAGAATAACTTTAGGCCTGATAAAGCGTTACGTAAATGGCGTATCTGTACTGCGTCGGCCGGGCGTACGTTCGTGAATAGGCGTATCTAGTGATTTACATATTCTACGCCAACTGCAATGGAAGCGCCACCTAGCGGCCAGCCTAAATATTGCACCCTAAGATAGGACGGCGCAAGCCGTCTTATCTTAGATAGGTTTAAGTGTATCTCTGTTTGAGAATACACTTAAACTTAGGTCGGCGCAGATTCCGAGTTAGGTCGGCGTATCTACTGATACGCCGACCTAACTCTACCTGAATCTAGCTATAAGTGTTTAGCTGCATAGAGGACCTGGCACTGTGTAGTTGATGTAAGGATCCCCATATTCACATATGAATATACAGGTAGTATATGAATGTGTATGAAGGTAGCATTTTTTAATCAGATATAAATGTCAAAAATAAATTCAGCACTGTAGTTATTACAATATTTTTAAAGCTGAAAATCTTAGTTTTTTGGTTTTGGATAGAGAAGAGAAATCTTAAAGTGGATGTAAACCCTCTCCTATACCCCGTGAAGTGAACAGCCTCAGCAGAGGCGTAACTAGAATGTTCAGGGCCCAGGTGCAAGAAACCATGATAGGCCCCCCCTGCTCCCCCTTTTCCATCCGAGCCCTAGGCTTCCAATTTTGGGAGGGTGTCATCCATGGATATTCTCCCAGAACCCGGCCTTCTGCGTGCCCCCTCAGTCGTGCATCCAGTCAACGCTGTATCTTGGCCTAGGCCAACAAAGCCAAGGCCTAGGGCGGCACTTTGCAGGGGGGCAGCATGAAAATAGTCTTGCCGGCTTGTGCTACACTTTTAGTGCAATGCCAGTCTTATGAGGTGGACTGGGCCACAAGACAAATCAGTCTTGTGCTCCCATAAAGCAGCCGCACTGCTGCTGGTATGATAGGGATGGCGCATACACAAGGGATACTGACATGGTCATCTATACCTATCAGGTAGGTAGTAGGACTCTCATACCTCCCAACTTTCTGAGATGGCAATGAGGGACACCTATCAGCAAAAGTATGCAGGCATAGGACACACCCCTTGCCATGCCCCCTTAAAGGAGAATTGTACAAAAAAAATAAGATTGGTTAAACCCACAAGTGCTTTTTTTACCACTACTATTTCTTTATATTGGCTTTTGGAATTTACAAATGCAGCAATTTAGAAATCAAACACTTTTTGATAGATAAAAAGTGCATTTTATATACATCTGTATAGATCAGACCAAAATGAGGGACAAATGAGGAGAATGAGGGACATTGCTCCAAATCAGGCACAGTCCCTCAAAATCAGGGACAGTTGGGAGGTATGGGACTCTCCTGCAATTCTTTGCTTGTGTCAGTTGTACATATTTGGGAATCTTAATTTTATTTCTGTTGATTGCTGATGAGAAAAATATACAGATGGATTTGTTTGTTCCTGCCCCCAATCCTTCCTTTGCTCACTGCCTGGACCACATTCACCTTCATCACCGTGCTATATGTTTTCTGCTGCACTACTGGCCTGGTTATACCTTCTTATGCCGCGTACACACGATCAATTTTCAGCATGAAAAAAAACGTTGATTTTCAGCATGTTGAAAAAACATAGTTTCCCAACTTCATCATTAAAACGATGTTGCCCACACACCATCGTTTTAAAAAAATGATCTAGCAAAGCGCTGTGACGTACAACACGTACGACGGCACTATAAAGGGGAAGTTCCATGCGGATGACGCCACCCTTGGGGCTGCTTTAGCTGATTCCGTGTTAGTAAAAGACGATTCACGCTTTTTTGTCTGTTACAGCGTGATGAATGTGCTTACTCCATTATGAACGGTAGTTTTACCAGAACGAGCGCTCCCGTCTCATAACTTGCTTCTGAGCATGCGCAGGTTTTTAACATAGTTTGAGCCCACACATGATCATTTTTTACAACACGAAAAACGACATAGTTTAAACGACTTTAAAAAATGCAGCATGTTCTAATTCTTTTTTTTTTTTTTCGTTTTTCAGAACCTGAAAAATGCCAAAAAATGATCGTGTGTACGCATTAGTCTTCCATTAATTTAGCAGAAGTAGAACTATAGGCAACACTTTTTTGTTTCCATTTTGGATTGAGTAAGGGATGGTTATAGCCCCTATTAAAAAAAAAATTGTCATCAATTAATTTCTCTTTATTTTTAGTGAGAGTAAATCTCTGCAGAAAATTTCAGGTATTAAACAGGAAGGGGTGTGACCTTGACAGGAAGGGGTAAATCATATTTAAATTAGGAGTTGCACAAATTTAATCAGGCCTAGGGCAGCACAAAACCTAAATACACCACTGCATCCAGTGCAATCACAGCGGCCCTTTATCATGTGATTAGCTGATCACATGTAAACAGACTTGCCAGGTTTTCTGCAGCCCTTTCCTCCCACGCTGTGTCTGTGTGAGGAAAGGACTGCCGTTAACCTTCAAGAATGTCAATAAATAGTTTACACTGATAATCAGTGCCCCAATCATCAGTGCCACCTATCAGTACTCATTAATGCCACCCATAAGTTCCCATCAATGCCACCTATCAGTGTCTATCAATTCTGTCTACAAGTGTTACCTATCAGTGCTCATCAATGCCGCCTAACAGTGTCCATCAGTGTCACCTATCAATGCTCTTCAATGCTGCCCATCAGTGCCATCTATCAGTTCTCATCAATGCTGCCTATCATTGCTCATCGAAGCTGCCTGTCAGTGCCCATCAGTGCTACCCATCAGTGCTCATCAGTGCCACATATCAGTATATATCAGTGCCACATGTCAGTGCTCAATGCCCAGTGCTGCCTATCAGTGCCACCTATCAGTGCTCACCAATGCTGCCTATGAGTTCTGCCTATTAGTGCTCATCAATGTCACCTATCAGTGCCCACCAGTGCCTCCTATCAGTGCTCATCAATACCACCTATTAGTGCTGCCTATCAGTGCCCATCAATTCCGCCTACAAGTGTTACCTATCAGTGCTCATCAATCCCGCATATTAGTCCCCATCAATTCTGCTGATTAGCACCACCTATCAGTGCTCATCAATGCTGCCTAACAGCGTCCATCAGTGACACCTATCAATGCTTATCAATGCCACCTATCAGTATCTATCTGTGCTCAGTGACCATCAGTGCTGCTATCAGTGCCACCTATCAGTGCTCACCAATGCTGCCTATGAGTTCTGCCTATCAGTGCTCATCAATACCACCTATCAGTGCCCATTAGTGCCTCCTATCAGTGCCCATTAGGTCCAATCAGGAAATCTCTCCAGAAAATTTCAGGGCAGGTATTAAACAGGAAGGGGTGTGACCTTGACAGGAATGGGTGGATCATATTTAAATTAGGAGTTGCACACATTTAGTCAGGCCTAGGGCAGCACAAAACCTAAATACACCACTGCATCCAGTGCAATCACAGCGGCCCTTTATCATGTGATTAGCTGATCACATGTAAACAGACTTGCCAGGTTTTCTGCAGCCCTTTCCTCCCACTCTGCAGCCCATGAGGTCCTCCTATCCGTACCCATTATTGCCTTCTATCAGTGCTCATTAGTGCCTCCTATCAGTGCCCATTAGTGCCTCCTATCAGGGCTCATCAGTGAAGCCTAGCAGTACACATAAGTTGGTCACAGCTGATCACGTGGTAAGGAGCCTCCATCAGAAGCTCCTTATTACGATCGGAGATGCAGTGTGTCAGACTGACACACAGCACCAGTGATCGCCACGCTGAGCGTCCCCGAGGTGCACGCGCTGGCATGTTATCCTGCTTGACGTCATATGACCCCCGCCAGGATAACACAACCACTTCTGCTATAGGCCGGGTGGGAAGTGGTTAAAGCGGTTGTAAACCCTTACATACAGTATACCCAGTGAAGTAACTGGCCTCAGGTGATACACAGAGATGAAACAAATCCTCCTACATAAGTTGCACCTTTCTATCTGCAGTCTCCTCCTCTGTACATCTGTTCAAAGTGCTGACTTATAAAGGTTGTCTGCGAGTTCAGTAAAAAGGAAGCTGATTGGAGGGAAGGGACACACCTCCCCTTCACACAACACAAAAGAACAGAGCTGAGGCAGTCAATCAGCTGGATCTTCCTCCATGTAACCTTTTTTTCTTGGTGTCAGGAAAACTTGCCAGAAGTGATTCATGCTGATAACAGAGGAATGCAGCAGCAGACAAAAGTGACACTTCGGCCTCGTACACACGACCGAACATGTCCGCTGAAACTGGTCCGTCGGACCAGTTTCAGCAGACATGTTCGGTCGTGTGTAGGGCCGACCGGACAATTTTCCGGCCTAGCGGACAGGTTTCCAGCAGACAACTGTTTCTTAGCATGCTAAGAAACATGTCCGCTGGAAGCCTGTCCGCCGGACATGTCCAATGGTCAGTACGACTCATCGGACATGTCTGCTGGCCCGAGAACCCGCGCATTGCGTCAAAGTGATTTGACGCATGCGTGGAAGCATTGAACTTCCGGGTTCGCGCACGTCGCCGCGTCGCTGTCACGTCGCCGCATCGTCACCGCGTATTCTGTCCGCGCGGAATTTGGTCTGATGGTGTGTACAGTCATCAGACCAAATGATCCCATCGGACATGTTGGGTCGTCTGTACAAGGCCTCAGTGCTCTTTATTAAGACAAGTATACACTATAGAGGGCTATGCTGTGTTCATGTTTCATATCTGAGGTTTACAACCTCTTTAACCACTTACCCCCCGGACAGGGCAGGACTTAGGGTGGTGGGGGCCCCTGGGCTTGAGTGTTGAAGGGGCCCCCTGGAGCCGAGAATTGGGGGGATCAAAGTTGTTGAGCGGGGGGGGCGAATTGAAGTTGTTGAGCGGGGGGGAGCACATTAAAGTTGTTGAGCGGGGGGGGGGGATTTTTCAGTTGTTGAGGGGGGGAGTGCCTCTCACCTGTGCCAACAGCCGGGGCCACAGACTGTCATTAGCCCGGCTGTCGGCTTTCTTCCCTTCAGCAGCCACAGTCCTCCACACACCACTCCGGTTCCTCCTGCTTCCGTGCTGCCTCCTCTTGCAGTGCGGGAAAATTAATTAAATGCGGGAAGAAGCTGTCTGTGCGGGAAAGTCCCACAGAATCCGTGCGTGTTGGGAGGCATGCGCAGGGCCGCCATCAGGAATTTTGGGGCCCCTTGCACAGCTTAAGGCATGGGCCCCCTGAAGCAGAGAACCTAGGGGGGGTGGGGGTGCTGTCGCCTGAAATTGAGAAGGGTGGGGGCTGCCGCAAATTGAGAAGCCTTTACAAAAAAAAGAAGAAATAAAGAAGAAAACAAATATATATATATATATATATATATATATATATATATATATATATATATAAAAAAGGGGGGTAGCCATCCGGGGCCCTGGGGACCTCTGGGCCTTTTAATAAAAAGAAAAAATAAACCTCTGGGCCCTTTAATAATAAAAAAAAAACATTTATAAAAAATACATAAAAAAAGGGAGGTTGCCATCCGGGGCCCTGGGGACCTCTGGGCCCCTGGGAACCTCTGGGCATTTTAATAAAAAATAAAAAAATAAACATTTATAAAAAAAATAAAAAAAGGGGGGTTGCCACATGGGGCCCTGGGGACCTCTGAGCCCTTTAATAAAAAAAAAAAAATATATATATATATATATATATATATACAGTGGGGATCGAAAGTTTGGGCACCCCAGGTAAAAATTTGTATTAATGTGCATAACGAAGCCAAGGAAAGAGGGAAAAATCTCCAAAAGGCATCAAATTACAGATTAGACATTCTTATAATATGTCAAAAAAAGTTAGATTTTGTTTCCATCATTTACACTTTCAAAATTACAGAAAACAAAAAAATGGCATCTGCAAAAGTTTGGGCACCCTGCAGAGTTAATATCTTGCACTGCCCCCTTTGGCAAGTATCACAGCTCGTAAACGCTTTTTGTAGCCAGCCAAGAGTCTTTCAATTCTTGTTTGAGGGATCTTTGCCCATTCTTCCTTACAAAAGTCTTTCAGTTCTTTGAGATTTCTGGGCTGTCTGTCACGCATTGCTCTTTTAAGGTCTATCCATAGATTTTCAATTATGTTGAGGTCAGGAGATTGTGAAGGCCATGGCAAAACCTTCAGTTTACGCCTCTTGATGTAATCCCCCATGGATTTTGAGGTGTGTTTAGGATCATTATCCATTTGTAGAAGCCATCCTCTCTTTAACTTCAGCTTTTTCACAGATGGCATCAAGTTACCATCCAAAATTTGCTGAAATTTTATTGAATCCATTTTTCCTTCTACTCGTGAAATTTTCCCTGTGCCACTGGCTGCAATACAACCCCAAAGCATGATTGATCCACCCCCATGCTTCACAGTTGGACAGAGGTTCTTTTCATTAAATTCTGTGCTCTTTCTTCTCCAAACGTCCCTTTGCTCATTCCGGACAAAAAATACTATTTTAACCTCATCGGTCCACAGAACTTGTTTCCAAAATGCATCAGGCCTGTCTATATGTTCATTTGCGAAGTTCAAACGCTGATTTTTGTGGTGAGGACGTAGGAGAGGTTTTCTTCTGATGACTCTTCCATGAAGACCATATTTGTACAAGTATCTCTTTATAGTGGAATAGTGTACCACAACTCCAGTGTCTGCCAGATCTTTCTGGAGGGATCGTTCAGTCAAACGTGGGTTTTGAATTGCTTTTCTCACAATCCTGCGAGCTGTTCTGTCTATTTGTCTTGGTCTTCCAGATCTTGCTTTAACTTCCACTGTTCCTGATGACTGCCATTTATTAACTACATTCCGAACAGAGGATATTGACATCTGAAAACGCTTTGCTATCTTCTTATAGCCTTCTCCAGCTTTGTGAGCGTCAACTTTTTTCAGTTTCAATTTTCTAGACAACTGCTTAGAAGAACCCATGGTGCTGATTGTTGGGGCAAGGTCAGATGAGTCTGGGCATTTAAAACATTTGAGATTGACATCACCTGGTCTTCCCAGACGATGATTGAGAACAATCCATGACACTGGTAGCTCTCAGCTTTGCAAAGGGGGTGCAGTGCATGCTATAAATTCTGCAGGGTGCCCAAACTTTTGCAGACGCCATTTTTTTGTTTTCTGTAATTTTGAAAGTGTAAATGATGGAAATAAAATATAACTTTTTTTGACATATTATAAGAATGTCTAATCTGTAATTTGATGCCTTTTGGAGATTTATCCATCTTTCCTTGGCCTCGTTATGCACATTAATACAAATTTCTACCTGGGGTGCCCAAACTTTCGATCCCCACTGTATATAAAAAAATAAAAAAGGTGGGTTGCCATCCGGGGGCCGTGGAGACCCCTGAGCCCTTTAATAATAATAATAATAATAATAATATATATATATATATTATTATTATTATTAAAGGGCCCAGGGGTCTCCAGGGCCCCGGACGGCAACCCCCCTTTTTTTTATTTATTTTTTGTAAAAAAATGTTTTTTTTATATATATTTTTTATTTTTATATATATATATTATTATATATATAAAAATAAAAAATATATAAAAAAAACATTTTTTTACAAAAAATAAATAAATTAAATAAAAATAAATAAAAAAAATAAATAAAAAGGGGGGGTTGCCGTCCAGGGCCCTGGGGGGCTCCAGGCCCCTGGGGACCTCTGGACCCCTAAAAAAAAAAAAAAAAAAAAAAAAAGATTTTTTTTTTTTTTTTTTTTTAGGGGGCCCCCTATTGGGTGGGGCCCCTGGGCTTGAGCCCAGTCAAGCCCAATGGTAAGTCCGGCCCTGCCCCCGGACCATATTGCTGCCCAAAGACCAGAGTACTTTTTGCGATTCGGGACTGCGTCGCTTTAACAGACAATTGCGCGGTCGTGAGACGTGGCTCCCAAACAAAATTGGCGTCCTTTTTTTCCCACAAATAGAGCTTTCTTTTGGTGGTATTTGATCACCTCTGCGTTTTTTATTTTTTGCGCTATAAACAAAAATAGAACGACAATTTTGAAAAAAATGAATATTTTTTACTTTTTGCTGTAATAAATATCCCCCAAAAATATATAAAAAAACATTTTTTTTCCTCAGTTTAGGCCGATACGTATTCTTCTACATATTTTTCGTAAAAAAAAATCGCAATAAGCGTTTATTGATTGGTTTGCGCAAAAGTTATAGCGTTTACAAAATAGGGGGTATTTTTATGGCATTTTTATTAATATTTTTTTTTACTAGTAATGGCGGCGATCAGCGATTTTTTTTTCGGTATTGCGACATTATGGCGGACACTTCGGACATTTTTGACACATTTTTGGGACCATTGGCATTTTTATAGCGATCAGTGCTATAAAAATGCATTAGATTACTATAAAAATGCCACTGGCAGTGAAGGGGTTAACACTAGGGGGCGGGGAAGGGGTTAAGTATGCCTGGGTGTGTTCTTACTGTAGGGGGGGGGGTGGCCTCACTAGGGGAAACACTGATCCTCGGTTCATACATTGTATGAACAGAAAATCAGCATTTCCCCTGCTGACAGGAACGAGAGCTGTGTGTTTACACACACAGCTCCCGTTCCCCGCTCTGTACCGAGCGATCGCGTGTGCCCGGCGGCGATCGCGCCCGCCGGGCACACGCACGGGAGTCGGGGGCGAGCGGGGGGCGCGCGTGCGCGCCTCCGGCGGCGCGCGTGCGCCCCTAGTCGCGGCTAAAAGGCAGGACGTCCATTTACGTGGTCTCGCCTAGGAGAGCCACCTTGTGGACGTATTATGACGGTGCGGCGACGGCAAGTGGTTAAAATAGAAATGAAAGGCAAAACATTTGTGTATAAGTATAAAAAACAATGTTTATGCCCTATTTTTATAAGTGATCTCATACCCTCTGTTTTCAGCTACATAAGATCTGGGGGAGGAGAAACAGCAGCACACCGATTGTAGCAAGAGACCAGGGATTCCACACAAAGTAAGCAATACAAAGAGAACATGAGACTTTACAAGTACAAAACAAGTACATGGCGCAGCAAACACAAATCAGGAATATGAAATTTAAGTTTTTTTTTTTTTTGCAGCTCTCCCCGATGGGAGGATTTTCTTACACTTCCTGTTCTGGAGATGCAAAGAGTATAATGCCAAAAAATGTCTTTAAAATGAATAGAATTCTCAATTTAAAGAGCCCTCATAGGAACAGGTCTTCCAAAAGCACAATTTTCCCTTATTTCATGCTCTTCTTTCAATCGATTTTTATTAGTATATTTTCACAGGTATACATAGACAGGCCCGGACCGGGACAAAAAATAGGCCCGGGCATTTTAGACTGAGCAGCCCGAGGGGGTAGGGGTTTGGGGCAAGGCGGGGTTAATGATGGGATGTGGGGTGAGATAAAGAAATATAGATAGACAGAGAGAGAGAGAGAGAGAGAGAAAGAAAAATAGATACAAAGAAAGATAGATATAGATAGAAAGATAAAGATATAAAGAAAAAGAAAGGTGGATAGATAGATAGATAGATAGATAGATAGATAGATAGATAGATAGATAGATAGATAGATAGATAGATAGAGATAGAGATAGATAGATAGATAGATAGATAGATAGATAGATAGATAGATAGATAGATAGATAGATAGATAGATAGATAGATAGATAGATAGAAAGAAGGGAAGATAGATAGATAGATGAAGAAAGATAAAGATAGATAGATAGATAATAGAGAGAGAAAGAAAGGTGAAGAGAGAGAGAGAAGGGAATGAAGGGCACCCCCACATCAGTGTACAGTACACACAGTACTTACTCAGAGGCAGAAGGAACTGGATGGATGGATATCAGACTCAATTTTTTATTTTCTGTTTGGCTTTAGCTTGAATCTTCCCGCCCACATACCTTAGGCAGAAGAACAGTGTCTGTCGGGAGAGTGGGCGGGGCAGATACAGGAGGAGAGGAGGGGAGGAGTAGAAGCAGCTCCTCTCCTCTAACTGGTCGTGCGGGCAGCAGGGGGAGGGGAGAAATGTCAGAGCTGGCTGTGATACGCCCAGCTCATCTCTCTCTGGAGGATCTCTGCTATTAGGTAAACTGGGCGTCCCCTCTCGGCCTGCAACCCCTTGGTACACCCTGGGGAGACGTGACATGCGGCCCGCCGAGGGCCGTTCGCGGGCCGCAACCAGCCCGCAGGCCACCAAGGACCGTATGCGGGCCGCAACCGGCCCGCGTTCCACCGCGGCCCACCGGGCATATGCACAGTTTGCCCTATGGCCAGTCCGGGCCTGTACATAGATAACAATGTGGACCTTGTACGTCACGTAACAACATTGTTGTACCAAATCAGACAGATTTTTCCCCCTTTGGGATTGGGATTGACAAGTGTTGCTTAACCACTTAAGACCCGGACCAAAATGCAGGTAAAGGACCTGGCCAGTTTTTGCTAATCCGGCACTGAGTCGCTTTAACTGACAATTGCGCGGTCGGGCATCGTGGCTCCCAAACAAAATTGGCGTGCTTTTTTCCCCACAAATAAGGCTTTCTTTTGGTGGTGTTTGATCACCTCTGCGGTTTTTATTTTTTGCGCTATAAACAAAAATAGAGCGACAATTTTGAAAAAAAATCAATATTTTTTTACTTTTTGCTATAATAAATATCCCCCAAAGATATATAAAAAAAAATGTTTTCATCAGTTTAGGCCGATACGTATTCTTCTACCTATTTTTGGTAAAAAAAAACGCAATACGTGTTTATCGTTTGGTTTGCGCAAAATTTATAGCGTTTACAAAATAGGGGATAGTTTTATTGCATTTTTATTAATTATTTTTTTTTTACTAATGGCGGCGATCAGCGATTTTTTTTCGTGACTGCGACATTATGGCGGACACATCGGTCAATTTTGACACATCGGACAATTTTGACACAATTTTGGGACCATTGTCATTTTCACAGCAAAAAATGCTATAAAAATGCATTGTTTACTGTGAAAATGACAATTGCCGTTTAGGAGTTAACCACTAGGGGGCGCTGAAGGGGTTAAGTGTGACCTCATATGTGTTTCTAACTGTAGGGGGGCGGGGCTGTACATGTGACATCATTGATTGTCTTTCCCTATATCAGCGAACAGACGATCAATGACAGCGCCACAGTGAAGAACGGGGAAGCTGTGTTTACACACACCTCTCACCGTTCTTCAGCTCCGGGGACCGATCGCGGGACTCCGGCGGTGATCGGGTCCGCGGGTCCTGCGGCCGCGGTCACAGAGCTTCAGACCGGGTCGCGGGCACGTGCCCATGACCCACGGCTGGGCACTTTAAGAGGACATACATGTACGTGCTTGTGCCCAGCCGTGCCATTCTGCCGACGTATATGTGCAGGAGGCAGTCCTTAAGTGGTTAAAGTGGTTGTAAAGGTTTGTTTTTTATTTTCTAAATAGGTTCCTTTAAGCTAGTGCATTGTTGGTTCACTTACCTTTTTCTTTGATTTCCCTTCTAAAATGTTTTTTTTCTTTGTTTTCTTTGTCTGAATTTCTCACTTCCTGTTGCTCCTCAGAGCCGGTTCACACTAGTGTTGAGCAGAATATGCCATATTCGATTTCGCGATATATCTCGAATATATATTCGAATATTCGAGATATATTCGCTAAATTCGAATATTCGTGATATTTTATCGAAATGAAATTATTGCGATTTTTCGCTATTGCGAATGCGAAAATAATTGCGATTTTTTGATAACTGCGGTAGGAGCACTCTGATTGGCTCAGAATATTCGTGATATTTTATCGAAATATCGCAACATGCGAATGCGATATTTATTGCGCAATTTCGAGAAATGCTGGAGGAGCGCTCTGATTGGCTCAGAATATTCGTGATATTTTATCGAAATATCGCAACATGCGAATGCGATATTTATTGCGCAATTTCGACAAATGCTGTAGGAGCACTCTGATTGGCTCAGAATATTCGTGATATTTTACAATACAAAATAATTGCGAATATTCGGCAAATGCGGAAGGAGCACTCTGATTGGCTCAGAATATTCTTGATATTTTACAATACAAAATAATTGCGAATATTCGGCAAATGCAGAAGGAGCACTCTGATTGGCTCAGAATATTCTTGATATTTTACAATACAAAATAATTGCGAATATTCGGCAAATGCAGAAGGAGCACTCTGATTGGCTCAGAATATTCTTGATATTTTACAATAGAAAATAAAAAGTGTTTTGCATTGGTGGTGATTCTTTACTCTATCCATCTGTCACAGCCGTTTGTCAATCAAACACCTTAAAGATTGAACACGTTCATGCTGCATGCTTTGGACTTTTTTTCACTTCACATATCAAAGACATTTTTATGAAAGATTATTTTTCTATTATTGGGACTATATTTCTTTATATATTTGTTTCACTGTATATTTCACAAGTTATTTGCGCTTGCTTATTTTATAATTTGCCCACATGTCTTGTCACTAGACATATTTTTTATTCTTGTAGAGCGACTCCATTTTCTGTCTTGTATTAATTTATGTTGTATAACATTTTTGAGTTGCTGCTGTATTCTCCCCTTTTTTAAGGTATGCGCAATTTTTTCCTTCTTACAAAAAATAATAATATCAAACATACAAATATTCATAACATACACATACACAAAGCCCCCCCCTTTTGCATCAGAGACAATCAGAGTTCTCCTACCACAGTTATCGAAAATTCGCAATTATTTTCGCATTCGCAATAGCGAAAAATCGCAATATTTTTTTTTTCAATTTGGCAACATAAAAGGATCGCCTCAGCTTAGCTACTCTGCCCAGGGTCTCTAATCATACCAGCAATGCTTTTAGACGTCGATAGGATGTGATCTGTTTTAAAAATCAAATTGAAAAAATGCGAATATTCGGAATTGCGAATATTCACCGCGAAATTCGAAATATAGCGCGATTTCTCGAATATGCTATATTCGAGCCGAATATTCGCAATGCGAATATTCGTGAGCAACACTAGTTCACACTGGGATGACTCGTCAGGCAACTCAGCCGCCTAACAAGTTGCGTCTCATTATATTCAATAGAACCGTTCTAATAGGAGCGACGCAAGTCGCTACGACTTAGAAATAGGTTCTTGTATGACTTTGGGGGCGACTCGGGGCGACTTGCATTGACTTCTATACAGAAGTCATTTTGCAAGTCGCCTCTGAAGTCGTCTTCAGCACGCCTTGCCGAGTCGCCCCCAAAGTCGTGCCGCCCCAGTGTGAACCGGCTCTTAGTAATGTGCTCAGTAAGCTGTTCTGGCTGACTAGCCACCACTCGGATGATGGTGGCAAGTTTACTGAGGAGAAACAGGTGGAAAATTCAGACAAAGAAAAAAAAAATTTAGAAGGAAAATCGAAGGAAAAGGTAAGTGAACCAACAATGCACTAGCTTAACCTCTTCCCATCCGCCCCTCATCTTTTTATGGCCACAAGGTGGCTCTCAAATGCCGGGAGGCCGTCAATATACGGCCTCCCGCCGCTGGGGGGCTCGCACACGCCGCGTCACTCAGGTGCCGATGCACGTGCCTGGCGACCGCGATGTCCGCCAGGCACCCGCGATTGGCAGTCACAGAGACAAGGACGTGGATCTCTGTGTGTAAACACAGAGATCCATGTCCTGTCAGGGAGAGGAGACCGATGGTGTGTCCCTTGTATATAGGGCCAACCATCGGTCACCTCCCCCAGTCAGTCCCCTCCCCCCACAGTAATCACTCCCAGGGTCATAGGTGTGCGCAGCCTATTGCATTAGGGTGTGCACCCCAAATCTCAAACATATTTGCATGTGTATATACAGTATACTGATGGTGTCAGCAGAGCGGTGGACGGTGTCAGTAGGGCAGAGATTGGTGTCAGTAGGGCAGTGGACAGTGTTAGTAGTTTTTTATTTTTATTATATATTTATTTTATTTTAGGAGTCCCATTAGGGAGCTCTGGTGAAATATCAGGGGTCTATTTCTTTACGTTACTGCATGTTTAAAGCAGTATATTCCAGCGTGTTACTGCACGTTTAATGCAGCATATTTCTGTACATTAGTGCACGTTTAACGTTATATATTTCGGTGTGTTATGTGCCATTTAATGCTGTATTTTTCTGTGCGTTACTGCATATTAACGCAGTATATTTTCATGCAATCTGCACCACACAGGGTGATTAGGGTGTGCCCAGGCACACCTGGCACACCCTGTGCACACGCCTATGCCCAGGGTACACATTTACCCCTTCCTCGCCCCCTAGTGTTAACCCCTTCCCTGCCAGTCACATTTATACAGTAATCAGTGCATATTTATAGCACTGTTCGCTGTATAAATGTGAATGGTCCCAAAAATGTGTCAAAAGTGTCGGATGTGTCCGCCGTAATATGGCAGTCCTGACAAAAATGGCAGATCGCCGCCATTACTAGTAAAAAAAAAAAAAAAATGTCATAATTCAATCGCCTATTTTGTAGATGCTAAAACGTTTGCGCAAACCAATCACTATACGATTATTGCGATTTTTTTATTTTTTTTTACCAAAAATATGTAGAAGAATACGTATCGGCCTAAACTGAGAATTTTTTTTTTTGGATATTATAGTAAAAAAAAGTGTTTTTTTTTTCAAAATTGACGCTCTATTTTTGTTTATAGCGAAAAAAATTAAAAGCGTAAAGATGATCAAATACCACCAAAAGAAAGTTCTATTTGTGGGGAAAAAAGGACGTCAATTTTGTTTGGGAGCCACATTGCACGACCGCTCAATTGTCAGTTAAATTGTGACAGTGCTGAAAGCTGAAATTTCACCTGGGCAGGAAGGGGTATATGTGCCCAGTAAGCAAGTGGTTAAAGGAACCTATTTAGAAAATAAAAAACGAACCTTTACAACCCCTTTAACAGCAGCAAAGAAATATCAGGTCTTTTCTCCTGCCAGGCAGGGCTGTGATGCATAGCAGAGTTGTGTAAATCTCAGGACTGGATGGACTACAGTCTCCTGTGGGATAATGCATTAAGGTAAAAAAAAAAACTGTTGAATTTAGAACCACTTTAAATGTATGTCATCTATCATAGGCGTGCGCACAGGGTGTGCCGGGTGTGCCCAGGCACACCCTAATCACCCCATGCACATAAGTGTTATTACTCTGTGTAGCAGCAGGAACATGGGAAAGATCTCCTTCTTACGGGCTCTGCTATAAGTGTTTATGCTCTTCTCTTTCACTGTATCGGCAGGGAGATCAATGTGAAGGGGTTTTATTAACCTCCCTGGCGGTATGATTCTTTCAGAAAAAACATGCTAAAAGCGGTACCATTATTTGCAAGGAAATTTGGCGTTTTATATTGTAGGTCTGTAATTTTTAGAAATAACTCACTTAAATCTGACCAAACAAGATTCTAATAGGCATCCCGTGTATTACATTTTTTTAAAAACAAAATTATAAATTATAATATAATAAATAATTATAAATAATTATAACAAATAATAATATAATTATAATAAAAATTATTCAATAATGTAATCAAATCAAAATCACTGAAATTTGCTCAGTTGCAGAATTGTCGCTGTCATTACTTTTATTTTTTTATGACGAATTTCCCCACAAATCGCTATCGCACAATTCTGCAAGTGATTATAATTTATTATCGCTGTTTTTTAGCTGATCTAAAACTATTTTTGACATAAAGGGACACTTTTGGTTGCTATGGACAATCTACAGTTTGCAGGGAGAAAAAAAGGTTTTTATTATATAAAATGACATGCAGGACACTGGGCAGACCACTAGGGACAGGGGGGGTGTGTTTTTTTTACATACAGTACTGTAATCTATAAGATTACAGTATACTGTGTGTATAGTGTTTGTTTACCTTTTTGAATTTGGCGCCGTTCTCCGTCCCCGTGCGTCGTAACGTCGCAGGGAACGGAGATCGGCGTCACACGGAGGCACTATGTGAATCGAGCGAGGTCCTGCTCGCTCACACAGCGCGGTGGCATCGCTGGATCCAGGGACAAGGTAAGTAAAAAGTGTCTGTGGATCTAGCGAGGCAAGCCCGTGACTGACACGGGGTTACCGATAGTAGCAAGAAAATCTAACCCCGTGTCAGTCTCGGGAAGACCGCCAGGGAGGTTAATATATATATATATATACAGTATATATATATATATATATATATATATATATATATATGTAGACACAAACGCACACATGTGTTTTTGAGCTTATGGGTGCACACCCTAATGCCATAGGCTGCGCACACCTATGTCATCTATATATTTTTCCTGTTTATCTGGAGTTCTGCTTTAATGGTAGCTGCAGTTTTGGTCAGATGTTCAGAGTTGAAATTCTGAACAGGTTCGCCCTTCAAATCCAGAACATTTACTATATGTTTGGGGTCCTGACCTGTAACAAATGTCTTCTTGAAGATAATTATACTTTTCACTGTGTACAGAAGACATACCTGCACTGTTCAGAGATGAAACAACTCAATTCCCATGATGCTTTGGAACCTATATTTTATTCCGCAGCAGCCGGCAATGGTAATAAATAATGTAATTCTCTCCATTTTTACTTACAAAGTGAGTCTCTTCCTGCTCCAGCGGTTTCCGCAGATTTACTCAAGTCTGAAAAGGAACTTATATGATTTAGGTATCTGACTCTCACTCGGCCTTCTGCCAATCAAAGCTCCTATACGGAAGGGACTCCTAACAACCTTTTGTCACAAGATACTCACTAGTTTGTATGATAGTCGAATGGGAAAATCAGATGACGCACAATTTAAAGATTTCTGTGTTATGTAGATGTAGCACCATGGTCTTAGGTAGGGTTGCTGGCAAATTTACTGTATATATCGGGGTATTGCGCGATCCGGCGTATAGCGCGCATCCCTAATGTGGACCCGCATTCCTGTAAAAAAAACATTTTACTTACAGGTTTGGTGTCTTGCGCGGCGTCCATCGGTGGCCTCGTCGGGTCCGGCGTTCGTCTGCGGCTTCGGTGGTGTCCTCCTCGTCGGGTCCATCTGCAGCTTCGGTGGTGTCCTCCTCGTCGGGTCCGGCGTCCGTCTGCGGCTTCGGTGGTGTCCTCCTCGTCGGGTCCATCTGCAGCTTCGGTGGTGTCCTCCTCGTCGGGTCTGGCGTCCGTCTGCGACTTCGGTGGTGTCCTCCCGGCTTCTCCCGCGCCGTCTCCCCGTCGAATCGCCGCTTCCTGCCCTCAGTTTGAACGCCTCCGCCGACGTATACCGAGTGCAGTACCCTCGGGTACATTTGGCCAGGCTCGGCTTCGCTCGTGCTCACGCTCTGTGACGTTTATGCGTGAGCACGAGCGAAGCCGAGCCTGGCCGAATGTAGCCGAGGGTACTGCACTCGGTATATGTCGGCGCAGGCATTCAAACTGAGTGCGGGAAGCGGGCATCGGCGTATATCGAGCACCCACGATTTTCCACTTATTTTAAGGGGAAAAAAGTGAGCGGTATACGCCGATAAATACGGTAGTTTGCTAGGTGGTAACCAGCCTGGCTGATTGTTAGGCCTCGTGCACACGATAGGTTAACCAGAGGACAACGGTCTAATGGACCGTTTTCATCGGTCAAAACCAATCGTGTGTGGACCCCATAGGTTATTTAACCATCGGTTAAAAAAAAGGCAACTTGCTTTAAATTTAACCGATGTATTCCTAACCGATAGGTAAAAACGGATCGTTAGTAGGCACAACCAGCGGTTAAAAATCCACGCATGCTCAGAATCAAGTCGACGCATGCTTGGAAGCATTGAACTTCGTTTTTTTCAGCACGTCGTTGTGTTTTACGTCACCGCGTTCTGACACGATCGTTTTTTTTAACCGATGGTGTGTGGGCGCGACGGACCATCAGTCAGCTTCATCGGCTAACCGATGACAACGGTCCTTCAGACCGTTCTCATCGGATGGACTGATCGGGTGTACGAGGCTTTAGGGAGATCCACTGACCTTTCCCTAAATCTGGGTTTCATGCACCTCTCTCTTCTGTCACTAGGTGGTGTTGTTAACTGGGACATTAGATGGGCAAGGCCATAGTAAATCCGGACTAGGGGTGGATGAGTTATTCGGGAGGAGTCAGGTGATCGGGTTTCTGTGGAAGGCTGTCCGGGTGGACGTGTGTTGAAAAGCTCCTGGCTCCTGAGGCCTATCCAAGAGTACCTGGCTGCTAGGCGGTCTGAGGTCTATCCAGGTTGAAAGCAAGCAGCGCAGGGTTAGGGCTCCAGGCTTGGAGCCCAACCAAGTTGCAGGGGTTCTGCCGGATGAAGAACCAAGTAGTTGCCACAGTTGAAGGAGAGACTATTTTCAGGAGGAATCAGGTGATTCAGCACCGTGAGGGTGGTTGAATCGAGATTGCGATTTTTTAACGATTAATCGTGCAGCTTTAGTAGCAAGGAACCTGTAGTGTTCCAGCACCACATCAGAGTCCTCTGATAGACTACGGTCATTTCTGGATAAAAACTGATATACTGAGCAGATAGGCTGCATCTTCTGCGAGAATCTGAAGGGGGATTATAGTGTTATTATAGGTGCATTTGTGTTATTGGACACCAAAATGATGTAGAACAAAATTTCCCTTTAAATCATGTCTATTAGGAACTTTGGGCAAGATTCAGATAGGAGATACGACGGCGTATCTCCGGATACGCCGTTGTATCTCTGAGTGCGGGCTGTCGTATCTATGCGCCTGATTCAGAGAATCCGTTACGCATAGATTTCCCTAAGATCCGACTGGTGTAAGTGTCTTACACCATCGTATCTTAGGCTGCATATTCACGCTGGCCGCTAGATGGCACTTCCGTATAGTTCCGCGAGGAATATGCTAATTAGGTATTTACGCCGATTCAGAAACGTACATCCCGCCGGCGCATTTTTTTACATCGTTTACGTTAGGCTTTTTTCGGCGTATAGTTACCCCTGCTATATGAGGCGTAGCTAATGTTAAGTATGGCCGTTGTTCCCGCGCCGAGTTTTGAAAATGTAACGTCGTTTGCGTAAGTCGTTCAAGAATAGGGCTGTACGTCATTTACGTTCTCGTCGAATCCAATACGTCCTTGCGGCGTACTTTGGAGCAATGCACACTGGGATATTTTACGGACGGCGCATGCGCCGTTCAAAAAAAACTTCAAGGTCAAGTGAAATTTAAATAAAACACGCCCCCAACATCCCCATTTGAATTAGGCGGTCTTACGCCGCCACACATACGTTATGCCGCCATAACTAAGGGCGCAAGTTCTTTCTGAATACAGAACTTGCGCCCAAAGTTACAGCGGCGTAACGTATCGGAGATACGTTACGCCGCAGAAAGATGCGCTCATCTTTCTGAATCTAGCCCTTTGGGCTATATTCGGCAACAACATACGGCGGCGTATCTCCAGATACGCCGCCGTAATTTCAAATCTGTGCCGTCGTATCTTTACGCCGATTCTCAAAGGCAGATACGTTGAAAAAATAGGTTTTCTCCGCCGACGTAACTTGAATACGCCGGCGTATAATTGTGTGCAATTTTACACTGGCCGCTAGGGGCGCTTCCGTAGATTTCAGCATAGAATATGCAAATGCACTGGATACGCCGATTCACAAACGTACGTGCGCCCGGCGGAATTTTTTTACGTCGTTTGCGTAAGGCTTTTCCGCCGTAACGTTGCTCCTGCTTCTATGAGTCGTACGCAATGTTAAGTATGGACGTCGTTCCCGCGTCAAATTTTGAATTTTTTACGTCGTTTGCGTAAGTCGTTCGCGAATAGGGCTGGACGTAATTTACGTTCACGTCGAAACCAATACGTCCTTGCGGCGTACTTTGGAGCAATGCACACTGGGATATGTACACGGACGGCGCATGCGCAGTTCGTAAAAAACGTCAATCACGTCGGGTCACCACCCATTTACATAAAATACGCCCCCTCATCCTCATTTGAATTAGGCGTGCTTACGCCGGCCCCATTTACGCTACGCAGCCGTAACTTAGGAAGCAAGTGCTTTGTGAATACAGCACTTGCCTCTCTGATTTACGGCGGCGTAGCGTAAATACGATACGCTACGCCGCCGTAACAATGCGCCCGGCTACCTGAATCTAGCCCTTTGTCTTTGACTTGTTTGCAATGCATTACCCTAACCTGAACTTCTCCATTAATTCAGCTCTGCACACACTTGAAAAAAAAAGTTGGACAACACTTGAGTAATGAACAGTAATTCAAGTAAGTGAATGCATAATTCAAAGCTGAAGTGCTTTAGGAGGTCAGACAAATATTGTATCAATTCCTTTTCTACTCGGAGTGAATGCACGGCAAATTAATGTTTTTACCCTTCTCTGATCTTTTATTTTCCGATTCATCTCACTAAATTAATCTTTGCCTGCAAAAGGTTTGTCAATTTATTTCCAGTGGGGTTTAACTCAGCCTGTTCCTTTCCACATAAAAAGATTACGGCTCTATGCAGTAAGTAGACTTAACTTAATTTGGTAGGTCACTGAGTGGACAAATCAATAAGAGTTTCCAATTCAAGAGGAGTTAATGAGATTTACAATAAAATATTATATATGTATTTAACCCTTTGAGAACAGACACAACATGTGCTCAATTTGTAGGAAGGAACAAAAAGGGGAGATATATAACATAATTAACAATATGGACTTTGCAACAGTGATCTGAGCCAGTAGCTTAGGAGCCACATGTGGTTCTCAGTTACCTTTAATGTAGATCACAGCAGTTCCTCAGAATCTGTCTGAATCTGCTGCAGTGTACATGCACTATTAGCTGGATTCAGAAAGCTTTACGCCAGCGTATCAGTAGATATGCCGTCGTAACTCTGAATCTACTCCGTCCTAAATTTAAGAGTATTCTGGAAACCAGATACGCTTAAATTAGGCTAAGATACGAGCGGCGTAAGTCTCCTACGCCGTCGTATCTTAGGGTGCAATATTTACGCTGGCCGCTAGGTGGCGCTTCCGTTGAGTTTGGCGTAGAATATACAAATGACTAGATACGCCGATTCAGAAACGTACGTGCGCCCGGCGCATTTTTTTATGTTGTTTACGTACGGCTTTTTCCGGCGTAAAGTTAGTCGAACAAATAGCTGGCCTAGTCAATGTTAAGTATGGCCGTCGTTCCGGCGTCGAAATTTGAAAATTTTACGTCGTTTGCGTAAGTCGTCCGTGAATGGGGCTGGACGTCATTTACGTTCACGTCGAAACCAATACGTCCTTGCGGCGTACTTTGGAGCAATGCACACTGGGATATGTACACTGACGGCGCATGTGCCGCTCGTAAAAAACGTCAATCACGTCGGGTCACCACCCATTTACATAAAACACGCCCCCCTCATCCTCATTTGAATTAGGCGCGCTTACGTCGGCCCCGTTTACGCTACGCCGCCGTAATTTAGGAGGCAAGTGCTTTGTGAATACAGCACTTGCCTCTCTGACTTACGGCGGCGTAGCGTAAATACGATACACTACGCCACCTGAAAGATGTGCCGCCGTACCTGAATCTAGCTATATATTACCAAAAGTATTGGGACGCCTGCCTTTCCACGCACATGAACTTTAATGGCATCCCAGTGTAGCGCCTTGCTCCCATTGAGGGGGCGCTATGTGTTAAATTATAGTTGTCTCAGCGGTAGTTTGGCTCAGAAGGATTATGTTAAATTGACGGTTCTGTTTCAGTTCAGCTGGGTTGCATGATTTTCCCCTTGACGGTGGGTGTCGCTGTCACCGCAGGTCAAGGTTGGAAAGGCAACAGGCTGGATGAATTGGGTACCTCTTTCCAGAAGTGGCTCAGGGGGTGTTGTCAACCCAGCTGTGCATTCTGGGAGAGGTTACTTAAAGCGGAGTTCCGGCCACAATTTTAAAAATAAAAACTTTTTAAATATGAATACCCCTGTAATACACAAGCTTAATGTATTCTACTACAGTTAGTCTGTAAACTAAGGTCCGTTTTGTTAGGTTGTTACAGCATTTAGACACTTTATAAAACAGAAATTGACTGGGGCCATCTTAAGTGTGGGCATCATGATGCCAGACTGTATGACTTCCTGGATTTCAGCCTCGCACATGCTCAGTGTTGTACAAGCAGTGTAATGGTTTCAGATCAGGTTTCAATAGCAACGGGAGTGTCAGAGGAAGTTACCGCCCCTTATCTATGCAAACCTCCCCTCCCCTCCTCCCCTCCTCCTTCCAGGAACCAGTAAATATAATAAATAATTTGTTCCTGTGCAGATATATCTACATAACAAGATGATATATATCTCTTGTTATATATGTGGTGTGTATACATATGCCAGACATGTGCACTGTCAATAAATTCATTTTGTTTAGTTCCGTTTCGCATTATTAGCCGTTATTTCGTATTTTGTGCCCGAAACTCAATTCGGATTCGTACGCTCATAATGGGCACAGCAGGAGTACAGCCACAGGAAGTCAGTACAGAACAGGGATGGTGGGAACCCTTCATGAGGGATTCCCACCATCCCTGTGCTGAGTTCCCGGGTCTGTACACCCGCTGTGCCCATTATGAGGGGTTCCCACCATCCCTGTGCTGAGTTCCCGGGTCTGTACACCCGCTGTGCCCATTATGAGGGGTTCCCACCATCCCTGTGCTGAGTTCCCGGGTCTGTACACCCGCTGTGCCCATTATGAGGGGTTCCCACCATCCCTGTGCTGAGTTCCTGGGTCTGTACACCCGCTGTGCCCATTATGAGGAGTTCCCACCATCCCTGCGCTGAGTTCCCGGGTCTGTACCCCCCGCTGTGCCCATTATGAGGGGTTCCCACCATCCCTGTGCTGAGTTCCCGGGTCTGTACACCCGCTGTGCCCATTATGAGGGGTTC
Source organism: Rana temporaria (assembly GCF_905171775.1). Classification (NCBI taxonomy): domain Eukaryota; kingdom Metazoa; phylum Chordata; class Amphibia; order Anura; family Ranidae; genus Rana; species Rana temporaria. The sequence continues at coordinate 60,270,444 of NC_053490.1, forward strand.
CCACCATCCCTGCGCTGAGTTCCCGGGTCTGTACACCCGCTGTGCCCATTATGAGGGGTTCCCACCATCCCTGTGCTGAGTTCCTGGGTCTGTACACCCGCTGTGCCCCATTATGAGGGGTTCCCACCATCCCTGTGCTGAGTTCCTCCTGCTTCCTTCTTCCCCCAGCACAGCACATTGCCACCATAACATTGCCCACCGCATCATCCCCGGCACAACACCCCGCATCGGCCCCAGAACCACAACCAGACCCAAATGTCAGTGCCCACCAGTGCATTATCAGTGCCCATTAGTGCGGTGACACCAGTTTATTATCTGTGCAGTGGCACCAGTGCCTTATATCAGTGCGGTGACAACATTATTAGTGCCCATCAGTGCGGTGACCATTAGTGCCCATCAGTGCGGTGACAGTTAGTGCCCATCAGTGCGGTGACAGTTAGTGCGGTGACCATTAGTGCCCATCAGTGCGGTGACAGTTAGTGCCCATCAGTGCGGTGACAGTTAGTGCCCATCAGTGCGGTGACAGTTAGTGCCCAGTGCAGAGTGGGGAGAGGTACAGATGATCAGGCATACAGAGCACATCTCTGTCTGTGTAGATCTGTATGTGTGAGCACCGAATGTAGTACAGCCCCGCCTCCCTGCACTAGAATTGTAACACACAGTGCAGAGCGTGCTGTTGCAATGTACAGGGAGGCGGGGCTGTACTACATTCGGTGCTCTCACATACAGATCTATCAGACAGAGTGAGATCCGCTCTGTCTGTCTGATGATCTGTATCTCCGTGCACCGGAGACAGACGGCGGGGGGGGGGGGGGGGGCGGTGGTGACGGACGGGGGGGGGCGGTGCTAGGACGGGGGAGGAGTTGGAGAGGGAGAAGAGGAAGGACACCACCTCTATGGGCGGCACTGCCCTCCCTCCCTCCCGCCCCCCGAGATGTATAACAACGGCTGCGATGTTGAGGCCAGCCTCCTGGGATTGAAGACACACATATCCCAGGAGGCATAGCAGCGCTGGATGCGGCGGGGGGGGGGCATTCCGCCGCGGCGGGGGAATAAGAGACTCAAAGATAAAAACGTGAGTATTTAAAAGAAAAAAAAAAAGACATCCCAAATGTATTTAAAGGGGCAGTGTTAAAACGAATGCTGATAAGTTGAAAAATAGGGTGGAACTCCGCTTTAAGGAACGGACACCAGTTTGGCGGGGTCTTTCGATCCTGACCTGATGGTCCTCCTGGCCTTAGGTATGTGTGAGCTGTTTATGGTCTTGGGGCCGGCTGGCCCGAGGCTTCGTAACTAAGAGTAGGCCTGGAGGTTGCCGGGGCCTACTAGTCCAGGGATGGTCCTTCACTATCTCGCCTACGTCAAGAGAGCTGAACCACTGGGATTCAATTGAAGGACTTATCCTGTCAGTTTTACCTCACTGTGCTGCCGGGTTGGCTGACAGATTATTGGCACCGTGAGTCGTGTACTCTATAGAAATTTCTACAAAGTGCGTGAGTAGTCACATGATCTTGTGGCAGAAGATTGCCCGACGAACTTATCGAGTCTGTGGCAGAGACTTTAGTGAGCTTCGCACCAGCTGCTAGGCCAGTGAGAGTAGGCCTATCTGGTGGTTGCTGGAATCCAGCGTGGAACCAAGTTAATCCTCTGGATCTAAGTTTCTACCCGTGATCCGCAAAGCAAAGGTACCAAGGAGAACCCCTGAGACGAACGTATGGAACAGTAAGGTAGCAGCAGGCCCAAATCTAAACCCAACAGCTCCTTCGGGGTTAGTGCTACACCAGTCTTAAAGGGGTTGTAAAGCTTTGTGTTTTTTCACCTTAATGCATCCTATACATTAAAGTGAAAAAACACCTTGCAATCTCGGCCCCCCCCAGCCCCCCTGTTTTACTTACCTAAGCCACGAATCTCTGTGGGCTCGTTCCCGCAATGGTTTCCCCTTGCTTGAGGCAGCTCATTATTGGAGATTGATAGCAGCGCAGCCATTGGCCAAGTGATACAGTCGGTGGCTATAGCCGCTGGCTGTATCACGGGAGAGCGCCCACAAGCTAACCCCCTTGGGAGAGCGCTTCCTATGAAGGGGGTTAGCGATTGAGGGGAGGAGCCGAGACAGCCACAGAGGGACCCCAGAAGAGGAGGATCAGGGCCACTCTGTGCAAAACAAACTGCACAGTGGAGGCAAGTATAACATGTTTGGCTTTGGATTAAAAAATAAATAAAATAACATACAACCCCTTTAAGTCTCGTACACATGGTACGATTGTTGGCAGGGGATTGTCTGTTGACAAACTGTTGTCCTAAAATCTGACCGTTAGTACGCTCCTTTTGACAATTGTTGTCCAACTTTCGGCCAACAAATGGATGACAGGTTAGTAAATTTTCGGCAGGCAATAGTCTGCTGTCAGATTTTCTGATGGTCAGTAAACAAATCCGTCACACAAAAGTTAAAAAAACAAGCAGGCATTCACCAAACACGAAATTATCAGAAGGGGCCCAAAGGGTGGCGCTCAAGAGCTGGAATTCCTCGTAGCACGTCACTACGTTCGTGTTTGTTGCCCGACAATTGTGTACCGTTAGCATTCAAGACAAGATCCAGGCACACACCTTTAAGACAAAGATCAGTTGGCCAACAATCAGATCGTGTGTATGAGGCTTTATTCAGCAGGGTTCAATATTGAGTTGGCCCACCCTTTGCAGCTATAACAGCTTCAACTCTTCTGGGAAGGCTGTCCACAAGGTTTAGGAGTGTGTCTATGGCAGTGGTTCTCAACTCCTTTCTCTTCAGAACCCACTAACAGGCCAGGTTTTATGTATTTTCTTTGGGAGATGCAGACTAGAATACTGCAATCACTGAGCAGCAAATAATATCACCAGTGATGTATTTCAGTTATTTTGCAAACCTGGCCTGTTAGTGGGTTCTGAGGACAGGAGTTGAAAACCACTGCTCTATGGGAATGTTTGACCATTCTTCCAGAAGTGCATTTGTGAGGTCAGGCACTGATGTTGGACGAGAAGGCCTGGCTCATAGTCTCTGCTGGACTGCTTTCAAACTGCGGGTTACCTGCACTGAGCCATAGGCCCCTTTGACACGGTCAGTCTGACCCAATTGGACACTCCATTCACCTCTAAGGCCTTGTACACACGACCGGACAGTCCGCTGAAAACGGTCCGTCGGACCGTTTTCATTGGACATGTCCGGTCGGAGATTTCTGTCTGATGGTTGTACACACCATGAGACAGAAATGAGAGGCAATCCGCGCGGACAGACAGCGTGGTGACGTGTCCGCGCCGTCGCCGCGACGATGACGCGGCGACGTGCGCGACGCAGGAAGTCATTCGACGCATGCGAGGGATGGCGGCCTCTCGGACATGTACGGTAGGTCTGTACAGACGACCGAACATGTCCGACGGACAGGATTCCAGCGGGCTGTTTCTAAACAAGTTTGGAAATATTTGCCCGCTGGAAAAAGGCCCGGCGGGCAAATGTACGCTGGAATCCTGTCCGCTCGGCTGTACAGACGACCGAACATGTCTGCTGAAACTGGTCCGCGGACCTGTTTCAGCAGACATGTTCGGTCGTCTGTACGGGGCCTTAGGAGTAGCAGATGTAAATGGACTCCAATCCGGTCCGCAAAAAAAAAAAAAAAGTAGAGTGAGCTCTATAGAGTAGAGTGGGCTGCCATCCTCTCGTTCCACTCATTGTGGCCCGCGACCAGTTACCAAGTCGCTTAGGTGGCCTTCGCTCTATAGAAGGTTGGGCACCCCTGCATTATAGCATGCAGGCTGGTGTGAACAAGCCCAAAAGGAAAAGAGTGAAGTTGTAGTACAACATTTAGGAAATTCTGAATTCCTGGGGGGTCATGTTAGATGTAGTGAACAGGGACAAGGTGTTCCTATAGTACTGCATCCAACTTGTGTAATGCTTTTAATATACATATATTGTGTAACAAGGTCATTCTCTATAATCATTTTCCATTCCTAAGGCCATAAAAGAAAATATACGCAGATCCGAGCCATGAATTGTCTCTGCAATTACTGCTCTTTGTGAAAGCTTTTGTCCTACAAGAGAAAACACTAGCATTACACATTCACCGTATCCAGAGGCCAACACTTCATGTACTTTGAGAGGGTTGTTTTTAACATGCTACTTAGTTCGTCCTTACCCAATGACTTGATGCTCATAAAACTTCATTGTTCTCTGTAGCGTCTGCTGAATGGTCTGAGGCTGTGGAATAAAAAAAAAAAAAAACATACACTCAGTAAGGGCACAAGAAAATGAATCTCCATATATACGTCTACCAGCAATAAAAATTGATAATTCCATTTTCTCTTTGTAATACCCTTAAAAACTCCAGCTTAAGTAATCATTTTTCCGAAAAAAAATCAAAACTATCGCTCTGTAATGAAACTGTGATGACAATGTCTTGCATATCAAGTACACTATGGGCCAGATTCTCATACATTAACGTTGCTCCTGGGCAGCGTAACATATGTGCTGTACGCTACACCGCCGCAGGTTTACAGGTTTACATCCTGATTCTCAGAACACTGTAAACTTGCGGCGGTGTATCGTTAATTCGCTCGGCGCAAGCCCGCCCAATTCAAATGGGGCGGGCACCATTTAAATTAGGCGCGCTCCTGCGCCGAGCGTACTGCACATGCTCCGTCGGGTAAATTACCCGACGTGCATTGCGCTAAATGACGTCGCCCCGACGTCATTTGCTTAGACGTTTACGTAAATGGCGTCCAGCGCCATTCACAGACGTCTTACGCAAACGACGTATTTTTTTTAAACTTCGACGCGGGAACGACGGCCATAGTTAACATTGGTTGCCCCTGCGTCGCGTACGCTACGGAAACGACGTAAATTCTCAGCGTCGGACGCGCGTAGGTTCGGGAATCTTGTGTACTTACCTCATTTGCATAGACGACGGGGAAAAGACGATGCGACACCTAGCGGCGGCAAAAAAAATTACTTTTAAGATCTGACAGCGTAACAGCCTTACGCATGTCAGATCTAATGGGTATCTATGCGCAACTTATTCTAAGAATCAGTCGCATAGATACCCGGGGCCAGATGAGGAGTTACGCCGGCGCTAATGGTGTTGCGCCGTCGTAACGCCTTTGAGAATCTGGCCCATTATATTTGTCTGTAGCCTTGGGTCTATCCACCTCCATCCCTCAGCATGAGCAGTTACATGGATTATCAATACTGAATAACTGCTGCGTGTAAATAAGAGCAATCAGGTTGTAGTACCTTCCTCTAAAGATACAAACAAGGAAAACGTCGCTCCACGTGAGCAATCACTATAAAGAGTGCAAATAAATTACTAGAGGAATAGCTATCCTATATAAAAAATGAAATATAACATTCCATATACACATAACCTAGCCAAGGTAAAAGAAAAAAGAAGAAAACAATCCCAATATCATAAAATAAATAAATCAGTTTGAATGAGCCACGGCTCGCCACTAATGATCAATAAGAAGAAAAGAACGACTGCACACCAAAGGAACGTTCCAACAAGTTTATTCCAATAGCTAATGACAGCCAAAGACAGTGCCCGAACCCAGGTGGCGATGCGTTTCACACTGACCTCAGTGCTTCTTCAAACCGGCACAACTGAAACACCGAGCATATAAAGGCTCCACCCCCCATGCAGGTGCGGGATAATTAAATCAGCTGTGCCGGATGTCTGACAAGGCAATCCTATAGACCTGCATAACCATACCTCTTGTGTTACTATATGACAGAATAACATAACATGTAAACTTCATACAAAAAAATATATCATATTATAAAAAAATAACACCACCAAAAATTAATATAGTGATCATACATTATAAATGTAAACATATTAATGTGTAAAGGAAAAGAACTTAAATGAGAAAAACATAATTTTATGAACTAGCCCAAACATATAAATAAAAAGTGCAAATAAATTACTAGAGGAATAGGTATCCTATATACAAAATAAAATATGGCATTGGAAAGGGATAGTGATATGAATAGTTGACAATGTCAAATAGGCACCAACATCCCTCAAATGGAGGTATAGACAGGTTGTTTTTGAGGGTGCCAGTAAATAGTAAATACAAATACTAGGGTATATATAAAAAAATATATAACAAGGATTTTATTATTACATATAACACATAATTAAAAGATTGATTATGCTTTTGGTATACGAGTGCATGAAAACATCTTGTCTTCAAGAGTGTTGGAATCTAGTCACTCAAGGTGACAATAGTGTGATTATCCGACATGTTTCACCACCCAGGGCTTCTTCAGGGGGATATGTTAAAGACAAAAGATGTAGCACCATGTCCGATCTCTTCTGCCTACAGCTGGATGCCACAAAACGCACACGTAAAGGCCAATCAATGCCTGAACAGACCAGGCTGAAATAGCAGGGGCTGCTAAAATGGAGATAAGCTAAGGGTGCAAAAATAGAGACTCACTCTTGGATTTCTGACCATTCTGAGCATTCCATATACACATAAACTAGCAATTCATATTATAACATCAAAAGGAAAAAGAAAAAGAAGAAAACAATCCCAATATCATAAAATAAATACTGTATATACTCGAGTATAAGCTGGCCCGAATATAAGCCGAGGCTTAATTTTACCACAAAAAAATGGGAAAACGTATTGACTCGAGTATAAGCCTAGGGTGTCCATCTGCATGCCTCACTGTGCCTCACTTTGCCTCACTGTGTCCATGTGCATGCCTTACTGTGTCCATGCCTCACTGTGCCCATGCCTCACTGTGCCCATACCTCACTATGCCCATGCCTCACTGTGTCCATGACTAGACTGATGTTTAACATGAGAGTCTATGGAAGGGGAGCCCAGCTTTGAAAAATCGGTTCTCCTCGGCCGTAGGTTACATGTGTGCCAAGTTTGGGGTCCAGGGGACCTATGACCGGCCCGGTACCGGGTCCCCAAAGTCCGGGAGATCAGGCGCAAAAAGCTGACTTGAGTATAAGCCGAGGGGGGCATTTTCAGCACAAACAAATTTGCTGAAAAACTCGGCTTTTACTCGAGTATCTACGGTAAATCAATTTGATATTGTGGACGCATAAGAATATGCGTGCACATGAGTCCACAATATCAAATTGATTTATTAATACCCTACAGAAATGCTCCTATCTGACAAGTCCTATGTACATATCTCTTAGGCCCCGTACACACGAGGGGATCTCCGCTGGAAACGGTCCGCCGGACCGTTTTCAGCGGAGATTCCTCCTCCGGATTTGGATCTGATGGCTTGTACTCACCATCGGATCAAAATCTGCGCGGAATCCATCCGCGGTGGCGTGTCGTGCCGTCGCCGCGATGATGACGTGGCAACGTGCGTGCCGCTGGAAGGTAAAGATTTCCCATGCATGCTTCGAATCATTACGACGCATGCGAGGGAGGGGATCGGACGGATTGATCCGGTGAGTCTGTACAGACCACCGGATCAATCCGCTGGACAGGATTCCAGCGGATAGATTTCTTAGAATGCTAAGAAATTTTTATCCGCTGGAAATCCGTCGGCCCGAAAAATATCCGCGGATAAATATCCGCTGGGCCGTACACACCACAGGATCTATCCGCTGGAACTGATCCGTGGATAAATACCAGCGGATAGATCCTCTCGTGTGTACGGGGCCTCAGCCATACCAAGATGAAGGAAAACCGTTTGATCACCCAAATAGAGTTGTATTTGGACTCTGGTGTGTTTCCTCCTTGCATGCCAATGTGCCAATGTGCCTATGTTTTTTAATGTTATTTAATAGTCAAACTGTCCAAATGTAACCTGCTCTGGCATTATAAATGTATCCCATTACTTCTTATAGTCTGTTTCTTTTCTGAATGGATAGGGGCACAGGCTGCAAGTTCTGATATCATTTGATTTACTAGCTGTTGGGATCCAGATGAAACTGACCCGACTGAGTCATATCTGGCTTTCTGGGAGGATAGAGTAAAAATTCAGAATGTTGGCATAAATTCCCAGCCACACTAACAATAAGATGAAATTTGTAGAAATGGGTCAGGCATAACATTTTTCTGGTGTCAAATTATGTGTGCAAAGACGAGAAACCTACATTTAACATCTCCACAGGGTGATTGTATATAAATGTCCTTGGCTGGCATAATAAAATCCAAGGGATTTCTTAAAATACTGCAGAAAGGTAATTCTCACCTACGGCAAAAACTACGATACAAAGTGTATTTTCTCATCATTACAGGATAATGCAATCGCTGTGTTTTTCAGAACACAGTTTTGAATCATTGTGGTGGAACTCCAAGCAAAAATTAAAACAGAAAATATATTTAGACCAACAAAAACAACATTTATAGCCAGATTCAGATACACTGGCTTAATTATGAGGCAGCGTAGCGTATCGCATATACGCTACGCCGCCGTAAGTCAGAGAGGCAAGTGCTGTATTCACAAAGCACTTGCCTCCTAAGTTACGGCGGCGTAGCGTAAATGGGCCGGCGTAAGCACACCTAACTCAAATGATGAACAGGGGGGCGTGTTTTATGTTAATGACCCAATGTGATTGACGTTTTTAAGAACGGCGCATGCGCCATTCGTGGACATATCCCAGTGCGTATGCGTCGGATAGAATGCCTAAGATACGTTGAACACTGCCTACGACGTGAACGTTACTTACGCACAGCCCTATTCGCGTACGACTTACGCAAACGACGTAAAAAGATAGGCCTGTTCCGACGTCCATACCTTGCATGGGCTGCGCCACCTAGGGAGCAGCTTTATCTTTACGATGGTGTATCTCTAACGTGAACGGCGTAACTAATTGCGACGGGTGCATGTTCGTTCGTGATTTGGCGTATCTTGCTCATTTGCATATTCGAGATGCAAACAACGGAAGCGCCACCTAGTGGTCAGCATAAATATACACCCTAAGATACGACGGCGTAGGAGACTTACGCTGCTTGTATCTTAGCCTAATTTAAGCGTATCTGGTTTCCAGAATACGCTTAAATTTACGACGGCGTAGATTCAGAGTTACGACGGCGTATCTACTGATACGCCGCCGTAACTCTCTGTGAATCTAGCTATTAAAAACTAGAAGATGCCTGAAGAGAACATTTAAAGTCAGTGTAAAGCCTCATACACACGATCGAACTTCCATCTGACTTTTCCATGGATTTTGGTCCGAAGGGCGTTGGCCGTGAACTTGTTCTGCATACAGACGGCAGAACATTTTCAGCCAACATTCACCAAATCGCGTGGTTTTTCAGCTCTTTACCGCCACCCTTTGGGCAACTTCTGCTATTGTTGTCTGATGTTTAGCATTGGTTCTGAGCATGCCTGCTTGTACTTTGGATTTAAGTCCGATGGATTTGTGTACACACATTTTTTGTCGGAAAGTTTGAGAGCATGCATAGCGAACATTTGTCAGTGGAAATTCCGACAACAATTGTCCGATGGAGCATACAGACGGTCGGATTGTCCAGATAAAACACGTCCGTTAGACCCTTGTTGTCGGAAAGTCTGACCGTGTATATGGGCCATTACTCAGTATCAGTCAATGAAACTGGAATGGGTCTTGCCGGGAAGAGACCGCCATACATCAGGGTATCCACCTTCATCTCAGTTTTTGTTCTTCCAGCCAAAAAAAAAGTAAAAAATGGTGGGATGACCAAGGGTTTGCATAAAACTAATTAATAAACCTAAAAAAAAAATGTTTGCGCTGATGCCATATTTTTACCAGCTTTGTCAGCACAAAAGACATTCATCATTCTTTAATTTTTATACTAAATATTTCTGAGTGGACTTATTCAGCAAATGGTTTCACTGCCAGTTAGAGCTGCCGGTATCAGTATTTTCTAATGGCCCTGAATTTAAGATACAGAAAACAAATGATACTTGTCAACAGGATGTATTCCAAATGGACCAACGTTTAGCACTGTTTGGTACTGTTTTTTGGTACGTTTTTTTCTTTACAATCTGATTAGCAAGAACTTGGTTTAAGGAATACAGGTGGACATTTTTTTTTTTGATAAAACAAAACTAAGTAGAACTATTGCATTTGAAAAAACAAGGGACTTTAAATATAGCACTCAAGAGTACCACTAAAAAAACATAAATTAAAAAAGATTTCAAATGTATTAACTGCCTTAGATAAAATATGCAGTAAATGTATATATATATATATATATATACAGTACAGACCAAAAGTTTGGACACACCTTCTCATTCAAAGAATTTTCTTTATTTTCATGACTATGAAAATTGTAGATTCACACTGAAGGCATCAAAACTATGAATTAACACATGTGGAATTATACATAACAAAAAAGTGTGAAACAACTGAAAATATATTTCATATTCTAGGTTCTTCAAAGTAGCCACCTTTTGCTTTGATGAGCTTAAAGAGGTAGTCACCTGGCGCAGCACCCCATCACTCTCCTTCTTGGTCAAATAGCCCTTACACAGCCTGGAGGTGTGTTTGGGGTCATTGTCCTGTTGAAAAATAAATGATGGTCCAACTAAACGCAAACCGGATGGAATAGCATGCCGCTGCAAGATGCTGTGGTAGCCATGCTGGTTCAGTATGCCTTCAATTTTGAATAAATCCCCAACAGTGTCACCAGCAAAGCACCCCCACACCATCACACCTCCTCCTCCATGCTTCACGGTGGGAACCAGGCATGTAGAGTCCATCCGTTCACCTTTTCTGCATCGCACTAAGACACGGGGGTTGGAACCAAAGATCTCAAGTTTGGACTCATCAGACCAAAGCACAGATTTCCACTGGTCTAATGTCCATTCCTTGTGTTCTTTAGCCCAAACAAGTCTCTTCTGCTTGTTACCTTTCTTTAGCAGTGGTTTCCTAGCAGATATTCTACCATGAAGGCCTGATTCACACAGTCTCCTCCTAACAGTTCTAGAGATGTGTCTGCTGCAAAAGGTGGCTACTTTGAAGAACCTAGAATATGAAATATATTTTCAGTTGTTTCACACTTTTTTGTTATGTATAATTCCACATGTGTTAATTCATAGTTTTGATGCCTTCAGTGTGAATCTACAATTTTCATAGTCATGAAAATAAAGAAAACTCTTTGAATGAGAAGGTGTGTCCAAACTTTTGGTCTGTACTGTATATATATATATATATATATATATATATATATATATATATATATATATATATATATATATATATATATATATATATAATACACTATATTACCAAACGTTTTGGGATGCTTGCCTTTACATGCACATGAACTTTAATGGCATCCCAGTCTTAGTCCGTAGGGTTCAATATTGAGTTGGCCCACCCTGCAGCTATAACAGCTTCAGCTCTTCTGGGAAGGCTTTCCACAAGGTTTAGGAGTGTGTCTATGGGAATGTTTGACTGTTCTAATTCTTCTGAAAGGTGGTGTATTGGGTTGTGCAGGCCAGTCAAGTTCCTCCACCCCAAACTCACTCATCCATGTCTTTATGGACCTTGCTTTGCGCACTGGTGCACAGTCATGTTGGAACAGGAAGGGGTCATTCCCAAACTGTTCCCACAAAGTTGGAGCATGAAATTGTCCAAAATATCTTGGTATTCTGACACTTTAAGAGTTCCCTTCACTGGAACCAAGCCCCTAAAAAACCACCCCACTTCATAATTCCCCCTCCACCAAATAATTTGGACCAGTGCACAAAGCAAGGTCCATAAAGACATGGATGAGTGTGTTTGGGGTGGAGGAACTTCACTGGCCTGCACAGAGTCTTGACCTCAACCCAATGGAACACCTTTGGGATGAATTAGAGTGCAGACTGTGAGCCAGGCCTTCTCATCCATATCAGGGCCTGACCTCACAAATGCACTTCTTGAAGAATGGTCAAACATTTCCATAGACACACTCCTAAACCTTGTGGACAGCCGTCCTAGAAGAGTTGAAGCTATCACCCGATATTGAACCCTACGGACAAAGGGATGCCATTAAAGTTTATGTGTGTGTAAAGGCAGACATCCCAGTACTTTGATTAAAAAGCTCCAAGATAATCCAACAATGTATATAAAGATATGTGTTACAGTTTAGACCACATTATATAACTATGTACAGTATACCATTTCACAGCAAAATGGTTGATGTGTTTCCTTGTCTTCATTCACTTTTTCAGCATAAAAAAAATCTTTAATGCATTGTGGTCTATACGGTACATTTACGCAAGAAGAAATTTATACTTGTACTTATACAAATACAAAAGAAGAAAAAGGAGATGGGCAACATTACATTTACCAATAGATGTGTTCACTTGTCACAGCCAAAAGAAAAAAAGTCCAAAATGGCAAAAGTGGCCCCAAACACAGAGGTATGGTCCATCCCAAACACCAAGCCACCATGCAGAGTACTATTATGAATAATTGTTTCAATTCAGAAAGATATTAACCTAACACAGAAGAATCTTGACAAAATGATGTGTATTTGTAGAGATAGTATTTTTACAAATTCCCTTTTTTATATTTGGTGTGATTCTGTAGCATGCAGTGTAGTCTATTTGTACCTCAGCAGGATTGATCTCGAAGTATAGTGCGTATTTTCCTGGTGACTTGCTGTTTAAGCATGCTGTATCAGGTTGTATTAAAGCCGTAGTATTCTGTGTTATAAATATTTAATGACCTAGCCAATCAGCAGTCTAGAGGGGGGCTGATTAAGTGTGCTGAAGAACTGTTAAATATTAGGGACAACCTTTATTTTGTCTCTTTCTTCATGGGCTTTTATCTGGTGAAACAGAGCTCTTCTGTCTTGAAGGTATTCCCGAAAATGCTTGTTGCAAAAAAACACTGGCCTAAAGGAGTGCGGCCTAAAGCAGTGTTTCTCAACTGGGGTGTCCCTGTCTGGCGTTCTCAGGGCTGCCATCAACAAACTAACCAGAGCATCCATAATGCCTTTGGTTGCTAGGATGCAGGCAGCCTCCAGCATCTGGGCAATGCTGTCAGGCAGCATGTTTCAAATTGTAGGTAAGCTGATGGGCGGGCATCCCGGCTAACATTATTGACCAAATGCGGTCTTGATGACCAAATTTGATCAAAGACATAAGTCAGAATCCCTGGCCCCTTTGTTTAAATTTAGATGCCAGCTGGGGAATAGTCATTTGTGGAGAGAGTCAGTCAGCAGCAGATCGTCTCAAGGGGCTGTCATTTATTATTTTGCTGGGTCATCAGGCGCCTTTCATCTTGATGATGGATATACATCAAATTTATAGACAGGGCACGATATGTACCAACATCCATAGGCATATACACTATATACACTAAATCAAAAATAAACCTATTTTTCGGAATAATCAGGCTTTACAGGTACATTGTGAGACAACTACGCCCAAATTAAAAACGTATGCCCTGTACACACGATCGGATATCTGATAGAATCTAATCCGATGGATTTTTTCGTCGGATATCCGATGAAGCTGACTTTCATCAGTCTTGCCTACACACCATCAGTCAAAAATCCGACCGTGTCCAATGCAGTGACATAAAACACTACGACATGCTAAGAAAAATGAAGTTCAATGCTTTTTTGGATTTTTCTCCGATGGAGTTCCACACAGACGATCGTTTTTTTCTATCGTTTTTTTATCCATAGGAAAATTTTAAAACATGTTCTATTTTTTTTCACCGATGGAAAACAAACCGATGGGGCCCACACACGATTAGTTTGTCCGATGAAAACAGTCCATCGGTCCGTTTTCATCAGACAAACTGATCGTATGTACAGGGCTTAAGATTTTCATTTTCGCAAATCAATTAAAATCATATAGGCCATACCCTAACAATGTTGTAAACCTTACAAAAGGCACACTCTGATACATTGTTACCATTCATATATAGCAGTAGATAAACTTCAACCCCAAATAATTTGTCAAATACTAATTATGCATAAGTCTTTCAGTAATATATATATAAAATTCTAAGACTTGGGGAAAGTGTCCTCTTGATGGCAACGCATTTCACTGAAAAAGAAAAAACAGCTTCCTCAGGATAGACTGGTACTACAATGGTGCGTCAAGATGTTTTAAGCTTATTGAAAATGTCAAGATGGTCTTACGCCAGCTCTGTTATCACCCAGGAGGACACAGGGGCCGGGGGGGATCACCAGCAAAATCCTGCATATGGAAAGGAATCTCAGCAACTCATCAACATCTGTAGTTCATATTAGAGGAACCAAACACTCTTCAAGAGGGAAGATGTTGATTTTAACCAATATATGAAAATAAAAATAATACATTTTAGTGCAGTTGTCTCTGAATTCCGACATCAAATGTCCGATGGAGCATACACACGGTCGGATTTTCCGTCAACAAGCTCACATCAAACATTTGTTGACGGAAATTCCGACCTTGTGTACGCGGCATAAGAGTTTAGTTCTACGTAATAAAACATTTGGGAAGACAGACCTGGAAAAGTACTTGAGAAAACTATGGTAATTAACAGTTTGCCAAGCAGCACCAATCAATATCAAACATTATTTGAAAGAGCAAATAACATGAGATATATATAAAAAGGAAGACAAATAGAATTGGGAACAATTATAATTATGCTCCTGTGTAAGACCACATCTTGAATATGGAGTGCATGTTTGAACAATGTTCTGTAACAAAGACTTACGTGATTTGAATAGACAACTGAGGCTGGCGGTCGAATTAATAAAGGGTATTGGAGATCATACTTATAATGTAAATTTTCAATTAGAGGGAAGACAAGACTTAGCGGTGATCTAATCAATATGTATAAATGTATCCAAGGTCAAAATTAAACTCTGGAAGATTATCTTTTTACCCCATTGATTGTGCAGAGGACTAGGACACATTATTTATGTAAGAAAGAAAGGCGGTGTTCCTTCCATATAGGAAGGAGTTCTTTAAAAAAAAGGTTTATTAAAATATGGAATTCTCTACTACACTAGACAGTGATAGTAAAATAAATAACTGAATAAAAAAGTTTTGGATGATTCTCCTAAAATGAACATCTCCATGGTGTTATGCCGCGTACACACGACCATTTTTAATGTCATGGAAAAAACAATGTTTTTCTCAACGTGATTCTTGTCAAGCCTGCCTTGCATACACACGATCGTGAAAAAAAAATGCTTGAGCAAAGCGTGGTGACGTACAACACGTATGACGGCACTATAAAGGGGAAGTTCCATTCGGATGGCGCCACTCTTTGGGATGCGTTTGCTGATTTCATGTTAGTAAGAGTTTGGTGAGAGACGATTCGCACTTTTCAGTCTTCGTGCTTTTCAGTCTGTTACAGCGTGACGAATGTGCTATCTCCATTACAAAGGCTAGTTTTACCAGAATGAGTGCTCCCGTCTCATAACTTGCTTCTGAGCATGCACGTTTTTTCTCGTCGTTAAAGCCTACACACAACCAGCTTTCACGACGTGAAAAACTACGCAATTTTTTTTAGCATGTTCTAAATTTTTAATGCCCATTTTTCACGTAGAGAAAAATGCTCTGGAGCCTACACACGATCGTTTTTAATGACCAATTAAAAAAATTGCATTTTTCACGTCATAAAAAACGGTCGTGTGTACGTGGCATTAGTTTCTAAAAATTCAATTTTTTTTTAGTATTTGAGCTGATGGCCATTTTGCCTTTTTCCAAACTAAAAAGCTACGTGTTCTCAGGTTCCTAACCCTGCTGTAAGGCAGCTCCCTGTAATAAAATAGGTATTATACTTACTGTACTTTTCTGGCCTTTCTGGCCTCCCATGTCTATTATCTTCTCCACATTGAGGTGCTGCAACCTCAATCAGAATCTTCAGCCTTTTGATACTTTGGTGAGCATCAGATATCTGTGTTCCCTGTTGGATGCTATGGTTCCATCCACCAACCAAAGCATCCACAAGGCAACCAAGGTTGGAGCCAAGAGCCCAGAGCAAAGTGGATGTTCAGGTGACCAAGCTACAATTTTTATGCTCCTGCAGTAAATCAGGGAGATAGCATATTTGGTTAAAACTGTGTACCTCCCTGTCATATAACAAGATAATACCGGATTTTGGGGGGTATGCTGGTACAGCCTTTCGTATCATATGCTCATTGGAATCTTATCAATGTCAATTAAAGGGATGGGGGTCCAAAGTTGTTACCTTACCTAGGGCCACATTCTGCCTCAATCTGCCTCTTCCTCTGGCTGCTTCATCACTACAGGACTCATCAGTAGCAGAAGGATTACTACACAACACTATTACTACTACACTACAGGACACAAAATTGACCAGTAGAAAGAACCACAGCACATGGATAAGGAAAGCAGGAGACACATTCTTCTATTATGAGGAACTGCCGTGGGGATTTCTTTGCCGCAACAACATTAGCACTTTAATCAGATTTCTCCATAATCCACTGCAGCTGGAATACCACATTACAAGGAGTATATTGGAAGAACACTTCCTAAGACCCGTGCTGGTAGGTGACTGTCAAACTTCTTGGTTTTGGCCATTTTGTTTTACAATAGGCTTTCTGTAGCTAGTGATCTCAGATTAAGTGCAGTCTTTGTGACCCGGGTAGTTCTGCCACTGGTGTCAATAGTTTTTTATTTTTTACCACTTTTTGCCATTTTTTTTTACAATACTATTTATTTTTAATTTTTTATCATGATACCTGTTGGCAGGCTTTGGTGAGATATCAGGAGTCTAAATAGATCTTTGATAGTTCACCTTTGCAAAAGAGAAAGGAGATTGAGGACACAGCCCTCAATCTCCATCTCTGCAGCCTCAGCTGCACAGAATTAATTGACAGGAATAGCTCTGTACAGAACTTCCCGTTCACTCACAAACTGAAACATAGTAAACACAGTTTACTATGTTCTAGTTATGAATGGACGGCGTCAGTGATTGGTACGGATCACTGACTCTATTCATTCAGACAAGGAAGAGGCCAGTAACTTACACATTCACCAGCCCCTTCCCCACTCCATCTTAAATACAAATACTTCCCTCCTCTCAGTCCAAATCCCACCTCCCAACACAAATCTTTGCCCCCCCCCCTACCTATCCCACCTCCTAGCTCAAATTCCCCATAATTCCCCCCTCATAGCACAAATTACCCCCACCCAAAAAATCACCCCCCCCCCACAAAATAAATGTCCCCCCAGCACCCCTTTCCCCTCAAATTTCCTATCCTAGAACAAATCCTCCCTCTGAGGCCCCCCAAATCCCCCTTATTAGCTTAAATCACCCCATCATCTTCTAGAAGCACAAATCCTCCCTCTCAGCACAACCTCCCCCCATCCCATCCTTGCACAAACCTCCACCCACAAAATCCCCTCCTTAGCCATATTCCCCCCATCCCCCTTCCCAAGACAAATCCTTACCCCTAAATCCTGCTTAGCATCCATCCCCATTCTAGCAGCATAAATCTTCCATCCTCCCTCTTAGCTCAAATTCCCCACCCCCAAATCCCCCTATTAACCCAGCCCTTCCCCCGCACTTAATTTCCTGCCCCAGCACAAATAACTACCCAACTCAAACTTACAGGTTGGGGAATTACAGTGTGGAGGAGGTGTGCTGGGCTGTGCTCTCCCCACTTCTGTCAGAACAGCGATCCTCCATAGTCCATACAGCAAATACAGATAGCTCTCAAATCATTACAATAATAAATAACAACAATAATAATAAAAACTTTTTATTATTATTATTTATTATTAATTCATTCCATTTCATTCGTTATTTTGGATAATTTGTAACTTCTGATAAATTCGTATTTATTAAGCTGACAGACAAATTTGAAAGGAAATTCCAATACCTATAATTTCATAGTTAGATATTATTAGTCAGTTTTTATTTTGAATTTCCGAATTTTCAAATTTCCGAATTTTCAAATTTCCGAATTTTCAAATTTCTGAATTTTCACATTTTTAATTTTACGAATTTTTAAATTCACGTATTTCGATCATAACGAATGACTTGAATGACTCGAAAAACAAATTAAACGAAAACAAATCTTTCGGCAGGGCACATATCTAGTAATTTGCGCTTCTGATTGCGCAAGCGATTGTAGCACACAGGCACATTCTGCCATTGTCTCCATCAATAAGCCCACCCTGACCAATGACATGCAACCATCAGTGGAGCCCATACATGATGTAGACAGGAAGTAGCTGTAGGCTACATGAAATTCATGCAACAAAAAATGAAAGAAGGTGAAAATAGTATTTTCTAATAGAAACAACATGACAATTGCTTATCATAGCAGAGCTTTAGCAAAATAAATGTCATCCAGTTAGGGCTTACATCTACTCTAATCTGTTTGGCTCGTGCTGCTTTTGTTACTTACCTACAATACCAGGTAAGCACATATAATACTCTTTTTTTATTTTATTTTTATTGTGTATAACCAAAAGGTTGCTCAAGCAGTCCAACGCTCACTTATGTCAAAGGAAGGGCAGCTCAGAACACAGATCTCCCGATAGTCGTTTCCGAGTTACAAATAGGTGTTTTATGCCTTGATAAGTGGCAGTAGAGGATGAGAGAAAGCCCCCGCGCTCTTTATGTACAGAACTCCAGAGTGGGCATGTCTAACCTTTCCCAAGAAAGAAAGAGTATCTGCTGGGAGATTAGGGGGATTGTTTAGCTGACAAATTGCATCTATTCTTCTCTGCTCGATATGTCACGGATGTACAGCATCCAGGATTCCACTTCCAAACAGACCATTAAATGCTGCAGGTTCCTGCCTCCAGCTTCAGAAAATAAACCGCTGCAACTTAAATGTGATAGATTGAAAAGAAAAGGGGATGATAAAGCTTATTTCAAAGTGTCAGTGCTGACAAATGCACATTTACTAAACCAAGGCTTCTAGAAGGGTGTTTGCTGGATTTCAATACACAGACGATGCATTTTAAGTTTAACACTTCCAAGACTGCACCTCCACCACTAGATGGTTCTTCATAATTATGATAGACCCAGGCCTTCTTTTCTCTGAGAATAGGTGCAGGAACTCCCTCTTTCCAAGTCACCCCTTGTCTCCGCCCCCTACCCACCTCTGTGCACCGTTTCTTGGTTCCACTCCAGACCCACCACCCAGGAACCACCATTTTAGAGAATACAGAAGCATGTAACATTTGTGGTACTAAGTCGTTTGTATGGAACTTGTTAAAGCAAAAATGGAACTTCCGCTTTTTGGAATCCTCCCCCCTCCGGTGTCACATTTGGCAATTTTCAGGGGGGAGGGGGGAGCAGATACCTGTCTAATCCAGGTATTTTGGAAAATTGGAAAGAAACTGCGCTAAAATACTGGAAAAAAATAAAGAAAGGAAAGCTGCAAACAGTTACAGTCTATTCAATCCGAGAGCTGCGATTACCATGCAAATAATAAATACAAAAATAAAATGTGAGAAAAATATAAATCGCGCTACCTCTAAACCATGTGAAACAAGTGTTTAAATCACAAAACATTCAAAATACACATAAGTGATATATGATGGTATATATAAATCACTAATATACCAAAAAAAAGGAGGTTGATAGCCACTAGAGGGCACTATGTAGCACTCTCAAACCCCTCAATATCAGTGAAACAGTGATGATATTAATAATAAACATAAAAAAAAAGATTAAATCAAAATTATGCATTTAAATCAATCTTCTTAAAAAATATTTTTCAAAAATAAATAAAATATTGTAGTAAATAAAGTCCATTAATGTTTAACACATAAAATGCCAAACACCCGTGCTCTGTGCCAAATTCCAAAATCAGTTGAAAACATGTCCAAAGAAAAAGTGATGTATCCTCCACCAAACTATGGATTGGCTCCTTACCAAATCGCCATGATCCCTTATGACAGGGGATCATTAACAGCATATAATAGGTAGTCACTCCCAGTCACGCAGTTCAGACAGATACGATTCTTAACATTGGGTCTCATCCACAAGTGATTGAATTAACCAGCATCAATGCCCACCTTCAGGTATAAATAGAATGTCCATAGAAAGGTAGACACAGGCTAAGCTTAATTGTGCACCTTACAACAAGAAATATCTAGGAATGGTGCCCACATGTGCCTCTATGTTCGCTAGCTCTTTCAAATTGGTACCCACAAGAGTGTCTCTGAATACTCTCCACAACCTCAAGACGACAATAAGTATCTGACCTAATGCACTGAGAGAGGAAAATGGAGATCACAGGAGCAGGATGGACACTTTTGTAATTCTGAAGAAATCCCTGTGTTTCTGTCTGTGTCCATGTAGTAAGGTAATCTAATGGGAGTCTAATTAGTCTAATTAGATTAGATTAGTTTACATGGTTTAGGGGTAGCGTAATCCAGGTATTTTCTCCCATTTCTGGGCATAGTTATCGGCAGTATCTGCAGCGATCTACGCCATGTCCAGCCCCTCCTCCCCCACCCCCGCTGTCTTCTGGGAGACACACAGGTCCCAGAAGACAACAGCTTTCCGCTTTTTGGAATTCTCCCTCCCTCTGGTGTCACATTTGGCACCTTTCAGGGGGAAGGGGGGGAGCAGATACCTGTCTAATACAGGTATTTGCTCCCACTTCCTGGCATAGATCGTCACAGTATCCGCGGAGATCTACGCCATGTCTCCCTCCCCCCGCTGTCTTCTGGAAGACACACGGGTCCCTGAAGACAACAGGGACCAGTGAGATCAGGCAGCACGACTCGTGCATGCGCAGTAGGAAATCAGGCTGTGAAGTCGCAAGGCTTTACTTCTTGATTCCCTTACAGAAGATGGTGGCACCTCCACCAGGGAGCCGAGGGACAGATCGGCTTCGGGTGAGGACTTTGCGGGCACCCTGGACAGGTAAGTGTCCATATATTAAAAGTCAGCAGGTGCAGTATTTATAGATGCTGACTTTTCATATATTTTTATTTTTCAGCGGAACTTCGCTTTAATGATAGCAAGAACAGCAGTGAAATAGATCTCCTGCAGCCAGCATCAATAGATCCCCCCAGCAACAATAGACCTCTGGCAGCAACAAAAAATACTCCTGCAGCCAGCATCAAAGACCCCCCCAGTAACAATAGATCCTCCCAGCAACAATGGCCCACCTACAACAAGATATCTTTATCAGCAAATATAGACCCCCTGCAGCAGCAACATATCTCCCTAGATCCCTGCACCAGCATCAATAGACCCTCCAGCAGCCAGCAACAATAGACCCTCCCTCAACAGTAGATTCCTCCCAGCAACATAAGACTCACCCCCCCTGCAACAATAGATTCCCCCCACCAGCAACAGCACACCCCCCTCCCAGCAGCCAGCATCAACAGACCTTGCAGCACACCCCAGCACCCCTTGCCATTACATGCATTCAATGCTGGAGGTGTTGGAACTGCGTTCTCTCCCATGTCCCCGCTGACAAAAGCCCTGTATATACGCATTTACCAGAGTTTCATATCTTAAAGACTTATGCCGGCCATAGATGGATCAAATCTCGGCCGGTAAACCAGGGACTGATTTGTTTTCTTAAAAGCATGTTTGAAAAATTGCAGCGCAAATACTGTGCGAGAGAAAAAGTTGCAATAACCGCCATTGTATTCTCTGTATATTCTTTGTATAACCACCATAGAGTCTCTGCTAAAAAAAAAAAAAACATATATATTGTTTGGGGGTTCTATGTAATTTTCTAACAAAAAAATGATGATTTGATGATGAAGTGTCAGAATAGGCCTGGTCTTCAAATGGTTAAATTAAGGCTATACTTTCCAGTCTATTGGATAGGTGGGAAGAAAGGATGGAAAACCCTGGGCAGGTAAGCTGCCTCCCCAATACAGTATGTATTTCTATTCTACTTTTTTGAGAGGAGTGTTCCTTTAATTCTGCGAATCCAGTCTAGTTCCTCCATCACATGCCATCATTCATTGCTATGTCACAATATTGACCCTAGCCCACAGCGGAATCCTTTTAACACCAATGTCATAGCATGGGAAACAAAATATAAAAGGGATACATTCATTAAAATTAAATGCAAACATCTGGAATGGAATTCCAGCGCCAGAGCGAGATTATGGCTCCATTCTAAATGTTTAATTGCTGCAGCAAAGAGAGACAAAAGGATAAAAGTAATTATAAATTGGCAGAGAAACGTGTTTCTCATCATAGTTTACACTACAGAGTAAAGCTGCTATGGTCACACTGGAAAAAAATAAATATTTTATCTATCTACATGTGAAGCACTGATGGAACAACAGGCAGTGGGGATAAAAGCAGCCAGGTTCATTTGCATGTCACACTTGAAAAACAGATGTAATAAAATCATGTTTTCCCCAAGCTGCTGTCCTAAGAGTATTGATACAAAAAAGACATGACGGTGACAGGGCATTTCTGGAATGAGAGAATTTTTTTTTTTTTATGAAACTAGATAAAAAAAATCAAAAATGAAAGAACAGAACAAAGCACAAAATTGTAAACCGTGTCCTAAAAATGGCACAGTTGCCTGACGTAAGTCTGGACAGATCCCAGAGGAAGATTGCCAATGTTCAGAGGCCACCATGCTATTTTTTTTCTTGTCAATAGAATTATGCATTCCTTGGCTCCTAAACCATGCCCAATAGTTCCAGGATTGACCTACTGTTTGCTGGATTGGTATGTTTTACCTTGGTTTAACTGTTCGTATGTAGCCATACCTGTAAGGGATTAAGGTTCTGAAGCTAGGGTCCTTCCTTAACTGTTACATATGGTTGTAAGGGGTTAAAAGTTTCAGAGTGAATATTATTTCCCTAATTTTAGTAGAATTCTAAAAGGCCTTGCACACATAAACTCGTGTAAGTTTTTATCTCTGAGAAAAACATTATACATGCAACATTCCTTAGTAATTGCTAGAAATGTATCTTTCTTCTTGTTATTATTCTCACAGGTGTTGTTTTCATATAGTATATTACATGTGAGACATTCCTTATTAATTGCTAGAACTGTGTTATATATTTTTATCTATAACTCACCTATCTCGTACTAGGAACATTCGCTCCTTTTAATTATATTATGCAGCTGTTGTATTTACTTACTAAGCTTTTTTAATGAATAAGAGCCGGTTCACACTGGGGCGACTTGGGATCTGACTTGAAGTCACCTCAAGTCGTCCCAAGTCGTGCTGTCGAGAAAAACAATGCAAGTGAATGGGAGCGTTGTTAATACACACGACTCAAGTCGCTCCGACTTCAAAAGAAGTTCCTGTACTACTTCAATCCGACTTGTAGGCGATTTGTACCCATTGATTTCAATGGAAGTCGCCTCCAAGTCTGATCCAAGTCTGATCACTGTCTTAACTGAAGCGACTTTCCAGGAAGATAACATACATTTCTCAGGCAAACCTCTCCCTCCCTCCCCCTCCCTCCCCTAGAGCTGATTGTTGTTTGATTGGCCACTGGAAAGTCTCCTGTCCTGGAGACGACTTCAAGTCGTGTTGTAAATCGCCCCAGATCGCCCTGTGGTTCATGCTCAAGTCGTGTCGGAGTCGCCTCTGAAAGTCGCGCTGGAAGTCGTGTCGCCCTAGTGTGAACCAACTCTAATGCCGGGTACTGACGAGCAAACATGTACGATGAAACCGGTCCGTCGGACCGTTTTCACCGTACATGTCTGCCCGGGGATTTCTGTATGGTGGCTGTACTCACCATCATACAGAAATCCGCGCATAAACAATACGCGGGGTGTGTCCGCACCGTTGCCGCGACGATGACGCGGCGACGTGGGCGGGCCTGCCAGTTAAATGCTTCCACGCATGCGTCAAAGTCATTAGACGCATGCGTGGGATGGCGGGCGCTCGGACATGTACGGTAGGTCTGTACAGACGACCGAACATGTCAGAGGGGACAGGATTCCATCGGGCTGTTTTAAAACAAGCCCGGAAATATTTGCCCACTGGGAAAAGGCTCGGCGGGCAAATGTTTGCTGGAATCCTGCCCACTCGGGCCTACACACGACCGAACATGTATGCTGAAACTGGTCCGCGGACCAGTTTCAGCAGACATGTTCGGTCGTCTGTACGGGGCCTTAGAAGTCTGTTTTCTAACTAGTTATCTTTACAGAACACGTAGTCTGTATTAACCAATCACATATTGCTAATATAAGATTTCTTTGTTCTTACCCAAAATTAATGTATTACGGCCCCTCCCTTTTTGTAATGCATATATTTGTCTTGGTATTATCAGTAAAACTGAGGCCGAGTACTCACGGCAGGACATGTCCGATGAAAACGGTCTGCAGACCGTTTCCATCGGACATGTCTGGCCGGGGACTGCCCGGGGACTTCTGTTCGATGGCTATACACACCATCGAACAGAAGACCGCGCGTAAACAATACGCGGGGCGTGTCCGCGGTGTCGACGCGTCGATGACGCGGTGTCGCCACGACAATGACGCGCCGGCGTGGGCGGCCTGCCTTTAAAATGCTTCCACGCATGCGTCGAAGTCATTCGACGCATGCGAGGGATGGCGGGCGGCAGGACATGTACGGTAGGTCTGTACAGACGACCGTACATGTCCGGGCGGACAGGTTTCCAGCGGACTGTTTTAAAGCAAGTCCGGGAAACAGTTGTCTGCTCAGAAACGGTCTGTCAGACAATTGTTTGCTGGAATCCTGTCCGCGCGGCTGTACACACGAGGGAACATGTCTGCTGAAATTGGTCTGCCGACCAGTTTCAGCAGACATGTTTGGTCGTGAGTACGGGGCCTGAGAGAATGATTTCAGATACACCATGTTTTCTGTGTCTTACTATTCCTGTACTGAAGTCTCTCTCAAAGGGTGGCCACCCGAACAAACACACTGAGACTGCCTAAAGTCAATCAGCGCCAGTCTGCAACCCCTACATTTTGGAGGTCCCACCGAGATCGGAATACCCACCTATCCGCTTTAGATAAGCTACATGCTGCAATCCTCTGTTCCCATGAAAAATGGCAATCCTAGGGCCTGCAGACAGCATATTTTATTTGGCGAGCCAGTAAGGCCTCGTACATACGTCAGAGAATCTTGTCGTAAACGTTGTTTTCCTCGACAAGTTTCTTGTCAGGCTTGTCGAGAATCTTGACAAGCTTTCTTTGCGAACACACTGTCAAGAAAAAATCTCGTTGTTGTCAAACGTGGTGACGTACAACACGTACGACGGCACTATAAAGGGGAAGTTTGATTCCACTGGCGCCACCCTTGGGGCTGCTTTTGCTAATCTCATGTTACTGCGTGTTAAGTAAAAGTTTGGTGAGAGACGATTCGCGCTTTTCAGTCTGTTACAGCGTGACAAATGTGCTATTTCCATTATGAACGCTACTTTTACCGAAGGTGTGCTCCCATCTAATACTTTATTCTGAGCATGCGCGGGTTTATAAGCATACACACGAACGTGTTTCTCGTCGTAAACCAGCCCGAGAAACACAACGAGGAAATTGAGACTCCCGACGAGAAAAAAGAGAACATGTTCTCTTTTTTTCTCGTCGAGATCCACAACGGTTTTCTCAACGAAAAACATACACACGACCGTTTTCCTTGGCAAAAAAGCTCCGCCAGCAATTTTCTTGATGGATTTTGTCGAGGAAAACGGTCGTGTGTACGAGGCCTTACATTTAAGACCATGGAGGGAGGCTTCTTTAGAAAATTGAACAATCAGGGATATATAAAATATCACAATCTTTTGAAGAAGGTAGCCACATTCCTTTGATTTCTTGAATTATAAATACAAGCTGTCATATGAAGAATTTTACAAATAGCTACTTTTACAAAGCTAGGCCCCTCCACAATGTGTTTAGGAAATTGATATGGAAATGACATAGGATTCTCCAACTTACAGTTTGAGAAGCTCTAACGTGTTTATTGTGAGCTGAGAAAGCTGTGTTTTAGGCTTTCCCCAGGTTTTGTAATCTTGGATCATAGCCTGGAGCTTAACAACTTGCCGACCTCTGCCTGTACATTTACGTCGGCAGAATGGCATGGCTGCACAAAGGGATGTACCTGTATGTCCCTTTGAACTTGCCGCGCGCACCCCTGGCAGGTGCTCGGTGACCGTGCCTGCGGGACCCACGGACTCCGTGTCCGCCGGTGTCCCGCGATTGTGTCACAGAGAGACAGAACAGGGAGATGCCTATGTAAACAAGGCATTTGCCTGTTCTGCCTAGTGACAGGACAGTGATCTACTACTCCCTGTCATCAGGAGCAGTGATCACTGTCATGTCACTTGTAGCCCATCCCCCACACAGTTAGAATCACTCCCTTCATCGCCCCCCAGTGTTTAACCCCTTCCCTGCCAGTGTCATTTACACAGTAATCGGTGCATTTTTATAGCACTGATCGCTGTATAAATGACAATGGTCCCAAAATAGTGTCACAAGTGTCCGATGTGTCCATCATAATGTCGCAGTCATGATAAAAATCACAGATCGCCACCATTACAAAAAAAATATATATATAAAAAAAAAGCCATAAAACTATCCCCTATTTTGTAGACACTATGGGCCAGATTCAGGTAGCTTGGCGCATCTTTGTGCCGGCGTAGCGCATCTCATATGCGCTACGCCAACGTAACTCTGAGAGGCAAGAGCAGTATTCACAAAGCACTCGCTCCCAAACTTGCGCCGGCGTAACTTAAATTGGCCGGCGTAAGCCCGCCTAATTCAAAGTAGGAAGGTAGTGGGCGTGATCTATTATAATGAAGCGTGACCCCATGTAAATGAAGGGCCGAATGGCGCTAATGCGCCGTACCGTGGACGCATCCCAGTGCGCATGCTCAGAATCACGTCTAAAATACTCCATAAGATACGTTGAATCACTGCCTACAACGTGACGTAAGCTACGCCCAGCCCTATTCACGTAGTCCTACGAAACAACGTAAAACACGACGGCTGTTTCCTGGTCCATACCCTAACATGACTTACCCCTGCTTTTTGAGGCTTAACTTTACGTCGGATGTACGCCTTACGTAAACTGCGTAGATTACAGCAACGGGCGCAAGTAAGTTTGTGAATCGGTGTATCTCGGTCATTTACATATTCGACGCGTAAATCAATGGAAGCGCCCCTTGCGGCCAGCGTAAACATGCGCCCAAGATACGACGGCGTAGGAGACTTACGTCGGTCGGATCAAGCCAAAATTCAGGCGTATCTTGTTTGCTGAATCAGGCGAATAGATACGACGGCGCATCCGTGGACTTACGCGGCGTATCAGAAGATACGTGGGCGTAAGTCCTTTCTGAATGCGGGCCTATAACTTTTGCGCAAAGCAATCAATATATGCTTAGTGCGATTTTTTTTACCAATAATATGTAGAAGAATACATATCGGCCTAAACTAAGAAAGAAATTTGTTTTTTTATATATTTTTTGGAATAGCAAAAAGTAACAAATATTGCTTTTTTTTTTCAAAATTGTTGCTCTTTTTTTGTTAATAGCACAAAAAATAAAAACCACCAAAAGAAAGCTCTATTTGTTGGGGGAAAAAAGGGCGTCAATTTTGTTTGGGTGCAATGTTGCATGACCGCGCAATTGTCAGTTAAAGCGACGCAGTGCCAAATCGCAAAAAATGGCCCAGTCATTGGGCAGCCAAATCCTCCAGGGCTGAAGTGGTTAAAGGTTCCAAAGTGTCTTGGTTGGGACAAAGTATGCAATCCTATGTCCAGGCTTTGTGTGAAGATAGGTGTGTAATCCTAGTTACATAGTAGACAAGGTTGAAAAAAGACACAACTCCATCAAGTCCAACCTATGTGTGTCATTTTATGTCAGTATTACCTTGTATATCCCTGTATGTTGTGGTCGTTCAGGTGCTTATCTAATAGTTTTTTGGAAATTGTTGATGCTCCCCGCTGAAACCACTGCCTGTGGAAGAGAATTCCACATCCTTGCCACTCTTACAGTGAAGAACCCTCTACACAGTTTAAGGTTAAACCGCTTTTCTTCTAATTTTAGTGAATGGCCGCTTGTCTTATTAAATTCCCTTTCGCGGAAAAGTTTTATCCCTATTGTTGGGTCACCAGTACGGTATTTGTACATTGAAATCATATCCCCTCTCAATCGTCTCGTCTCCAGAGAGAATAAGTTCAGAGCTCGTAACCTTTCCTCATAACTTAGATCCTCCAGACCCTTTATTAGCTTTGTTGCCCTTCTCTGGACTCTTTCCAGTTCCAGCACATCCTTTCTGAGGACTGGTGCCCAGAAAGGGACGGCATACTCCAGGTGCAGACGGACCAGAGTTTTGTAGAGTGGAAGAAGTGTTGTTTTATCTCTGGAGTTAATCCCCTTTTTAATGCATACCAATATTCAGTTTGCTTTGCTTGCAGCAGCTTGGCATTGCATGCCATTGCTGAGCCTGTCCTCTACTAGGATCCCCAGGTCCTTTTCCATCCTAGATTCCCCCAGAGGTTCTCCCCCCAGTGTATAGATTGCATTCATATTTTTGCCACCCAAAATGCATTATTTTACATTTTTCTACATTAAACCTCATTTGCCATGTAGTTGCCCACCCCATAAATGTGTTCAGATCTTCTTGCAAGGTTTCCACATCCTGAAGAGAAGTTATTACCCTGCTTAGCTTAGTATCGTCTGCAAATACAGAGATTGAGCTTTTTACCCCCATCCTACGGGTCATTTATGAATAAAGGATTGGTCCCAGGACAGAATCCTGGGGGACCCCACTACCCACCCCTGACCATTCCGAGTACTCCCCATTTATCACTACCCTCTGAACTTGCCCCTTGTAGCCAGTTTTCAATCCCTTGTACTGCTTCTACAGTATAGTGCCAGAACTTCAGCCATAGCAGCCAATCAGTGGCTATGCCTGCACATTGATCTCATCCCATTGCCACAGTACTCTGCCTAGTTCAAAGACAGGGAGAGAGTGTTTCTGTGGATAGGTAAGTATTTTAGGGGTAATTTTAGCTTCTTTATGTAAACAATATCCAAGAGCTTAAACTTTTCTGCTTTAATCTGCTCATACCGTATATTGAATGTACAAGAGCCTCTTATGAATCCTGGTATAGCACCTTAAAGCGGAGTTCCAACCACAATTAGCATTTTTTAAACGTATGTCCTTTCATCATGCGTTTTTATAATATAAATCCGGTCACTTACTATTTTACAATCCGCCGGCGCTCCGCATAGTTATTCAAAAAAGATTATTTATAAAACTGTGTCCACACCGTTGTCATTTTGCTTGTGGGCATTGTGAATCTCACAAGCACTTACTTCCTGGAAGTCTTGGATGGGGAGTGATAATTGGGTAGCGCACTGCATCCTGGGAAATGATGACACACATT
The DNA here is from genome assembly GCF_905171775.1 of Rana temporaria. Lineage (NCBI taxonomy): Eukaryota > Metazoa > Chordata > Amphibia > Anura > Ranidae > Rana > Rana temporaria. The sequence goes on from NC_053490.1 coordinate 60,299,658, forward strand.
TCCCAGGAGCATTAGAGGAAGATGATGTCAGAATCCTAGGTGGATCCAAAGGCAGATTTCGTGGGACCACATAGCAACAGGTATTTCCAGATGAGTAAAACATTTTTTTTTCTTTTTTTCTTTTTTAGGTCTAATGAGCACAATAATGAAAAAATATTTTTGGGATGGAAACTCCACTTTAAGGATCAGATTCTAGAACGAAAACCAGGCCAATAAGTATCAGATGGGTAAACTGTAGGGGTTCATACATGCAATATTTAATAGCAGTTTTCTCTGAACATAAAGTTGTAGTTTTAGAATGGCACAGGACATTGTGATAGTAGTAATATATGAAATATACACTCACCGGCCGCTTTATTAGGTACACCTTGCCAGTACTGGGTTGGACCCCCATTTGCCTTCAGAACTGCCTTCATTCTTGGTGGCATAGATTTAACAAGGTGTTGGAAATATTCCTCAGAGATTTTGGTCCATAATGACATGATAGCATCACGCAGTTGCTGCAGATTTGTCGGCTGCACATCCATGATGCAAATTTCCCGTTCCACAACATCCCAAAAGCGCTCTATTGTATTGACATCTGGTGACTGTGAAGGCCACTGGAGTACAGTGACCTCATTGTCATGTACAAGAAACCAGTGGTGAGATCATTTGAGCTTTGTGACATGGTGTATTATCCTGCTGGAAGGAGCCATCAGAAGATGGGTACGCTGTAGTCATGGACATGGTCAGCAACAATACTCAGGTAGGCCGTGGCGTTTAACCACTTAGGCCCGGTACACACGAGCAAACATGTACGATGAAAGCGGTCCGTCGGACCGTTTTCACCGTACATGCCTGCCAGAGGGCTTCTGTACGATGGTTGTACTAACCATCGTACAGAAGTCCGCGCGTAAACACTACACGGGGCGTGTCCGCGTCGTCGCCGCGACGATGACGCGGCGATGACGCGGCGACGTGGGCGGGCCTGCCATTTAAAGGCTTCCACGCATGCGTCGAAGTCATTCGATGCATGCGAGGGACGGCGGGCGCTCGGACATGTACGGTAGGTCTGTACTGACGACCGTACATGTCCGAGCGGGCAGGATTCCAGCGGACGGTTTTAAAACACGTCCAGGAATATTTGTCTGCTGGGAAAAGACCCGGCGGGCAAATGTTTGCTGGAATTCGGCCCGCTCGCGCCTACACACGACCGAACATGTATGCTGAAACTGGCCCGCGGACCAGTTTCAGCATACATGTTTGGTCGTGTGTACTGGGCCTTAAGGACCACCTAATGCCGATGTACGTCGGCAGAATGGCACGGCTGGGCAAAAGGACGTACAGGTATGTCCCTTTAAGATGCCCAGCCGTGGAACACGCATGCATCACCGGCGGAGCACTCGCGACCCGGTCCTGAGCTCTGTGACCGCGGACCCGATCGCTGCCGGTGTCCCACGATCGGGTCACAGAGCGGAAGAACTGGGAGAGGTAAGTGTAAACAAACCTTTCCCGTTCTTCCTAGTGAGAGTGACACTGATCGTCTGTTCCCTGTCATAGGGAACGACGATCAGTGATGTCACGCGCCAAGCCACGCCCCCCCCCACACAATAAAAATGTCTAAATGACTAAATGCATTGAGTTGCTGCCATGTGATTGGCTGATTAGCTATTTGTGTTACCAAGCAGTTGAACAGGTGCACCTAATAAAGTGGCTGGTGAGTGTATATACTGTATATACCACAAGCTGTGAACAGCAGGTACCAGCGGCACACAAATTATTATTTTTTCTGCTTGGTTGGCAGTGAAAAAATATGCTTTTTAAATCTCTGGATGTTTCACTAGAATCTCCCACACATGTAAAGAATGAATTTGGGGCATTGTAGTACTCAACAATGGGCGCATGTTGGCCTAAATTTGCCTGTGTTTGTCACCAGACAGTTTGAGACTCAGTTCCTGCTGATAAAAAATAATAATTTAGTAAGCAATAAATATGCTTTTACCTGAACTCTAAGTGAGAGTGGGAATTTTGGTAACAGAACATTTATACAAATTTGTCAGGCTGTCACAAACTATGGTGAACGGGAGTGAACCACAGCTGCGGTTAAGGAAAGATCTCAATGCACCTCTCTATGTTATGTGAAATTTCAATACTGGACCCCAGGCGTCACTCCAATCTGAGAACAGGAGTTTGGGGGTTCACTACATCATCTCTCTCACATATAGGAATGCGTTGAGCTACTAGGGGTGGAAGTCCTCCAACCTCTAGCATTTGAAAGATTACAATGAACGTGAACAAGCACAACTACATTAAAGATTCCAATGCACTTCTCTATGCAAGTGATTATCAGTACCGGACCCCAGGCGTCACTCCAATCTGAGAACAGGAGTTTGGGGGTTCTCTACATTATATCACCTAACATAAAGGAATGCATTGGGTCACTAAGGGAGCAGGTATAAAATACCTTCAACCCTTAGCATAAAAAAGTTAGAGTGAACATGTTCAATATTTTAGGGCGGAAGCCCGTATACTTTTAACAACACATGTCAAGCACGTAGCATATGAGAATACTGTATGCAACTAGTATTTACGTCGGAGAGGCGAGTATAGCTCAGATGGTTACAGAGTGTAAGTCCCTTTAAGATATTGCAGAGCTGTCAGCTGAAGACCCACTAAGTAAACTCAAGCAGCAGGATACTATTAATTATACCAGATTCTAATACAGTACTTTGTAACGGGTATATAGAATTGAGTAATTCTAGAGCAGTAATAGTACTTATCCGTTTGCAGGGATGAGTGTTCCAGTAAGGTAGAAGCAGCCTCTGGGATTCAGTGATACAGCATCTCCTGAAGGAAGATCTGTTTTAAGGTGTCCCAGAATGGCAATCTGGAATAGCTTGAATGTGGTAGGGATCCAGCATGGCATGGTATGCAGCTTAGGGATTGCTGGTGTCAGTAGTTCTGTAGCGTGGCCAACTAGGGCTGACAATAATAGAACAGCGTGTGTATTACACGCTGTTCTATTTAAAGCTGAGAGGCATGTGTGCCGAATGGAGCGCTAATTGCGCTCGGCACTTCCGCGTTCCAAGCTGCAACGCACGCGGCGCCAGGCGATGACGTCATCGCACGGTCGCCGTATGCGCTCCAGCGTGGAACGCAGTACAGCGGAAAGCGCTGATTACACAGGCCACAGTTGCCAGCTTTTTTTTCAGTATGACTCCTAAACACATATGACGTGCCCACAGAGAGGGTCGTATTCAGATAGCACACTGCATTAGTCTTTTGTAAAAAAGAGTTTTGTAAATACCTATTTAGATTGATCTTTAGGCCGGTCACATGACTCACAGCCGATGTATACATCCGATATATGGCTTCTGCAGGAGGGGCCGAGATCTCCCTCTGACGTCAGCCGGGGAGATCACATGGCTGCTCAGCCACTCCTGCAAACCAGCTGAGAGTCACATGACCATCCTGAAGATTGCGCTAAATCTGTATTTACAGAACTAGTTTTTCATAAAATACTATAGCAGTGTGCTATGCCAGGCTATAAGAGAGGACCATTCAGAATTTTTAATTTTACTAATAGCGACGGGGGTGGAGACAGAGACACACAGCCACAGAGATGACAGGCAGAAAGCAGGGGGGGGGGGAGAAAGGAGAGCTGAAAGCAGGGCTGTGGAAGATGGAGGGATGTACGCTGACCACAGTGGTCAGGGTTCAGCAGCTCTGATTTTCGTGGTCAGCGCAGAGAGGGGATGCAGGAAGTGGCAGGACCAGCCAGTTTTTTTTTTTTACAGTTTAGAGGGGGGGGGGGTTTATACAGCACAAACACTGTGCTGTTTAATGTGCTTTAAGGGACCAGGAAATCATTTTTTTAAAAAAAAAAATTGGGGGGGAGGGGGGGGTTAACAAATACTTAAACTAACTACCAAAAATATTAAAGGGATGTAAAGGTTTGTTTTTTTATTTTCTAAATAGGTTCCTTTAAGCTAGTGCATTGTTGGTTCACTAACCTTTTCCTTCGATTTCCCTTCTAAATGTTTTTTTTCTTTGTCTGAATAACTCACTTCCTGTTTCTCCTCAGTAAGCTTGCCCCCATCATCCGAGCCGTTCTGGCTGGGGTTTAGTCAGCGTGCTCACCCTCTTCCTTGGGACTACATTCCTGCGGGAACACAGCATCTCCCCGCAGGGATGTAGTCCCAAGGAAGAGGGTGAGCACGCAGACTAACCCCCAGCCAGAACGGCTCGGGTGATGGGGGCAAGCTTACTGAGAAGGTACAAATAAATCGAAAATACCTCATGAAGTGGGATTGTATAGGCAACGAATACAAATTTCAAAAATATATATGAAAAAAATAACAATTTATTACAAAAATAGTTACAACATGTACAAAAATATCTCGAGCATTATAAGAATATACATAGTACAAAAACAAAACATGGATGATGCAGATACTGTCCGGCATACGGTACCATCACCATAAGGGAGGTAAAGTTGTAGCTGAAAAGCCGACGCGTTTCGAATGCTACGCATTCTTCATCATGGCATAAAACAAGTATTGCATCTAGAGTAGAGCAAAAAATATTAAATACATTCACATTAAATCATTATAATTCTCTCCATTGAAGTGCAAAAGCACATACACATCCTCTTCCTCGAGTAGGGAAAAGGCATAATTAACTGGATGACTTTGCCCACATTTTCCAAATCTTTCCCCCTTTTCCCTTCACTGTGAACGCAATAGACATTTTCAGGTTAGGGCCCAGCACATATATGACACTTAGAAATATGGAGGGTTTGTTTTATTATTTTTTGCTTATTCTTATTATAATTGATATGTTGTTTGACTCGATGTTTCCCTTTCACCGTATTTATGCGGACTGATTTAAAGGGATTCTTTGTCATAATTGGGATTTTGATATTTGTTTTTTCTTTTTTGCACTTAACCTAAATTTGCTCTCTTGGTTCTATAGCTCGGAGGTGTGGATCACGGGCCAACTACCCCGGTTGAGTGGACATCGGTGTCTCTATGGCTATTCTGCAGGTTGTTTTCCATTTTTCCTCAATTTGTTTTGACTCATCAGCTGCCAGGGGAGACTTTGGGTTTTGTACCCAAATGTCATTAAATTTACCGAAAGGGGGATAGTCATATCCCCTTGGGTAGATATAGAAGGCAGCTGTGGCTTTTTTCTCCCAAAGGTCTCCTAGTGGTTCACGCAAGAACTACAGGAGAAGAGTGCCTTACCATAACACACACACACTTGGGCTTGATTTTGCCCTTTTGATGACTGTTTCAAACTGTGATCAAGGTCATTTTTTGAACGTTTTTATCCTCCCACTATCACCCCTTATAATTGCACCTTTTCATTCAAGTTGCTACTCTTTAACAAGACATACATCAAAACGTCCAATTCAGATCTATGCCCTTTTGTAAAATGGCCGCCGGGGAATTTCCGGATCCGGCTGAGAGGTTTTCAGATATCTCTGATTTAACCAACCAATAAAATGGCTACGGGGGCGAATTGTGTGGTAATCGAATTGCAATTGAACGGCAATTCGCGATGGCGAGTCGAATGACAACTTATTCCCATTGGGGTGGCATTCGAGTGGCAATCGAATGGCAATTCACAGTGGTGAATCGATTGGCACTCGAATCCCATTACCAAAATGGCCGCGGCGATACTTCCGGTTCCGGAAATGACGCGGATCTGTATACACTGAATGACGGCGCTATAATGCGCCTTGTAACAGCGGCGGTTTGCTTGAAAACAATAAGGAGCCACACATGGCTGCTCAGGAACAACATGTTTTCAATTGATGGGTGATGAGGGGGAGGACCACAGCACCTGAATACAGTTAAGGTAAGTACTTAAGGAGGGCCAAGAGGGTTGGGTGGTGTCATTCCCTCTCCATATGTAGGAGAACAAGGAGCTGTCTTTCCTCTCCAAGGGGAATCTGTCTGGGCAACCAAAATCTTTTTCAGGATTTACCTGCACCCGGCTCTCCCCTTTTTTGGATATAAAGACTTCAAACTACTGGTGGTGAGTTTTCCATGAATGGTTTGGAATACAATTCCCAACCAGTTATTTGAGGCTCAAATGCTGGGTTATTATTTTTGACACAAGCCTTTGATATATCTCCTTTATATAGGACTGCAAAAACACCACCCAAATTGAACCAATTGGTTCTATCCACTCTATGAGTGACATTCAAATGGGGATTTGTTTTAAATGGTGCAACCTGCCATAGGAGACATCGGCGTCCCTGAATACCTGGGGGCCTTCTGCCCCACACTCCTGGGCGTGGAGCTTTTTAAGCAATAGGTGAGTCCTCTTCATTGTTAATTATGCCTTTTCCCTACTCGAGGAAGAGGATGTGTATGTGCTTTTGCACTTCAATGGAGAGAATTATAATGATTTAATGTGAATGTATTTAATATTTTTTGCTCTACTCTAGATGCAATACTTGTTTTATGCCATGATGAAGAATGCGTAGCATTCGAAACGCGTCGGCTTTTCAGCTACAACTTTACCTCCCTTATGGTGATGGTACCGTATGCCGGACAGTATCTGCATCATCCATGTTTTGTTTTTGTACTATGTATATTCTTATAATGCTCGAGATATTTTTGTACATGTTGTAACTATTTTTGTAATAAATTGTTATTTTTTTCATATATATTTTTGAAATTTGTATTCGTTGCCTATACAATCCCACTTCATGAGGTATTTTCGATTTATTTGTAGTACTATGGGATGATGGCAACCACATGCTATCATATGTGAGTTGGTTCTTTTTTTCTTAGCTTACTGAGAAGGAACAAGAAGTGAGAAATTCAGACAAAGAAAAAAAACATTTAGAAGGGAAATCGAAGGAAAAGGTAAGTGAACCAACAATGCACTAGCTTAAAGTAACCTATTTAGAAAAAAAAAAACACACCTTTACAACCTCTTTAATATTTTTGAGGAGAATCAGGAAGTGAGAAATTCAGACAAAGAAAAAAAATATTTAGAAGGGAAATGGAAGAAAAAGGTAAGTGAACCAACAATGCACTAGCTTAAAGGAACCTATTTAGAGAATCAAAAACAAACCTTTACAACCCCTTTAAAGCTGAATGTGAAGTTTGCAGATTTTTATATTTTTTTGGTAAATTAATACCCTGAATGTTTGAAAAACAAAAAACTTATCAAGAAATTAATTTACAACTGCCAAGAATCAGCAGGATGTCAGTCAAATCTAATCAAGTATATCATATATAATTTCTCATTTTAAAAAGCAGGCGCAATTAATTGCATTTTAAATTAGCTTTATAAATTGTGTTGTTAAACATAAAATATAAGCTAACAGCAGGCATAATTGAGAGGAGTAGAAATGATTTTGAGTGATCAAAGGTCTAATTAGGGAGGCAAAATCTGATAGTAACATGCATGGCCAGCGTAAAACAGATAGGTACAGATAGTGGTCTTTTTACTTTGTTTACTGTACTCTTAAAGCGGAGTTCCACCCAAAATTGGAACTTCCCCTTATCCCACTCCTCACCCCCTTACATGCCACATTTGGCATGTAATTTTTTTGGGGGGGGAGTGGGGGCTTCAGGAGGAGTGGGACTTCCTGTCCCACTTCCTCCTTCCGCCGAGAGGCTGGTTAGGTGATTAAGCTTAATCGCCTACAGCAGCCCCTCCCTGTAGGCGATCGCCTAGGACACGTCACAGGTCCTAGGCGATCTCCTGTCCAATTAGACGGCGCAGCGCTGGGCCCCACGCGAATGCGCAGTGGGTGCCCGGCCGTGAAGCCGAAAGCTGTCACGGCCGTGTGCCCACAGTTGAAATGAAGACGCCGGCCGGCGAGGGGGGGAGAGGAGCGGAGCCTTGGCCGGCGCGTCGCTGGAACGCTGGAGCAGGTAAGTGTATGTTTATTAAAAGTCAGCAGCTACACTTTTTGTAGCTGCTGACTTTTAATAAACATAAAAATTGGCTGGAACACCCCTTTAAAGAGAGGGTTCACCCTAAAATGCCGCATACTAGCGGCATACTAGCGCGACCTACGGTATGCCTTTATTTTATTTTTCTGCGCCGTACTCACAGTTTAATCACGTAGTGAAGTTTCAGACTCCCCGAGTGGAATGGGCGTTCCTATGCAGAGGGGAAGATGAGTGACGGCCGGCTATGGCGCGTCACGCTTCCCGGAAATAGCCGAAATAGGACTTGTCTCTTCACAGCGCCTGCGCAGTCAGCTCCTAGTCTGTGCGCAGGCGCCGTATAACGCCGTGAAGAGCCGAGTCCTACTCCGGCTAATTTCGGGAAGCGTGACGCGCCATAGCCGGCCGTCAATCATGTTCCCTCTGCATAGGAACGCCCATTCCCCGCGGGGAGTCTGAAACTTCACTACGTGATTAAACTGTGAGTACGGCGCAGAAAAATAAAATAAAGGCATACCGTAGGTCGCGCTAGTATGCGGAATGGCATGGTAGAAAGTTGTTATTTAGGGTGAACCACCGCTTTAAGGATATTAGGGATATGGCAGATTCACTTTAGGCCAGTGACCACTTCTGCATTCGACTAGAGAACACATCCCCTCACCTCACTCTCATAACAAAAGTGGGAGGTATTCTGTAGTGCACAAAAGAGAAGTGGGCAGGTCTGATAACAATACTTCAGTGAGGCCCGGAGTGAAAGGAACAGAAGGCAGAATAACGGAGGGCCGGGTATGACTGGGGTGTAAGTTGGACAATGGAGGGTTAACAGAGGAAGGAGGAGGAGGAGGAGGGAGTGTGCTGAGCAGGGGCGAAGGGTAGGGGGGGCGGAGACATATATAAAGGGGGCGGTGGACGCACGTGGAGCAGTGCGGGAACGGAGTTTTACAAGGAGGCAGTATTTCTCACCCACCCTCCCTAGTTGTTGTGTGTCTTTGGTGTTATGCGTTTGTTTTCTTTTATTTCAGGTTCGATGCAAGGGTTGTCATAGCAGCGTTGGCGGTGTTCTTTGGTTTTTGATGGTGGCAGTTAACAGATGTGATGGAAGTGGTGGTGGGCTCATCTGTGGGATGGGCCCCTTCTGGGGGTTATTCCAGTGGAACGGTGTTCGCTGGAATACGGTTATGGTTGCACTGCGGGGTAAAAGGGGTTGTCTCCGAGCTGGTATATGGCTGGAGGCCTGTTATGGAAAATAAAGGTTAAGCCGGGTTGTCGTCAAAGACCAATAGACTGGTGCTAATAAAGTTGTTTTGGTTAAAATTTTAACCACTTCCCGACTGCCACATGTATATGTACGTCCACAGAATGGCACGTACAGGCAAATGGGCGTACAGGTACGTCCTTGCCTTCTAGCGGGTGGGGGGTCCGATCGGGACCCCCCCCCCGCTACATGCGTCGGTTGGATTTCCTCGGGGAGCGATCCGGGACGACGGCGCGGCTATTCGTTTATAGCCGCTCCGTCGCGATCGTCGCTGAAGAACGGGGAGAGCCGTATGTAAACACGGCTTCCCCGTGCTTCACTGTGGCGGCGTATCGATCGAGTGATCCCTTTTATAAGGGAGACTCGATCGATGACGTCAGTCCTACAGCCACACCCCCCTACAGTTGTAAACACACACTAGGTGAACACTAACTCCTACAGCGCCCCCTGTGGTTAACTCCCAAACTGCAACTGTCATTTTCACAATAAACAATGCAATTTAAATGCATTTTTTGCTGTGAAAATGACAGTGGTCCGAAAAATGTGTCAAAATTGTCCGAAGTGTCCGCCATAATGTCACAGTCACGAAAAAAATCGCTGATCGCCGCCATTAGTAGTAAAAAAAAAAAAATTATAAAAATGCAATAAGACTATCCCCTATTTTGTAAACGCTATAAATTTTGCGCAAACCAATCGATAAACGCCTATTGCGATTTTTTTTTACCAAAAATAGGTAGAAGAATACATATCGGCCTAAACTGAGGAAAAAAAACATTTTATATATGTTTTTGGGGGATATTTATTATAGCAAAAAGTTAAAAATATTGAATTTTTTTCAAAATTGCCGCTCTATTTTTGTTTATAGCGCAAAAAATAAAAACCGCAGAGGTGATCAAATACCACCAAAAGAAAGCTCTATTTGTGGGGAAAAAAGGACGCCAATTTTGTTTGGGAGCCACGTCGCACGACCGCGCAATTGTCTGTTAAAGTGACGCAGTGCCGAATCGCAAAACCTGGCCTGGGCATTTAGCTGCCTAAAGGTCCGGGGCTTAAGTGGTTAATGAAGAAAGATTTGGAATTATTTAATTATTTTAATTAATTATTTAAGTGTTTAAAATAAATAGGCTGTTATGGCCATTTTACTCCAACATCTGTGTCTCTCGTTACTGGTAAAAGGGGGGTAAGATAATAATGGGGGGATTATGTTTAAGGGTAAAGGTTGGGCTATCTTAACTACACTAGTCAACATTTCAGTGTCAAAGAGCAAGAGCATACAGGAAGTTAGATGCTCGCTACCTGTAGTTTTCTGGAAGAACAATTTATTTAATACATAGTGAATTGCAGTTTTTGGAAAAGATAATAAAATACATGTATAGGTAAATCTAGATTACCTCAACGCTGACACGATGTTTGCAGCCAGTTAAGGCTTTACAAAATCAGTTTTTAGTATGTAAGGCCAGGATCAGGATTTTGGATACATGCAACCAGGGACGCCATCAGGGGGGTACAGGCAGTACACCTGTAAGGGGCCCGATTATCCCCAGGGGCCCGGCCGGAACCCTCCTTTTTTTTTATTTTATTATTACTTTTTTTTTTGTCAGCTCCCCAAGCCCCCCTCCCAACCCAGTTTGCGGCGGCAGCACCTCCCGCTTCTCAATTTGCGGCACCCCCTGCTTCTCAATTCGCGGAACCCCCCACTTCTCAATTTGCGGCACACCCCCCCTTCTCAAGTCGCGCTCCAGGGGACCCATTCCTGAAGCTGTGTAAGGGGCCTCAAAATTCCTGATGGCGGCCCTGCATGCAACCGTGCATGTTACATAGCTAAATAGTAGGTGAGGTTGAAAAAAGACGAAAAGTCCATCAATTCCAACCTATGTGTGTGATTATATGTCACTTTTACATTGTATATCCCTGTATGTTGTGGTCATACAGGTGCTTATCTAATAGTTTTTTAAACTATCGATGCTCCCCGGTGAGACCACCGCCTGTGGAAGGGAATTCCACATCTTTGCCGCTCTTACAGTAAAGAACCCTCTACGTATTTTAAAGGGGTTGTAAAGGTTCATCTTTTATTTTCTAAATTTGGTCCTTTAAGCTAGTGCATTGTTGGTTCACTTACCGTTTCCTTCCATTTCCCTTCTAAATGTTTTTTCTCTTTGTTTGAATTTCTCACTTCCTGTTTCTCCTCAGTAAGCTTTCCACCATCATCCAAGCGGTGGAAAGTAATTTAGAACAGCTTACTGAATAGCTTACTGAGGAGGAACAGGAAGTGAGAAATTCAGACAAAGAAAACAAAGAAAAAAACATTTAGGGAAATCGAAGGAAAAGGTAAGTGAACCAACAATGCACTAGCTTAAAGGAACCTATTTAGAAAATAAAAAAACTAACCTTTACAACCCCTTTAAGGTTAAACCTCTTTTCTTCTAATTTTAATGAGTGGCCACGTGTCTTGTTAAACTCCCTTCCGCAAAAACGTTTTATCCCTATTGTGGGGTCACCAGTACGGTATTTTTAAATTGAAATCATATCCCCTCTCAAGTTCAGTGGAAAGATTGAGCTGAAGCCGAAGCCGATCTTTGGATCTATGTTATTGTGGTTGACATGGACAGTGCGCTGCCCTGATTTTTCTACTTGGTGATTAGTCATTGAGCTGGATGTGCTCTTTTGGGGGTCCAGCATCTGGCAGCAGCAATTAGAGCCAGCGGGTGAAACACACAGTGGATTTGAGCCCCTGTGTGTCAACGCGTTTCACTGTTTGACTTTATTAGGACACATTGAGGGGTTGCTGGAAGGAACGGGTCTCACTATCTAAAATAGAACACATCAATAAGGCTTTGTATTGTGTGTAATGTAATAATAATAATATACATAATGGCCCGGATTCACATAAATTGGCGCATATTTATGCTGGCGTATCGAATATACGCTACGCCAACGCAGCGCACAGAGGCAAGCACAGTATTCACAAAGCACTCGCCCCCCAGTCGCTGTTAAAGATACGCTGGGTTTCCTCAGCGTAAGCCAGCGTAGGTGGAAGTGGGCGTGAGCCATGCTAATGAGGCATGACCCCATGTAAATGAAGGACTGAGCGTCATAAAGTTATGAATAACCGTGGACGCATCCCAGTGCGCATGCTCAGAATCACGTTGAAACAACTGCCTAAGATACGTCGAATCACTGCCTACGACTTGAACGTAACCTACGCCTAGCCCTATTCACGTACTACGTAAACAACTTAAAATATGACGGCTGTGTTCCCTGGTCCATACCTTTGCATGACTTGCGCCTCCTATATGGGGAATAACTTTACGCTGGACATAGGACTTACGCAAAGCGCGTATATTATGCGCCGGGCGCAAGTACGTTCGTGAATCGGCGTATCTCCCTCATTTGCATAGGTGAATAGGAAATCAATGGGAGTACCACTTGCGGCCAGCGTAAATATGCGCCAACGATACGCCGGTGTAGGAAAGTTACGTCAGTCGTAGGAAGCCTATTTTCAGGCGTATCTCAGATTGTGGGCACGGCGCACAGATACGACGGCGCATAGTTACACTTACGCGGAGTATCTCGAGATACGTCGGCGTAAGTGCTTTGTGAATCCGGGCCAATGTATATGTAATGTGTCCTGATGAAGCCAAACAGCGAAACGTGTTGACACACAGGGACTCACTGTTACATATATGATGCATGTACTCCTGTGCCATGTATTATGTCTAGAATATGTTATATGTTTTTAACTCTTTATTCTTTTTTGCTCTTCCTGTACTATTTGTCATAAATAAAATATATTTTTATATTTAATATTGTCCAATGTGCCTATAAAGTCCGACCTTCAGCTATTTCTTGCCCACAATTTCTTAAATTACTGAATTTCCTATACGGATGTGGCCATAGGAGTGCTTCATATGTATTGAGCAGTGCTTTCTTTTACATGTCTTAAAGCCAAAACTTGGATTGTTTTGGATAGCGTGGGGAGGGGTTGGAACCCTGTCAGGTTTACATTTTTTATTGCTATGAAAAATTAGGTGCTTAGTGATATTAAATTATTTTTTTACAAATGAGATGCTAACAGAATTTTCATGCACTTGCTGTTATTTTCATTTAATTTATCTCCTCTGAGCTTTCTTCCCAAACTCTTCTCTGGTCACGCTGCCAGACTCCCACTATGTTGGTGCCCCCTTTGCCTGTTAGTGTTGATTAACAGCCGCCCGAGCTGTCAACCACTGCAGTGAAGGAGGATAGGTGTGTCTTTGGCTCTGTGCCCCTCTGGCTCTGCCTGTGTGAGCAGCACTGTGAACATCATCTGCACTTAACATTCTAGTTCCAAACAGGAGCGCTCACGTAGGGTACAGTCATGTGGGACTCTATAAGTCCCAGCAGGCACAGTAGGCACCAACATAACGTGAGAGATTGAGAGGGAAGCTCAGAGGTGAAAAATTAAAAAATAAAACAGCAAGTGCTAGTAAGTTCTGTAATTAGCACGTCATCTATAAAATAATTTACTTTATTAGTATTATTAATATACCGGATTTATATAGCGCCAACAGTTTACGCAGCATTTTACAATGTAGAGGGGGGACAGTACAACCACAATACAAGAGTGGTGAGTGTCTGCGCTGTGATTAAACTAATGGAGGATAAACGGGCAACAGTGGTGGTGGGGGGAAGGGAGGGGGTGTTGGAATTGGGAAAATAAAGCGTGTTAAAATACAACAGAGAATAACCTAACAAATGGATAACCTAAAAATTGGATCAATCTGGTCCGAACTGGACTGAGTGATAAGACACAAAATCAAGCAATAAATGTGTAGATTGTGCGATATATCTGATATACTCCAAACAGCTTTGGAATAGACCGTGGTGAATGGAAGCTCAATACAGTGAAAAAAATGTGCAAACGCAATAAAGTGCAAAAGTGACTAAAAAGGACGATGGGTAGGATACCAAAGTCCAATAGTTGGGAGAGTGCAACCCAATACAATCCACGGGTCATGCAACCCACACCATTAGGTGAAATAAGGGCTTACCTCCTCGTTATCACTCACATATAAAATGGCTTGCTAGTACTTCAGCCTCTTGTTGGTTAAATATCCTCTTGTCAGATCACAGTATTTTCACCATACATGTAGAGGAAAGAAATGTATATATATTGTAGCAAGGGCTTCCTGCCACTCAAGGAGGAGGGGGGAAGGATTTCTCAAAGATGCAATGGGTAAGTATACACTTACACATCTCACACTATGTGTAAAGATAAGGAGCCTGTCTCCACGAGCGCCGAGCTCGTATCCTGATCTTCTCACTGTCAGCACTCAGCTCCTCGGATGTCCATGTAAGCGGCCGCTCATGTCCGAGTAGGAGAGCAGAGAGGGGCGAGGAGAAGGAAGAAAGGAGGGGCGTATCGCGTGGACAGTGCAGTAAAAAACTTTTAATGAACCAGTAAAGGAAAATAAAAAACTCACATTGAGCGGTATCAAAACGGTCGCATCTCCTACGAGCACCGCGCTCGTCTGCTGTCCGTTAGGTGTTGCTCCCAAACAATGCTCTAGTGTCCCGACGCGTGTTCGTCACATCACGTGACTTCATCAGTGCCCACCCCTAACTTTACACCCCCTTCCCTGGCCACTTCGTTGTCCCCATATCCATCCATCACAGCGCAGGAGTACCACCCAGTTTCACAACCACAATACAGTTCAATACAGAAGGAATAGGTGGACCCTGCTCATGGAACTTGCAATCTAAAGGGAGAGGGTGATGGTACAAAAGGTAATAGCTGTGTGGGATGATCTGATGGTGGTGGCTCGGGTTCAGTTCTTAGGTGGAGGTGGGATAGGCTTCCCTAAGTAAGTGAGTTTTCAGGGATCTCCTAAAGGCTGACAGGGTAGGAGCTGACCGGACATACTGAGGTAGAGAGTTCCAGAGGATGGGAGAAGCTCTGGAGAAGTCCTGGAGGTGAGCATGGGAGGAGGTAACAAAGGAGCTAAAGAGAGCTTAATATCACATTAAGGACACTAGCTATAGTCTGTATTGAGTAGAAATAGGTCGCTTGCTTAAACTATCACAAAGTCCCTGCTGCCTCTGAATTTATCCTAGTGTAGCAGGTGCCACTATGCATTATGACATGCTCAGTCCTAGTGCACCATGAGCCTGAGGCCTCGTACACACGACCGAGTTTCTCTGCAAAAACCAGCAAGAAACTTGCTGGGAGATATTTTTTTGCCGAGGAAACCGGTCGTGTGTACATTTTCGTTGAGGAAACTGTTGAGAAACTCGACGAGCCAAAAAGAGAGCAAGTTCTCTATTTTCTCGACGGGAATGGAGAAACTTGCCTTGTCGAGTTCCTCGACAGCCTAACAAGGAACTCGACGAGGAAAACGATGTGTTTCGCCCGTCGAGTTCCTCGGTCGTGTGTACGAGGCCTCATGCCTCGTACACACGGTCAGAATTTTGATTGGACAAAAAGAGAACATAATCTCTATCTAAGGTCTGTTGGACTTCTGACCAAGTCAGATGGAGTCTACACACAGTCGGACTTTCCAAGAAAAAAAGGCCGGCTGACTTTTTTTTTTCTCAGAAAGTCCGGCCGTGTGTACGAGGCATAAGCCTGCAGATGATGTGCCAAAAGGAAATGGGCAAAATGTTATGACTTTCATTCTGCCTGAAGAAGGCTCCCGGTGGTGGACCCAGGATGTTTTTTTTTTACCTAGTGGGGGGCAATATTCCAAAGAAAAAATATATTTGGAAGTCTAATGCCCTGTACACATGATCGGAAATTCCGACAGCAAAAGTCTGATGTGAGCTCTTGAACGGAAATTCTGACCGTGTGTATGCCCCATCGGACTTTTGCTGTCAGAATTTCCGCCAACAAAAGATTGAGAGCTGGTTCTCAAATTTTCCAACGGAAAAAAATCCTATTGGAAAATCCGATCTTCTGTAGCAATTCCGACATGCAAAATTCCGACGCATGCTCGGAAGCATTGAACTTAACTTTTTCGGCCCGTCGTAGTGTTGTACGTCACTGTGTTCTTGACGGATGAAAGTTCAAAGAACTTTTGTGTGACCGTGTGTATGCAAGCCAAACTTGAGCGGAATTCCGTCAGAAAAACCATCCAAGGTTTTTCCGACAGAAAATCCGGTCGTGTGTACGCGGGATAAGTTAAACTATTTCTTACGCTATCAAAAACAAAAAAAGTTTTGACTCACTTTCTCTCCTTCCGCTCCCGTCAGCTAGTATGTGTCCAAAAATCAAAGTGTATTGGAGAAGAATTAGACAATTAATTACGGAAATTACGAATATAGAGATTCCAGATGACCCCTGGGGATGTTTGCATCAGAGGATAAGATTACCCACGAAACAATACCAGAAAAGTCTCATACCCCACATGTTAACGGCAGCTAAAAGCATGATAGCCAGTCATTGGCAAGAAAGGGAAAGTCCTCCCATTAAAGAATGGTGCAATAAAATGAATTATATTCAAAACTTAGAATTTCTAAGGTTAAGTGACTCAGATAGTTTAGAGGAATTTGAAAAGATATGGTCTAAATGGATGGAGTTCAAAAATTCGATGACATTTGCGGAGCTTATGGGTGCATAGGGTATAATACCTGATAAAATATTTTCGGACCTAAAAAAAGACGTATTCTATATAAGAGAGCCTCAAAACAAGAGGGGGAAGAGAAAAAAAAAAAAAGTCAGAAAGGCAACTGGAGTCCCAGGGGATGGGGTGGGGGGGAGGCGGAAAACGGGGGTATAAGAGTGACAAGAATTAAAGGTAAAATGTTTAAAAATATGATAAAATACACACGATAGAAGTAATAAAAAAAAAAAAAAAAACTTCTAAAAATTTCCACATATGATGCGAAACCAGGAAGGAGATATGGCGGGCAAATGAAAGGCGGGTTAAACTCGCGACCTTCCTTCGCAAATGGTTATGTCTGAGGTGAAAAAAAAAAAAAAAAAAAAAAAAAAAAAAAACTAGTATGGGTCTCTCCTTTCGGTCAATTATAATTAATGAAGGTAATAATATCCTATCATAATCACCTTTTCTTGAGGCTGAATACAATTAAATTCAGCTCAGTTGAGTCACATTTACCCAAAAACGGATTTCCAAGTAGCCTGACACTGAGGAGAACAAAAAGGAAGAGTTAAAAAAAAGGACTTGTCTTGATCGCCCCTGTTTGAATAATTCATCCTGCAATAAAATACTCACATTAATCGTTTTGTTGGGCGATATTCAGAGAAAAAAAAAAACCCACACTGTCTCAATTTCATTTTGATTAAATTTCCTTCCACCGCTGTCATTCTTCATTCAATAATAATGAACGCTGTAGAATTATTCAACAAACAGTGATATTTCTCCAGAGAGGCCATTAGATGAATTCACCCCCAAGTAAATCAATGTAAGTCCCTTACGGCATTCCAGTAGGGAGCTCATATAAATAAAGAGTTTACATATCTTTAATCCCACCAACACAACGCTTTAACTATAGCAGAGGTATACACCGAAATCCTATCATTATCCGATGAAAATACTCGCACAGTGTTATTGTATCTCTTCTTTGTTTCTTATTGTCAGTGAATTAGAATAATTCTGTAAGTAAATACTGTCATTGCCGACCTTCCACTGAAAATGCTAGTTGTCTGTTATGCTGACACATTAGCGGAAATCCTTTCTAAGTTACCAAACTGGGATATACATACATAGTTACATAGTAGGTGAGTTTGAAAAAAGACACAAGTCCATCAAGTCCAACTTATGTCGCTAACAGCTTCAACTCTTCTGGGAAGGCTGTCCACAAGGTTTAGAAGTGTATCTATGGGAATGTATGACCATTCTTCCAGAAGAGCATTTGTGAGGTTAGGCACTGAAGGCCTGTCTCGCAGTGTCCAATCTAATTCATCCCAGAGGTGATCTATCAGGTTGCGGTTATGACTCTGTGCAGGCCAGTCAAGTTCCTTCACCCCAAACTCGCTCATCCATGTCTTTATGGACCTTGCTTTGTGCACTGGTGTGCAGTCATGTTGAAACAGGAAGGGGCCATCCCCAAACTGTCCCCACAAAGTTGGGAGCATGAAATTGTCCAAAATGTCTTTGGTATGCAAGGTCCATAAAGACATGGATGAGCGAGTTTGGGGTGGACGAACTTGACTGGCCTGAACAGAGTCCTGACTGCTGCCTTTACACGCACATGAACTTTAATGGTATCCCAGTCCTAGTCTGTAGGGTTTAATATTGAGTTGGCCCACTCTTTACAGTTATAAGAGCCTCAACTTTTCTAAGGCTGTCCACGAGGTTTAGGAGTGTGTCTATGGGAATGTTTGACCATTTTCCAGAAGCATATTTGTGAGGTGTGGCACTGATGTGGCCGAGAAGGCCTGGCTCACAGTCTCCACTATAATTCATCCCAAAGGTGTTCTATCGGGTTGAGGTTAGGACTCTGTTCAGGCCAGTCAATTTCCTCCACCCAAAACTCACTTGTCCATGTCTTTATGGACCTTGCTTTGTACACTGGTGCGCAGTCATGTTGGAACAGGAAAGGGCCATCCCCAAAAAGTTCCCCCAAAGTTGGGAGCATAAAATTGTCCAAAATGTCTTTCTATGCTAAAGCCTTAAGAGTTTCCCTTCACTGGAACAACGGGGCCAAGCCCAACCCTTGAAAAACAACCCAATACCATAATCCCCCCTCCACCAAATGATTTGGACAGTGCACAAAGCAAGGTCCATAAAGACATGGATAAGTCCTGACCTCAACCCAATAGAATGCTTTTAGGATGAATTAAATCGCAGACTGCAAGCCAGGCCTTCTTATCCAACATCCGTGCCTGACCTCACAAATGCCCTTCTGGAAGAATGGTCAAACATTCCCATAGACACACTCCTAAACCTTGTGGACAGCCTTCCCAGAAGAGTTGAAGCTGTTATAGCTACAAAGGGTGGGCCAACTCAATATTGAACCCTACGGACTAATGCCGCATACACACGATCATTTTTCGTGTTGTAAAAAAACGTTGTTTTTCAAAAACTTAATTTAAAATGATCGTGTGTGGGCTTCACATAATTTTTCAGGTTCTGAAAAACGACAAAAAACATGCTCTATTTTTTAACAACGTTTAAACTATGTCGTTTTTCGGGTTGTAAAAAATCATCGTGTGTGGGCTTTAACGATGTGAAAAATCTGCGCATGCTCAGAAGCAAGTTATGAGACGGGAGCGCTCGTTCTGGTAAAACTACCGTTCATAATGGAGTAAGCACATTTTGTCACGCTATGACAGAAAAGCGCAAATTGTCTTTTACTAACACGAAATCAGCAAAAGCAGCCCCAAGGGTGGCGCCATCCGAATGGAACTTCCCCTTTATAGTACCGTCGTACGTGTTGTACGTCACCGCACTTTGCTAGAGAATTTTTTTTCACTGTCGTGTGTAGGCAACGTCATTTTAATGATGAAGTTGAAAAAAACTTAGTTTTTTCTAAAGGCTGAAAAACGTAGTCCCGGATTCAGAAAGAAATGCCTATCTTTAGGCGGGCGTAGCGTATCTCATATACGCTACGCCGCCGTTACTTTGAGAGGCAAGTCCTGTATTCAGAAAGAACTTGTGCCCGAAGTTACGGCGGCGTAGCGTACATGGGCCGGCGTAAGCCCGCCTAATTCAAAATAGGCTGGTAGGGGGCGTATTGTATGGTAATTAATCGTGACCCCACGTAATTGACGCTCCTTATGAACGGCGCATGCGCCGTCCGTGAAATTATCCCAGTGCGCATGCTCCAAATTACGCCGCAAATAGTCAATGCTTTAGACGTGAACGTAACTTACGCACAGCCCTATTCGCGTACGACTTACGCAAACGACGTAAACGACGCAAAATTCTACGCTGTCCCAACGTCCATACTTAACATTGGCTACACCTCATATAGCAGGGGTAACTTTACACCGAAAAAAGCCTTACGTAAACGATGTAAATCAATGCGCCGGGGGCGCACGTATGTTTCTGAATCGGCGTATCTATCTCATTTGCATATTCTACGCGTAAATATACGGAAGCGCCCCTAGCGGCCAGCGTAAATATGCACCCCAAGATACGACGGCGTAGGAGACTTACGCCGCTCGTATCTAGGCAACAGTGAGGCGTATCTGATTCTATGAATCAGGCGCAGAGATGCGACGCCTCACACTCAGGCCGGGTACACACGAGAGGATTTATCCGCGGATCCGTTTCCGCGGATAAATCCTCTGGAGGATTTTGATCTCATGGTTGTACTAACCATGAGATCAAAATCCCCACGGAATTCCGTCCGCGGTGACGTGTCGCGCCGTCGCCGCGATGATGACGCGGCGACGTGCGCGACGCTGTCATATAAGGAATTCCACGCATGCGCCGAATCATTACGACGCATGCGGGGGATGGATTCGGACGGATTGATCCGGTGAGTCTGTACAGACCAGCGGATCAATCCCTTGGAATGGATTCCAGCGGATCGATTTCTTAGCATGTCAAGAAATTTTGATCCGCTGGAAATCCATCCCCGGGGACAAAAATCCGCGGAAACAGATCCGCTGGATCGTACTCACCAGGGGATCTATCCGCTGGAGCCGGTCCGCGGATCAATTCCAGCGGATCGATCCTCTCGTGTGTATGGGGCCTCAGAGTTACAATGGCGTATCTGGAGATACGCCATCGTAACTCCTTTCTGAATCCGGGCCGTAGTTTTTTACAACCCGAAAAATGATCGCGTGTACGCGGCATTAGACTGGGATGCCATTAAAGTTCATGTGCGTGTAAAGGCAGGCGTCCCAATACTTTTGGTAATATAGTGTATATTATAGATCTTATACATGTTTTCAATGGATAGTCAGCTATTTGGCTATGTTGCATTTCAACTTTTATTCCAACTTTACTCTCATACACATATGTGATGTGTCGGCATTACTATAGCTACATTATGCAGATAGTAACCATAAAAATAAAAAAAAGCTTTCTATTTGCATAGAATGGTCTGGCCTCCAGGCAAAACTGCCTTGGCAGATCTACAATATAAAGGTATTGCTGACAGATAATGCTATCAACCATCTGCTATACATGTTTGTGTATCACTTTTATGTTTGCCATAGGTTCACGCCAATTCATTTTCCCCATCGTCAATATAAATAGCAACTTCCTCCTACCAAAGAATCTTCATATTTCCACTGAAAAATAGACAACTTTAAACCATTTTTCTGAATTTCTTCTTTGCTTTCAGTCAGACGTCACCTTGTGCTATTTTTAAATGAACCACTGGATCCAAAATGGAAACAATTGAGCCGTGTTTTGTGCATGCTACAAAGCACATCATGTACACAGGTGTGAATGGGTCACATTCAACCTCATTGTATGAACACACAATCAGCAGCTGTGAAAAAAATGGACCTTTCTGGGAAAATATGTTTTCCAATACAGCACAAAGTCAACCATGTGGGGAATAAGTAAGTTACAAAGACAGCAATGTATACAAAGTAACAGAATTTCACTCACTTTAATGCTTCTTATTACTCTCTAGCCAGAAATCACAGATTCCTCTCCGGAAAAACGACCTTCGATTATGTGATGGTGATTTCCTGAGACTGGACCATGAAAGGAGAAGCAGCAGACTGAGACGTTCATCTCTTTGTCAGTCTGCTCTCTCCTCCTAGCAACATGCTCCTTGTTAGCACATGAGCACTGCAACACAGTCTAGGCTCTGCTGTACAGTAAACTGTACAGCAGAGTAAACTAATACCAAGTCAAATGTAAGAACTTATTCCTCGTACACACACGATCGGAATTTCCATCGGGATAAACTCAGACGTATTTTTCCGACGGAATTTCGTTCAAGCTGTCTTGCATACACACTGTCACACCAAATTCCGACCGCCAAGAATGCGGTGACGTACAACACTACGACAAGCCGAGAAAAATTAAGTTCAAGGCTTCCGAGCATGCGTCAACTTGATTCTGAGCATGCGTAGTTGTTTCTCCAACAGAGTTCCATACAGACGATCAGAGTTTCCGATAGACATCTTCTCTTTTTAAGTTCGTTGGAATTTCCGAAAGAAAAACGATGCCGTGACATTGATGGGGCACACACACGGTCGGAATTTCCGATGAAAAAAATCCATTTGACTTTTTTCACCAGAAATTCCGATCGTGTGTACAAGGCAGTACACTTTTTGCTTTAAAAAAAAAAAAAAAAAAAATACAACTAAGACTGTAATACTGATTACAAAACTGCATTAACCGCTTACAAACCACCCTACTTACACGTACTACGTCAGGACGGCCCTTCAGCATGAAATTACGTACCTGTATGTCATCTATATTTCTGGGTCTGGGGTGTGGGCATCTGGGGCATCCAATCACTGTGCCCATCAAAGGCAGCCACTGTGCCCATCAAACGCAGCCACTGTGCCCATCAAATGCAGCCACTGTGCCCATCCATTGCCGCCACTGTGCCCATCAATTGCCGCCACTGTGCCATCAATTGCCGCCACTGTGCCATCAAACGCAGCCACTGTACCCATAAATTGCCGCCATTGTGCCATCAAACACAGCTGCTGTACCCATCAATTGCTGCCAGTGTGCCCATCAATTACTGCCACTGTGTCCATCAATTGCCACTACTGTGCCCATCAATTGCTGCCAGTGTGCTCACCAATTGCCACTACTGTGGCCATCAATTGCTGCCAGTGTGCATCGCCCGCCCACCCGGCACTTACCTGTCTCGCAGCGGGTCACGTGTCGTCCTCCACGCTTCTCAATGTCTTCTCCCGTCCTCTCTATCAGGTGTCCAATCACAGCGCCCCTTATAGACGCACCACCACTGCACAGGAGAGCCCAGCAAGGGGCCAATGGGTGGCGGGAGGGGGATGACATCTCTGTAAAAGCAATTCAGCAGCTAATCGGCCGCCAGGCTGACTTTTACACTGTAGGAAATTGCTGGCTGAATAGAAAGATATCTGGATGATGCCTGTAGCCATTATCCAGATATCGCCACTTTAAGTCCATGACGTTAAAGATGTAAAAATCACCGGCAGGCACTGTTCATCATGGCAGCCTGAAATACCATGAATTTGGTAGAAACCTTCTAACAAGTTATATCAGGTGAACCAGGCCAGGATCTAAAAGCGGAGATAATGGCAACGGAAGTTTGTGCTGTCATCTGAAGAACTGGCATAATCAGAGGAGTTCTGGGTTATGAAGTTAGCGCTTCCCAGACAAGTGCTGCAAACATTGCCTAGCAACTGTTTTCTTGTACATGGCTTTATCTAATGCTTAGTGCGCAGATCCTGTTCCGTAGCTATTTATATCCTGAGCTAATAATGTTCTAATATTATTTTGACACGATGGAAAAAAAAAAAAACCTACAGGTAATTCACAATTATCTCATTCCATTTATATTCTTAAGGAAATAGTCATCTAAAATATCCGGCCAGCCATACGGCGTGTGCTTTGGTTATATAAAACTGTGCAAGGCAGGACAATAAGGTATGTAAGTCTACAGCCTACAGATAGGGACACATTTCCAGAACCCCAAATAGCTATTGTGCTTTTTTTATTTTGTTTTAGCTTACATTATGCAGAACAAAGTTCACTTTAGGTGCCCCACCTTTACATACTCACCTTTCCTTCATTCCCCTCTGTTCATCCATCGGGAATTTAGAAAATGCATACTTGAGGCTGGCTTCACACTATGAGTGAGTGAGTGAATAACTTTTATAGCGCAACAAATGCGAACTGAATCGCCTCAAGGCTTGGTATTCGTTTCCTTCTATTTAGCCTTCAGAATAGGTGGGTTTTGAGTTTTTTCCGGAAGGCCTGGTGATTCTCTTCCGCTTGTATATTAGTTGGTAATGCGTTCCACAGTCGAGGTCCTTGGACTGCAAATCTTCATTCTCCTTTTGTCTTGTAGTTGGCCTTGGAGATTTGTAGTAGATTTTGGTTAGTTGATCGGAGAACGCGATTGGGGTTGTGTTTTTTTATTTTCTCGCGTAAATATTGGGGGGCGATGCCTTGTACACATTTGTGCGTCAGACAGAGGGCCTTGAATGTGACTCGGTCCTTTACGGCCAACCAGTGGAGGGACCTTAGGGAGGGGGTGATTGATTCCCAGGTTTTTTTTCCCAGTTACCAGTCGTGCCGCCGTGTTTTGGACGACTTGTAGACGGGCAATCTGGTATTTTGGGAGTCCGAGGTAAAGGGAGTTTGCATAATCGAGCCTGGAGTTGATTATTGTTCCCACCACTACTGCGGTGTCTTCTTTCGGAATGAAGCGACCGAGTCTTCGCAGTAGACGCAGAAGATGGTGAGATCCGCTAACTACTGACCCAATCTGCGCATCCATTGTCATGTCGGAAGTCAAAAGTGACTCTGAGGCTTTTGACTTTGGTGCTAGGGGTGATGGTTTGTCCCAAGATGGGCGGGGTGTCCATGTCGACCTAGCAAGACTCTTCCAGTTTGCGTGGAGCAGAAGGAGTTCTGTTTTTGATCCTTTGAGTTTAAGGTGACTGTCCGTCATCCAGTTGTCTATCAAAGTGAGGCATTTTTCTAGTCCGAGGTATTGGTCCTTTTTGTTGCCTATACGAAGGTAAAGTTGAGTGTCGTCAGCGTAAGAATGATAGAGTAGGTCCTGGTTACTGATAATTTTGAGGAGTGGGCGAAGATAGATATTGAATAGTACGATCGACAGGGGTGACCCTTGCGGGACTCCACATGCCACGGTACGAATCTACCACTCTAGCTACTTCTGCGAGGCGAGTGAGCAACATTTTGTGGTCTACTGTGTCAAAAGCGGCACTAAGATCCAGCAGAATCGGAAGACATGATTCTCCTTCGTCTACTGCTTCGAGAGCGTCATCCCATATTTTGAGGAGTGCTGTTTCCATCCCGTGACCTGGACGGAAACCCGATTGTAGTAGGTCGAGTAGTTTGTGGGTGTCTAAAAGGTGCTGTAGCTGTTGTACTACCGCTTTCTCAATAACCTTGTTTTTTTTTAGAATAGGATTTATTATGCCTTGTTTTAGGGAGGTAGGCACCATGCCTTCCTTAAATGATTGATTTATAAAGTGCGTGATCGCGGGTGCCAAGATACCGGCACATTCTTTCAGCAATTTTGTGGGAATGATGTCATTAGGCGATGTACTGTCTCGCAGGCTTCCGATGATATTTTTAGTGGTGTCGATGGAAATTGGCTTCAGTTTAAATTTTATTGATTGGAGAGTATTTGTATTAATATTACCTTTTTGATTTGTGGGGATGGGGTTGGTGTTTTTTTTTTTGTTGATGAAAAAATCCGATAATTCATTGCAAAAATGTTGTATTTCATGTTTCGGAGCCTCTAGGCAGGCTGGATTCATGGTTTGGGCGACTAAGTTGAAGAGCTCACGCGGCCGATTCAGGGCTTTTGCGATGATGTTTGAAAAGTGTTTTTTTTTTCTTTGAAGATTCGCAGTTCGCATTAGCAGGTGATTTTGACTCTGTCCACTGACTGTGTCCCGATATCGACGGTATCGGAACAACCCTAATAAGAAGTGATTCTCTATACCTTTTATTAATCTAGGACAGTAAAGGCATTGAAATGTTAATATTCCATTGTCAACTATAGATAACCAGAGTGAGGTTTACCTCCATGGCAACAATGAACACTAAACATACTCCAGATATCGTGGATTGGTAAAGTGCACAGTACAGGTAGGTTGTTGCTTTTTAGGTAAAATAAGCTCAGCGGAGCAATGAGGTATTGCAAGCTTGCGCACGTGTCTCATAATTACCTATTTTCCGATATTGTACTCAGGCATGTATGTTGATGCCAATGGAACCAATAATGCTGATTCTATAAAAAATACATGTGAGAACCAGGAGCGTTCTGTAGAAGGTGGTATACTATAGGTCACAAAGGAAGAAGGTCAGGTTTATCTCATCATTCCCCCTACAGAAAATTACACCGCAATCCGTTCATCTAGAAAATCAATGTGTACAAGCCACAGAGGACCCAAACCAAACTCACTCCCATTCACAAAGCACCGTATCCAAAGACTATAATAATTGGTATACAGTACATTGTCTCAGAGGAAATATATACAGAGTACAGCTGCTGAAAAATAAGACATGGCTCACAGGAGCCAATCAGAGACCACTTAATATATTCCATAAATCTCTAAAGCACATGCTGTCTTCATTTTCAGTATATTAAAAAAAAAATACTTGCACCTAGGGGCCTATTTATAAAAAAAAATCTGCTGTTCAAATGTTTCACGCAAAATACACGAAAAAATACCTTTGCGGTTATTTTTATTATGTATGGAATATTTTTTTTTTTTTTTAGATTTCCTTAGTCTTTTGAGAATAAAACATATATTTTTCTATTCCTTTGTGTTACAGTGTTGTCAAATATTTGTACTAATGAAACTGGCTGGGAAGGGGTTAAACTGTTAGGGAGATCAATGGGTTAAATGTGTGTCTAGCCAGTGTTTGTGTGTACTGTGTGAGGCGCTTTCACTGAGGGTAACGTTTTTTCTCCTCTACTTTGCAAGGAAGGAATTCCACCCACTCCCCTGTCAGGATGGAGCTCTGCCTTGTTTACATAGGAAGAGCTCCGTCTTGTGTCTCTACTCGACAATCAGCGGGTGCCAGCAGACATACATTGGTTGGCACCCACTGATCGGCTTCTGCTGTTACTAATCACAGCTAAATCGGTGCGCTGGCAACCCCAACCAGGAAGTGCAGAATCACATACATACACTATATTACCAAAAGTATTGGGACACCTGACTTTACACGGACATGTACTTTAATGACACCTCAGTCTTCGTCCGTAGGGTTCAATATTGAGTTGGCCCACCCTTTGCAGCTATAAAAGCTTCAACTCTTCTGGGAAGGCAGTCCACAAGGTTTAGGAGTTTGTCTATGGGAATGTTTAACCATTCTTCCAGAAGCGCATTTGTGAGGTCAGGCAATGATGTTGGACATGAAGGCCTGGCTCACAGTCTCCACTCAAATTCATCCCAAAGTTGTTCTATCGGGTTGAGGTCAGGACTCTGTGCAGGCCAGTCAAGTTCCTCCACCCTAAACTCGCTCATCCATGTCCTTGTGGACAGCCTTCCTAGAAGAGTGAATATATATGTGCAGGGCCGTTTGAAGGAATTTGGGAGCCCCAAGCAAAATGGACATGGAGGCGCCCGCCCCCCCGGGGGGGGGGGGGGGTAAAAAAAACATGGGGGGGTAAAAAGAACATAGGGAGGAGAGGAGTAAGAAGGACACAGGAAGGTCCTCCCTGTGTCCTTCTTACTCCCCTCCCCCCTATGTTCTTTTTACTCCCCATGTTTTTTACTACCCCCTCCCTATGTTTTTTTTACTACCCCCCATGTTCTTTTTACTCCCCCCGCCCCTCCCCCACCGGGTCCATACCGCGTGGCAGGAGATTCAGTTTCCTGTTCCCGGCCAGACTGACAGGAAGTGAGCACTTCCTGTCAGTCCGGCCGGGAACAGGAAACTGAATCTCCTGTACCGTGCGGTACCTGGCCGAAGTCCGGACTGACAGGAGGAAGGAAGATAAGCTGCTCGGCCACGCTACACAGAGAAGGGGAAGTGACGACTCGAGGCAGGCTGGCAGCAGTGCTGCAGGCTCTCTATAGAGCGCTCAGGCGGCTGTAGGAAGCGTGGCAAGGGTGGCAAGCAAGGGCCCTGCTTGGGGCCCCAGGCCAGTTCGGGACCCCAAGCACTTGATTGGTTTGCCTACCTTGTAGCGACGGGCCGGTATATGTAATTCTCTGCAGAGCGGCTACCCTGTTGCAGTAAGTCTTCTATGGGGCGGTCGGCAACTGGATAAACTTGCATAGAGCATATGGGGATATACTCATGTTTACAATAGCACCATGGTATACCCACAGTACAGGTGCACACAGCAATTCTTGTTTGTGAGAGGCTATTTTTTTGCCTGCATGCCTAAAAATGCTGCATTTTTTGGCAGCAGTGTGCAAGAGGCCTAAATGTGAAAACCTTCCACTCCTAAAGTTGTTAAAACTGAACTTCGGGGGAAGCAAATATTGTCTAAATACAAGAGGTGTGTATTCTTCCTTGACTATTGCTGTGCTTTGTGTATTTCTTCCAGATCTGTGCAGTAAAATCCAGCACAAATCTTTGCCTTTGTACAGGAGCTTCCTGTAATAAAGACCAGTCACTGCTGCTCTCTCTCCTTGTGCAAGGTGACTGGTCTTGTCTCCGCCCCCTCCTGTAGTTTTGTGCATGCATCTTGTAAGGAGTGGGGCCTACTCTCTGTGCAGAATATGTGCAGAACAGTGATGATATTACAGCTACTTTTAAAAAGTAACAACTGGGCATGCAAAGGCATTTGGTGCTTGCAAAATTAATTAATAGAATTTGTGGCAAATGAACGTTTTTTTGTGTGTGGAGTTCAGCTTTAAGGCAGCGGACGTCATGATTTCAGCATACACTACTGTTCTCTATAAGTCATTCATTGTGCCCTTTATAGTGATGGAGTAACACAAGCCTTGATGTTGACTTGGCTCTGCTTGTGGGTGGATTGATCTTCCATTCATTATAGCAAAGGAGTAATTACAAGGTAAGTGCAATGCTTGGATGTATAAAATAGCATTAACTTAAAACCCAACAGGGGAATGTAATTTATTTATAGACCATGTCAGATTTTAAATGAAAATACTTCTTTAAGGGAGAGCCCTGACGAAAGCACAAAGTTTAGTAATAACTACACAAAGTGAAAATCAATTTACCTCTATGTGTGTTTTGCTTTTTTTATTTAACATTAATTGGATAACATTTTGTGCCACCCTCTAGGTAGGTAGGTGGTAGAGGTAGGATTCTTTGTTAGGATAGGTAAATTTAAGCAGGCTTGGCTGGTTGCTAGGCCTGTTTGTTTTTATTCTGGGTTGGGAGTGGCTCAGGGTAGCAGCTGGTGATTCACAGGCAGCATCACTGAGACCTCCCTCTTCTTTCCAGAGTTTGCTAGAAATATCTGGAAAGAGAAGAGGAGAGGAGAGGTGGAGCTGCCTGGGGTGTTTTAAAGAGCCCTGACCAATCCCCAATCTGGATTGGCAGGGGGCAGGCCTCCTTAAATACCCAGGGTCAGCCCAGCTGGGGAGAGGTTGTGGGGTGGAAGAGATGGAGTGATAGAGTGTGGAGGCTGTCGGAGGCCTTTGAGGGAGCTCCCCAGTCTAGGGGGGGGGGTGACCTTGGACCTGGGATCAGGATGCAGTCGAGACCACCTTTAGGAACACATGAAGAGGTCTTGGACATGATGCACTAGAGAGAGCAAAGAGAGCACAGTGGGAGAGAGCCCTACTAAGAGACTGCAGGGAGGACAACTAGTTGCAGCCAAGAGGGCTGGTGAGGTACGCCTGAGGACTGGGAGCATGCAGTCTGTGATGGGTGCAGAACCAGAAGAGTGGACTGTGGTGAAGGGGGCAGTCAAGAGAGGCAGCTGCAGCCAGGAGGGCTGTCAGCTCCTTGCACAAAGCAAGGTCCATACAGACATCGATGAGTGAGTTTGGGGTGGAGGAACTTGACTGACCTGCACAGAGTACTGACCTCAACCCGATAGAACACCTTTGGGATGAATTAAAGTGGAGACTGTGAGCCAGGCCTTCTCATCCAATATCTGTGCCTGACCTAATGCACTTATATAGTTACATAGTAGGTGAGGTTGAAAAAAGACACAAGTCCATCAAGTCCAACCTATGTGTGTGATTTTATATCAGGATTACATTGTATATCCCTGTATTTTGTGGTTGTTCAGGTGCTTATCTAATAGTTTTTTTTTAAACTATCGATGCTCCCCGCTGATACCACCACCTGTGGAAGGAAATTCCACATCCTTGCCACTCTGTAAAGAGCCCTCTACGCAGTTTAAGGTTAAACCTCTTTTCTTCTAATTTTAATGAGTGGCCACGTGTCTTATTAAACTCCCTTCCGTGGAAAAGTTTTATCCCTATTGTGGGGTCACCAGTACGGTATTTGTAAATTGAAATCATATCCCCTCTCAAGCGTCTCTTCTCCAGAGAGAATAAGTTCAGTGCTCACAACCTTTCCTCATAACTAATATCCTCCAGACCCTTTATTAGCTTTGTAGCCCTTCTTTGCACTCGCTCTATTTCCACCACATCCTTCCTGAAGACTGGTGCCCAGAAATGGACTGCATACTCCAGGTGCAGCCGGACCAGAGTCTTGTAGAGAGATAATTATTACTTTACCTCTGGAGTTAATCCCCTTTTTAATACATGCCAATATTTGCTTTGTTAGCAGCAGCTTGACATTGCATGCTATTGCTCAGCCTGTCATCCACCAGGACCCCCAGGTCCTCCTCCATCCTAGATTCTCCCAGAGCTTCACCCCCTAGTGAGTAGATTGCATTCATATTTTTGCCACCCAAATGCATTATTTAATGTTCTACATTAAACCTCATTTGTCATGTAGTTTCCCTCCCCATTAATTTGTTGAGATCTTCTTGCAAAGTTTCCACATCCTGTGGAGAAGTTATTGCCCTGCTTAGCTTAGTATCGTCCGCAAATACAGAGATTTAAGTGTTTACCCCATCCTCCACTTCTGGAAGAATGATCAAACATTCCCATAGACACACTGCCAGCCTTCCTCGAGTTGTCACTTCCCCTTCTCTGTGTAGCATGGCCGAGCAGCTCATCTTCCTTTCTCCTGTCAGTCCAGACTTTGGCCAGGTACCGCACAGTTCAGGAGATTCAGTTTCCTGTTCCCGGCCGGACTGACAGGAAGTGCACACTGAGGGCCAAATCCTCAAAAGGGATACGCAGGCGGAACTGCTGTTCAGCCTGCGTATCTCTGTGCCTATCTTTGGAACTGATCCTCAGAAGGATTTTTCCAAAGTTAGGCAGAAGATCTGACATGTGTAAGACACTTACACTGTGAGATCTTAGGATGCAGTACCGCATCCGCCGCTGGGGGCATTTCGCATTGAAATGCCGCTTTGCGTATGCAAATGAGGACTTACGGAGATCCACAAAGCTTTTCAGCTTTGTTTTTTCTGCGTAAGTTTACGTTTGCATACGTAAAATTAGGGCTGCTTTTACAAGGTGTAAACTGTTTACACCTTGTAAAAACAGACCTTTTTTTCGATCGCCGCAATTTTTTTAAAATTGAAAATTTTATTTTTCAGCGCGTAACTTTTTTTTTACCCAACGCAACTTTATTGTCCCGTCGCAATCCACAAATCCACAAACGTAATTTCGCGCGCTGCCCGTCGGGAAAATGTCGTCACGAGCATGCGCAGTACGGCCGGCGCGGGAGCGCGCCTCATTTAAATTGTCATCGCCCCCTGCAGAAGAGGACCGCCTTGCGCCGGAGACATTTAAGTTACACGGCCGAAAAATTCTAGGTAAGTGCTTTGTGGATCGGGCACTTAGGTAGAAATTTTCCGCCAGTGTAACTTAAATGGTAAAAGTTAAGTTACGCCGCCTGGCTGAGGATTTGGCCCTGAGTGCTTACTTCCTGTCAGTCCGGCCGGGAACAGGAAACTGAATCTCCTGCCAGGCGGTACGAACCCGGTAGGGTGGGGGGGCGGGGGGAGTAAAAAGAACATGGGGGGAGTAAAGAAAACATAGGGAGGGGGAGGGGGAATACAAAACATGGGGAGGGGGGAGTAAAAAGAACATGGGGGGAGGGGAGTAAGAAGGACACAACTGCAAAGGGTGGGCCAACTCAATATTGAACCCATGAACTAAGATTAGAATGCCATTAAAGTTCATGCGCGTGTAAAGGCAGGCGTCCCAATACTTTTGGTAATATAGTGTAGATCGGTATGGAAATGGTTTAGCAGGTCAGGAATTCCCATTTGTGTATTTTAGTTCTCTATTTACCAGTTTGCCTTGAGTTGCTCTTTCTCAGGCTGTGATATTCCACATTCTGTTTGCACATTACTCATATTTTATTTAAAAAGAAATCTCCTAAGCACAATACTATTTACAACATCTGCACAGCTTTATGTGTCTGAAAAGCTGCAAACACAGCACATTGGTTTTCCTGCTGATATCCTAAGAAATGGAATCTGTCACGCAGAATTTACAAGGAACTGTGCAGAATTTCAGTCCAAATGCAGCAGCTTTATTCCAAGATCAAGGAGATGTCAGGGGAAAGGCACCCCAGAAATGACAATGCTATTTCAGAGTAAAAGGAGAATGTCCCATCCCATGATGAATCATAGGAGCTATGGGCCAGATTCAGGTACAATTGCGCCCGTGTAACGGAAGCCGTTTACGTTACACCGCCGCAAGTTTTCAGTTTTAGTGCCCGATCCACAAAGCACTTACCTGGAAATTTGCGGCAGTGTATCGTAAATACGTCCGGCGCAAGGCGGTCCAAATCGAATGGCCGGGTAACATTTAAATTAGGCACGCTCCCGCGCCGGACCTACTGCGCATGCTCCGTTTCGAAATTCCCGCCGTGCTTTGCGCGAACTGATGTCATTTTTGCGATCGGCGACGTTCGTAGCGTACTTCCGTATTCCCGGACATGTTACGCAAACGACGTGAAATTTTAAATTTCGACGCGGGAACGACGGCCATACTTTAGACAGCAATACGTTTGCTGTCTAAAGTTAAGGCACCCAAAACGACGACTAACTTTGCTACGGGAAACTAGACTAGCGGCGACGTAGCGAACGCGAAAAACCGTTGTGGATCGCCGTAACTCCTAATTTGCATACCCGACGCTGGTTTACGACGCGAACTCCCCCCAGCAGCGGCCGCGGTACTGCATCCTAAGATC
The DNA here is from genome assembly GCF_905171775.1 of Rana temporaria. Lineage (NCBI taxonomy): Eukaryota > Metazoa > Chordata > Amphibia > Anura > Ranidae > Rana > Rana temporaria. The sequence continues at coordinate 60,332,588 of NC_053490.1, forward strand.
CGACAGTGTCAAACAATTACACCTGTCGGATCTTGGGGATATCTATGCGTAACTGATTCTATGAATCAGTCGCATAGATACTCTGAGAGATACGACGGAGTATCTGAGATACTCCGTCATATCTCCGCTGTGAATCTGGGCCTAAGGGTCTGAACTATACATGCGGATCTGGAACAGATGACGTATCGAACGTATACATGTCATCGTGGTTCTAGCTGAGAGCCACATAAAAGATATAAGGCAATGGCATAAAATGAACCAATACATCGTCCCATTTATTAAAATGGTTGTAAACCTCAGACATGTAATATTTATTTTATTTTTTATTATTTTTTTATTTTTTATTATTGCACACATTTTTTTTTATTTCTGCAGGGAAATGTACAATGGGGATGGCTTCACAGTGACTGATCACTGTGATAGCCAATCGGACGCTATCACAGTGATCAGGTGACCCGAAACCAGGTGATCAGGGACCCGTTCGTTAGTACAGGACCTGGGGCTGCCTCTGAGACCCCAGTCTCTGTGCTAGGAGCACACTCCCAGCACAAAGACAAATACGCATATATGCGGCCCCACGGAAAAAAGCCCAGTCCAGTGAGGCCGCATATATGTGTTACGTCGGCATGAAAGTGAAATCCTTGGTGGTGGGTCTAGCCTTTCTCAGCCATTTACCCCAGAGGATCCCCAAAAATTATTTTCAGATTTTGGAGAATCCTTACTAAAGCCGACAACACAAAATTATGCCCATGGGACTTTGAGTATAGTGAGCACATAGGCCAATAATTGTAAATGTAAAAGGTAAGCTCAATATCACAGTTTATCTACTTACCCCCCGGACCATATTGCTGGTCAAAGACCAGAGCACTTTTTGCGATTCGGGACTGCAACGCTTTAACTGACAATTGCGCGGTCGTGCGACGTGGCTCCCAAACAAAATTGGCGTCCTTTTTTTCCCACAAATAGAGCTTTCTTTTGGTGGTATTTGATCACCTCTGCGGTTTTTATTTTTTGCGCCATAAACAAAAATAGAGCGACAATTTTGAAAAAAAATAATATTTTTTACATTTTGCTGTAATAAATATCCCCCAAAAATATATAAAAAAAAAATTTTTTTCCTTAGTTTAGGCCGATACGTATTCTTCTACATATTTTTCGTAAAAAAAATCGCAATAAGCGTTTATTGATTGGTTTGCGCAAAAGTTATAGCGTTTACAAAATAGGGGGTATTTTTATGGCACTTTTATTAATATATTTTTTTACTAGTAATGGCGGCGATCAGCGATTTTTTTTCGTTACTGCGACATTATGGCGGACACTTCGGACACTTTTGACACATTTTTGGGACCATTGGCATTTTTATAGCGATCAGTGCTATAAAAATGCATTAGATTACTATAAAAATGCCACTGGCAGTGAAGGGGTTAACACTAGGGGGCGGGGAAGGGTTTAAGTATGCCTGGGTGTGTTCTTACTGTGGGGGGGGGGTGGCCTCACTAGGGGAAACACTGATCTTCTGTTTATACATTGTATGAACCGAAGATCAGCATTTCCCCTGCTGACAGGACCGGGAGCTGTGTGTTTACACACACAGCTCCCGGTCCCCGCTCTGTACCGAGCGATCGCGTGTGCCCGGCGGCGATCGCGCCCGCCGGGCACACGCACGGGAGTCGGGGGCGAGCGGGCGGCGCGCGCACGCGCCCCCTAGTGGTGGCTATACGATAGGACGTATAGCTACGGGCTCTCGCCCAGGAGAGCCGACCTGCCGCCGTATAATGACGGTGGCTGGTCGGCTAGTGGTTATTGAAGATGTGGATCCATCATCATATATTACAAACATAGACATGAATGCCAGCCAACTGAAGAACAGCATGATAGTAAAATATTCAATTCATTCACATAGGTTGCATTAATTGATGTAAAACAGATATACAAGCATCCAAAACTCAACATGTTTCGCAAGCCACTGCTCGCTTCTTCAGGAGTATATGCATTGTATCTATAAAAATAAATAAAAAACACAGTTTAAAGTCTGTCCTCTCGCCCACACCATTTATGACTAGTGCTGCATACCATGAAGACCTCTATACCTCTACTGTTTACTATTATAATTTTTAGATTACTTATACATATTTACGTTGTAGTGTCAAACATGATGGTTCAAGGGGTTACACTCAGCTTCCCTGTCATGCTCACCATCCACTGGCCCTCCCGGTTGGTCCTTTAGCTTTCACTCCTTCAGCTCCCGGACCAGACATGCCTCGCTTCCGCCTTATGTGAGATAACTTAAAGGGGTTGTAAAGACAAAAATATTTTTCTCTTAAATGAAAGTCTGACAGTAGCTGATAAAGTAAAAAGTAATGTTTTGCATTATAACTAGTTTGATACCGGTTGAAATCGAGCTGTTTTATTCACCTCCAGCACTCCTAAATCATTATTCTCACTGACTTCCTGGTTTGCGGTGCGCATTCATTCTTGCTACATCACGGCCTAATGGGAACTACAGTTCCCAATAGGCTTAGCCTCCATGCCTGTGAGGGATAAGAGCGCATCTTCACGCAGGGCTGTAGTCATAGGGAGGGGGTGAGCACATTCTGCTTTCCACCATGCAAAACAGCTCAGATGCTGGTGGAAAGCAAGAAGAGGAGTGACAGGAAATGGCATTTTCAAACCTGGATTACTGTATTTTGGAGGTCAAAAGGAAAAACTAGTTTTTTAAATGCTCTAGCTTACAGCAATCAATTGATCTAATAATAAACGAACCTTTAGTGTTCCTTTAATTTGGGATCCTGGCCTTGTAGGCCTGTAAGTATGGGACCTCTCCATCAAGGCCCCTAATGAATAACATTCATTCTAAGATACGTACCATCATGATATATGTTCATAAATTATATATATGTACATATTTTTTTATAGATACATTGCATATACTTCTGAAGAAGTATACTTTTGGATGCTTGTATATCTGTTTTACATCAATTAATACAACCTATTTGAATGAATTTAATATTTTACTATCATGCTTTTCTCCAGTCGGCTGGCATTCATGTCTATGTTTTTAATATATGGTGATTTTTCCACATCTTCAATAAATTATGATATTGTGTTTACCTTTTATGTTTACAATTATTGGCCTACGTGCTCATCTAACTCAAATTCCCATGGGCATACATTTGTGTTGTTATATTTACATTGGGATGAAGATAAGTCACGGTTAGCTCCAGACCATTACTCTTTCTTGCCTTACTAAAACCAAATTTATTCATGGTCAATGGGAAAAATGCTGCCTACACTGGTGGTTAGAAGAAAGAATGCAACCCTTACAGACTGCTAAAAAGATCATTGGTGTTCTGTAGCTGGCTCTGCCAAGTAGGGTTTGGCCCTGAAATTATGCAGACTCCATCAAATAGTCATAGCTTAATCAGTCATAGCTCAAGGAAACCCAAACAATGGCTGAAGACAGGTATTTGCACCCACTTTCGGGAGTCCTCTCTGCGGGGTAGTGCGTCACTTCCCGCCCCGTCCATTGTGTTCTGGGAAACACTTGGCTCCCAGAACGCAGCAGGAACCAGTGAGGACAACGCTGCGCTGTCCTCACTCACAATGGCCATTCTCAACAGGATCTAATGATTAGCTTCTCTCAAACGGGAATGTTAAAAATGTTTCCTTCAATCTGCCTGTAGGCAGGAGCAGTCTACTTGTTCTACTGTAGGTGGCGCTAATCGCAGTGGCACTGTAGTTGGAAAAGAAGTCCGGAGGACATGATTCCTCTATGGTTTCCTGGGTCACTGGGGAAGCGTTCCGATTGGATGCTGCACCCCATGTGACTCTGATGACCCTCTTGGGTCAGGAAGGGCCTTTTTAAGTTGGTAGAGTAGGGACAGGTACCCCACCCATGCGGGACAGTAATAGCACTAGAGAAAGGTTCCTGTCGAGGAGGGAAAGCGTAGGATCTCTTCTCTCTGGATACCTTCCTGAATGGGTACTAGACGGCCAGGCCGCATTCTGTCCCCTCTCAACTGTCAGTCCGGCTGGAATCAGCTTCTTCACATTGTTGGAAACTGTGAGTGCACGCAGCTGGGTAGATGTCTCAACGAGTTTGTTGTGAACTGTTGCTGCATTACTTGAACACAAGTTTTCTATTGCACCCCACTGTGTGAATGTTTGCTGCCACCCATGCTGCACCCCACACCCATTTACAAATGCTGCAGCCAATCGGCTGTGGGGCTGATCAGTGTATTCTGACAGCGGAGTCCCTGCTGTCCGAATACAATAGCACAGAGAGGAGGATTCATTCCTCCACCTTGAATGTGTGGCCGATCCATCCATGGCCAGCTTAAAGTGGTAGTAAAGTCAGTTTTTTCACAGATATTCCACAAGGCTTCACTTCCTGTTTCCCTTACTGAAGATGGCGGCGCCTCCACCCGAGAGCCCAGTGACGGGTCGGCTTCAGATGAGGACATCACAGGCTCCCTGGACAGGTAAGTATCCATATTTTAAAGGTCAGCCGCTGCAGTATTTGTAGCTGCTGACTTTACTTCTCTTTTTTTTTTGACGGAACTCCGCTTTAACCCTAGAGGCGGACCATTTTTTTTTTTTAAGAGAGTTTACTCTCGTTATAAGGGCTCGTTGACACGAGTGGCTGAATGGATGGTAAAAGCAAGCAGTTCAAACAAGGGTATGCAGCCACTAATGGCCCAGCTGATTTCTTTATGGGAAAAGCGGTACCACTGCCGAACACGAACGATCCATGTGAATGGGTTCATGACACAACGCAGGTAGTTGCAGTGCTCATACCTCCCAACTTTCTGAGATGTATCAGCAAAAGTATGCAGGCATAGGACACAGCCCTTGCCACGCCCCCTTAAAGGAGAATTGTACAAAAAAATAAGATTGGTTACACCCACAAGTGCTTTTTTTACCACTACTATTTCTTTATATTGGCTTTTGGAATTTACAAATGCAGCAATTTAGAAATCAGATGAAAGGTTTAGCACTGGGAAACACTTTTTGAAAGATAAAAAGTGCATTTTATATACATCTGTATAGATCAGACCAAAATGAGGGACAAATGAGGAGAATGAGGGACAGAGGGACATTGCTCCAAATTAGGGACAGTCCCTCGAAATTAGGGACAGTTGGGAGGTATGGCAGTGCTGTGAGTTGGCATTTTCAGGGTTAAAACAGTCAATGTGGAGGTGATATATCACCTTCTCACTACCTGTCAAAGGTCTCTGAAGAGCAATCCATGGCAAATTGCTTTTCAGAGGGGCAGTAAGGGCTGCTACAGGTATGAATGAGCCCTAAGACATACTAGCTCTCAGTTCTATTCCAACATACATTTTATTTAATTAAGCTGTTTCTGCGATGTGAAATAACTGCGTCGTGAATCATCACTTGAAATACAAAGAAAGAAAGAAGCAGCGTTGGGCTCGCTGGTGTTTGGTGGGAGGAGGACTAATGAGAGAAGACAGCAGAAGAGTGATGACATAAAGGAGGTAGGTAATAGAGTGTAATGAGGTTTGTGGGCAGAGTGGGGGAATCAGAATGTCAGCGATCTGAGAGCGGAGTCATAAAAGAAGTATGGCGGATGATGACGTTATTGACCTCTCTCTGAAAATGCTAATTATATGGCTGTTATGCTTGTCCACTGGCTTTGGTGCTTTTTAAGTCACTGACCCAGAAGTATGCTGACAGTGAGAGGAGAGTCCTGATCTGCATGCTTGTTACAGGTCAGTACTCCAACGTTTGATGTCAGTTATTTTTAAATGGAAATGTAAAAATAAATGACAGGCTGGATATCCTTTCCTTTAACCACTTAAGCCCCGGACTATTTTGTTGCTAAAGGACCAGGCCCCTTTTTGCGATTCGGCACTGCGTCGCTTTAGCTGACAATTGCGACGTGGCTCCCAAACAAAATTGACGTCCTTTTTTCCCTACAAATAGAGCTTTCTTTTGGTGGTATTTGATCACCTCTGCGTTTTTTTTTTTGCGTTATAAACAAAAATAGAGCGACAATTTTGAAAAAAAAAAAATTTTTTTTACTTTTAGCTATAATAAATATCCCCAAAAAATATATATATAAAAAAAAAAACATTTTTTTCCTCAGTTTAGGCCGATACGTATTCTTCTACATATTTTTGGTAATAAAAATCGCAATAAGCGTTTATTGATTGGTTTGCGCAAAAGTTATAGGGGATATTTTTTTAGCATTCTTAATAATATTTATTTTTTTACTAGTAATAGCGGCGATCTGCGATTTATATCGTGACTGCGACATTATGGCGGACACATCGGACACTTTTGACACCATTTTGGGCGTCAAAAGTGCTATAAAAATGCACTGATTACTGTGAAAATGACACTGGCAGTGAAGGGGTTAACCTGTAGGGGGCGCTGAAGGGGTTAGGTGTGACCTAAGGAAGTGATTCTTACTGTGTGGGGGCGTGGCTTGACGTGTGACGTCACTGATCGTCGTTCCCTATGACAGGGAACAGACGATCAGTGACACTCTCACTAGGAAGAACGGGGAAAGGTTTGTTTACACTTATCTCTCCCTGTTCTTCAGCTCTGTGACCCGATCGCAGGACACCGGCGGCGATCGGGTCCTGCGGGCGCGGTCCCGGAGCTCACGATATCTATTTTGGCCCAGATTCACAGACATCAGCGCATATTTATGCCGCCGTAACGTATCTCTTTTACGCTACGCCGGCGCAGCGCACAGAGGCAAGCACTGGATTCACAAAGCACTTGCTCCCACTCGCTGTTAAAGATACGCTGGGTTTCCTTGGCGTAAGCCAGTGTAGGTGGAAGTGGGCGTGAGCCATGCTAATGGCGCGTGACCCCATGCAAATGATGGGCCAAGCGTCATAGAAGTACTTAAAATGAACGGCGCATGGCCGCATCCCAGTGCGCATGCTCAGAATCACGTCGAGACAACTGCCTAAGATACGTCGAATCACTGCCTACAACGTGAACGTAACCTACGCCTAGTCATATTCATGTACAACGTAAACGACAAAATATACGACGGCTTGTGTTCCCTGGTCCATACCTTTGCATGAGTTGCGCCTCCTATATGGGGAATAACTTTACGCCGGACGTACGACTTACGCAAACCGCGTATATGATGCGTTTGTGAATCGGCGTATCTTCCTCATTTGCATATGTGCATAGAAAATCTATGGGAGCGGCAAATGCGCCCAGCGTAAATATGCGCCCACGATACGACGGAGTAGGCAAGTTACGTCGGTCGTAGGAAGCCTATTTTTAGGCGTATCTCAGATTGTGGGCACGGCGCACAGATACGACGGCGCATAGTTACACTTACGCGGCGTATCTCGAGATACGTCGGCGTAAGTGCTTTGTGAATCTGGGCCATACTGTATATATATATATATATATATATATATATTTTTTTTTTTTTTTTTTTTTTTTTCTATTCCGTTATTTTTTTTTCAATTTTATTCTTTTTGGAAATTGGAAAATGAATTGGAAAACTTTTCAAATTCCAAAACTATTCGAAATTGACACAAAAACGTTTCAAATCGATTTGAAAAAGAAACGAATCCTGAAAACTAACGAAACGAATAAAACAAATTTAACTAAACAAATATATATAAATAACAAAGCAAAACTAAAAACTAAACATTTTTTTTTTGTTCTGCAAATGTCTATTTTTAACTTTACTGAAAAATATGCCATGGTAATTCAGATAATAAAGATGGCCATACATCGTAGACACAGCCTGCAGGCTGAATAATAAAAAAAAATAGATTCCCCCGCCCACGCTAACAGTGGGGTGGATTCAGGTAGGGGTGCGCACTACTACGGAGGCGCAGCATACCGTTTTTACGCTACGCCTCCGTAAATTACCTGCGCTACGCTTCATTCACGAAGCAGTAGCTCCGTAATTTGCGTGTGCGCTCCGGAAAACTGCCCGGCGTAAGCGCGCGTAATTTAAATGATCCCGTAGGGGGCGTGGATCATTCAAATTAGGCGCCAAACGTAGTGCGCATGCTCCGTCGGGAAACTTTACCGACGTGCATTGCGGTAAATGACGTCGCAAGGATGTCATTTGCTTCAACGTGAACGTAAATGGCGTCCAGCGCCATTCACGATTCACTTACGCAAACGACGTAATTTTTTTAAATCGCGACGCGGGAACGACGGGTATACTTAGCATTGGCTGCCCCTGCTAATAGCAGAGGCAGCCTTACGCAGAACCCGACGAACGCAAACAACGTAAAATGCGAACGCAGGGCACACGTACGGTTGTGAATCGGCGTGAGTATGCAATTTGCATACTCTACGCTGACCACTACGGGAACGCCACCTAGCGGCCATCGTAAGAATGCAGCCTACGATATGACTGGCATAAGAGCCTTATGCCAGTCATATCTTAGGCTGCAGTCGGCGTATCGACCTTTCTGAATCAGGAGCAGTCGATACGCCGACGCAACTAAGCAATTGCGCTGCGTATCTATGGATACGCAGACGCAATTGCTTACTGAATCTACCCCAGTGATGATGGCTGAATCCCCCCTGCTGGGCTATTGGATTATGACAGCTGCCACCAGGGACTGTCAAAACACCCAATCAGTGGCTGCATCTGATAGTATGCAGCCGCTGTTCAGCTGGAAGTTTTCCGATCGAAGTATGCCATGTGGGAAGGTGGAGAGCAAATTGCATAACATTCTAATTTTATGTCCAACTATATGTCCAGCTTTCACTATCTGCAGATTTGAAACTTTAATGTTTTCATCTGCAGCAATGGTGATAACTCCGTACTCACGACCAAACATGTCTGCTGAAACTGGTCCGCAGACCAGTTTCAGCAGACATGTTTGGCCGTGTGTTGGCCCGAGCGGACCATTTTGGGACGGATCGGACAGGTTTCCAGCGGACAACTGTTTCCCGGACTTGTTTTAAAACAGTCCGCTGGAAACCTGTCCGCCCGGACATGTACGGTCGTCTGTACAGACCTACCGTACATGTCCTGCCGCCCGCATCCCTCGCATGCGTCGAATGACTTCGACGCATGCGTGGAAGCATATTTAAGGCGGCCCGCCCACGTCGCCGCGTCATTGTCGCGGCGACACCGCGTCATCGACGCGGCGACACCGCGGACACGCCCCGCGTAATGTTTACGCGCGGGCTTCTGTTCGATGGTGTGTATAGCCATCGAACAGAAGTCCCCGGGCAGTCCCCGGCCAGACATGTCCGATGGAAACGGTCTGCAGACCGTTTTCATCGGACATGTCCTGCCGTGAGTACAAGGCCTGAAGATCATTATTGTTATGAATAGGAAGGAGCAGAGTGATTTCTGTAAAATCAGCACAATTTTACCGAAAATAAATTTGCTCATTAAGATCTACTTTTTTTGTACTTTAGAGGGTGCTTTTTTCTCTGCAAATAATTCGGTTAATATAGGTTACATAGGCGTGTGCACATGGTGTGTCGGGTGTGCCAGGGCACACCCTAATCACCCATGCACATCGCTCTATATGGCCCTGCTAATTCAGCACGGGGGGCCTGAGACAGAGAGAAGAGTCCAACTGACACATTTTGGGCACCCCTGCTGAAACTTCCCAGATCCCATTGTTCAGCTAAGGACCTGGGGGCAGAAAAGGGACTAATTAACTACTTTTGGGTGCAGGTGGCGTGATCTACTGCACTGTGGTTCTGGCAATTGAATTAAAGTCCCGGTCTCGTCTATATCCATCCCCTGGGCAGGCCGGGCCTTTAATTTACTTGTCAGAACCGCAGTGCAATACCCACCTCCACCTTAAAGTGGTTATACTGTATAGTCCTCTTTCTGCCATGGACCCCGTTGCACATCTCGGTTCCCAGGTCAAAGGGACACTACCGCGCCTGGCTCTCAGAAACTTCCAGAAAAAGCACTGCACCTAGTCCCTGGGCCCCAGGTAAATGATGCCGACTGAACCAGGTACTGGGGGAGACAGCGGGTGCCGCCTGTCCAGCATTCAAATGTGATGGCTCCTCGTAGCGCTGCCGGCTGCTCTCCTCTTCCACCAGCTTCTACGGGTGGGGTGGTGAATCGTTTCAGCATGGGGAGCAGGGAAGGGGCTGGTAAATATGTAATTTACTGGCCTCTTCCTTTTCTGAAAGAATAGAGTGAGTGATCAGGATCTATCTGTTCATTGATAACCATAAACCGTGTTTTCTATGGTACAGTTTATGAATGAGGCTCTCCTGAGGCTACAGAGAAAGGCACTAAAGAATGTCCTGCAGTGGGAAGTCCACTACCTTACTGACACCAACCTCAACCCTACTGACACCCACTGCCCTACTGACCCCAACCACTGCTTTACTGACTAACACTGTCCCCTGCAATACTGACCTCTTCCACTGCCCTACTGACCTCTTCCACTGCCCTACTGACCTCTTCCACTGCCCTACTGACCTCTTTCACTGCCCTACTGACCCCAACCACTGCCCTACTGACCCTGTCCACTGCCCTACTGACACCAACCTCTGCTCTACTGACACTAACCTCTGCCCTACTGACACTGCCTACTGCTCTACTGACACCAACCTTTGCCATACTGACTCTGTCCACTGCTCTACTGACACCAACCTCTGTCCTACTGACCCTGTCCACTGCCCTACTGACACCAACCTCTGCCCTTCTGACCCTGTCCACTGCCCTACTGACCGTGTCCACTGCCCTACTGACACCAACCTCTGCTCTACTGACCTTGTCCACTGCTCTACTGACACTAACCTCTGCCCTACTGACACTGTCCACTGCTCTACTGACACCAACCTCTGCCCTACTGACCCTGTCCACTGCTCTACTGACACCAACCTCTTCCCTACGGACACTGTCCACTGCTCTACTGACACCAACCTCTTCCCTACTGACACTGCCTACTGCTCTACTGACACCAACCTCTGCCCTACTGATCCTGTCCACTGCCCTACTGACACCAACCTCTGCCCTACTGACCCTGTCCACTGCCCTACTGACACCAACCTCTGCCCTACTGACCCTGTCCACTGCCCTACTGACACCAACCTCTGCCCTTCTGACCCTGTCCACTGCCCTACTGACCGTGTCCACTGCCCTACTGACACCAACCTCTGCTCTACTGACCTTGTCCACTGCTCTACTGACACTAACCTCTGCCCTACTGACACTGTCCACTACCCTACTGACACCAACCTCTGCTCTACTGACCCTGTCCACTGCTCTACTGACACCATCCTCTGGCCTACTGACACTGTCCGCTGCTCTACTGACACCAACCTCTGCTCTACTGACCCTGTCCACTGCTCTACTGACACCAACCTCTGCTCTACTGACCCTATCCACTGCCCTACCGACACCAACCTCTGCCCTACTGACCCTGTCCACTGCCCTACTGACACCAACCTCTGCTCTACTGACACTAACCTCTGCCCTACTGACACTGCCCACTGCTCTACTGACACCAACCTTTGCCATACTGACTCTGTCCACTGCTCTACTGACACCAACCTCTGTCCTACTGACCCTGTCCATTGCCCTACTGACACCAACCTCTGCCCTTCTGACCCTGTCCACTGCCCTACTGACACCAACCTTTGCCCTACTAACCCTGTCCACTGCTCTACTGACCGTGTCCACTGCCCTACTGACACCAACCTCTGCTCTACTGACCTTGTCCACTGCTCTACTGACACTAACCTCTGCCCTACTGACACTGTCCACTGCTCTACTGACACCAACCTCTGCCCTACTGACTTTGTTCACTGCTCTACTGACACCAACCTCTGCCCTACTGATCCTGTCCACTGCTCTACTGACCCTGTCCACTGCCCTACTGACCCTGTCCTCTGCCCTACTGACACCAACCTCTGTTCTACTGACACCAACCTCTGCCCTACTAACACCAACCTCTGCCCTACTGACCCTGTCCTCTGCCCTACTGACACCAACCTCTGTTCTACTGACACTAACCTCTGCCCTACTGACACTGCCCACTGCTCTACTGACACCAACCTCTGCCATACTGACTCTGTCCACTGCTCTACTGACACCAACCTTTGTCCTACTGACCCTGTCCACTGCCCTACTGACACCAACCTCTGCTCTTCTGACCCTGTCCATTGCTCTACTGATACCATACATTGAACTACTGACAGGTTATTTAAAGTGATATTTAATACACACTGTTTAATTTACTTTGTCCCTTCTATTTCTTTATGTAGATGATGGCACTGTATTTATTTTCATTAAAAAAATCTAAGTACCTTTTCCCGAATCAATAGACAGCTCTCACATGACCCAGATTTTACCCAGCCTGTCTGCAAGGAAACATAAGCAGGAGGAGCTTCTAGTCCTCTGCTGCTGGTCACATGTTAAAAAAAACACAGCCTTCGGCATACAGTAAAAATAAATAATTAATATCAATAAACTGATAAATTGTGATACAAATATGTATGCATTTGAAATCAAATATTTTCTTCGGCAATACCATGGTGTGGGTGGATTTCTGCCCCTTTAATCTACATGTGATATCCCACCTCTATTGTGTTTATCTGGAGGAGGAGGGAGGGTGTGGGCTGTCATTTACCACTGTATATACGCCCACATGTGTGACGCTATAGTCACATGGGCTGCTCAGATGTGGTAGGGAGGAAATGCTCAGCATAGAAACTCACTGAAAACAGAGCTGCCACCACAGCTGCAAAATCCCTAGCTGTATTGGGGACATGGATAGAGGGTTGAGATAAAGAGCGGCAGGATCAACCAGGTTTTTTACAGAATACAGAAAACGAATCTCATAGTGACTTTGAGTATAAACAGCATGTAATACACCATTTATTGATAGTTTTTTTTTATGATATGGGTTTAGTATGGCCAGAGCATTTTTGTTCAAACTTTTTTGTGTGGGTGACAGGAATGCACTTACTTGTGCTTTTCTGTGATCCAGAATCAGCCGTCAGTGGGCTAAAGTCCACTATCGGCTGACATCACAGAGCCACTTAAGGATCCTAATGTCAGGATCCACCTAGATGCCTGATTGGCAGCTGGCTCAGCCTCACAGCATGCCGCTGAGAGCCTGGGCCATACACTCCCACCCTTTTCCCAGCCTGGGAATGCAGTGAGCATTGGAGGGGCAGAGCAGAGAGTAGACTGAGCACAAGCAATCAACGGTCATGTGGTCACTCAGCTCTCAGGTTTAGAGATGGCGGGGGACAGATGCCGCATCACACCAATCCTGCAGCATGGAGGTGAACACGTGTGTTTATTTTTTTAATCCCATACATCTCCTTTAATTTAGTATTTTTTGTACATACTGTATGTTACTTTTTTTTCTTGTGAGTGCATTTTGTTGGCACAAGGAGCCATTTAAAATTCACCTGTTCCAAGACTATAGACATTCAAGGATATGTTCATATTTCAGAACATGTTCCAACTCCTGCAGCCTCTTCCCCTGCTCCCTGCCTCAGGCCCCGTACACACGACCGAGTTTCTCGGCAGAATTCAGCCAGAAACTCGGTCGGAGCTGAATTCTGCCGAGAAACCCGGCCGTGTGTACACTTTCGGCCGAGGAAGCCGACGAGGACCTCGGCGAGGAAATAGAGAACATGTTCTCTATTTCCTCGTTGTTCAATGGGAAATTTCGGCTCGCCGAGATCCTCGGCGGCTTCACAAGGAACTCGACGGGCAAAACGATGTGTTTTGCCCGTCGAGTTCCTCGGACGTATGTACAGGGCCTCAGTGTGACAGCAGGCAGGGGATCCTCTCCCTGAACCTGCTGTCACAATTCAAAATCAGGGAGGGCGCGTGAACTCCGCCCACATGGGCGTTTCATGGACTGGAAGGGCGCTGATGAAAACTGCACAGCTTGTCTGCAGAAGTCTGACATTGCACCCCTAAACCACTTTTTCAGAAAAAATAGGTGCATTTATTATTTTTTCTTAAAGCGGGAGTTCACCCGAAAAACTATTTTTAACATTAGATTGAGGCTCATTTTGTCAAGCGGAATCGGGTGGTTTTTTTTTAAATCGAAGCTGTACTTACCATTTTAGAGATAGATCTTCTCCGCCGCTTCCGGGTATGGGCTTCGGGACTGGGCGTTCCTATTTGATTGACAGGCTTCCGACAGGCTTCCGACGGTCGCACACATCGCGTCACGAGTAGCCGAAAGAACCCGAACGTCGGTGCGGCTCTATACGGCGCCTGCGCACCGACGTTCGGCTACTTTCGGAAAATCGTGACGCGATGTATGCGACCGTCGGAAGCCTGTCAATCAAATAGGAACGCCCAGTCCCGCAGCCCATACCCGGAAGCGGCGGAGAAGATCTCTCTCTAAAACGGTAAGTACGGCTTTGATTTAAAAAAAACACCCGATTCCCCTTCACAAAATGAGCCTCAATCTAATGTTAAAAATTACGTTTTTGGGTGAACCTCCACTTTAAGAAGTGAACTAAGACTTTCAATATTTACATATTTTAACAAACAGCAAAAGAGCTTTAAAATAAGTCATCATTGACCTTTGCAGCTTCAGACACTGTGGAGCAATTCATTGTCAAATTTCCCAACAATCCAGAGACTGAACTGTGGTTTTAGTCGGTTTCTGAGATATCGTTCACACTGGTGCGATTTGTCATACGATTTGACAGTTACAAATCGCATTACAAGTCGCACCCCATTGCCGGCAATTTAATCGTTCATATCACTGTGACTCATGTCACAGCGACTTTGAAAACGTTTTCTGCACTACTTCCTTTCAGATAATGTTGGGACTTGTATAGACTTCTGTTAAATGAAGTAAAAAGCCGCAATACAATGGGAGATGCAAATCGCACCGATTTGCAGCTTTGAAAGTAGTGCGATTTCAAAGCCGCACTGGTGTGAGCCAGGTCCAAAGGCTACATTAATGCCAGCAGCTACAACTCTGCTTATTTTATTTGGTGATTTGTAGCTGCTACGGGGTTGCTGTTGTAGCTGACAATAACGCTTATCCATGCAACCATAGATCCACTGTGTGCCATCAGCATTAACATCTTCATTGGATAATATGAAGCCAGCAATCCACAATATAGATATTTTAATATGTAGATACATGTGTGCCCATAGTGTTTGCACCTGACCTCATATTATATGGTTTTGGTAAATCTGAAGAAAAAAATCTACAGAAAATTGTTTAGTGTGTATCCAGCTTTAGTGTAAAAAAATATATTCTTAAAGGGTTTCTAAAAGGCATTTTTATTATTAAAATAATAGGCATGTTATACTCACTTGCTCTGTACAATGGTATTGCACAGAGCGCCTCTGAATCTCCTTTTCTGGAGTCCCCCGCTGGCGATCTTGACTCCTCCTCTTCTGTGTCTGCCCCCATGGCACGCTTACTCCTGAGCCAGGCTGTATGTGTCTATAGACATGCACAGCGTGGCTCGGCCCCACCCCCACTCTCTGCTCACACGACTTGATTGACAGCTGCAGGAGCCAATGGCTTTCGCTGCTGCTTATTACCTCCTGGGAGAAGAGAAAGGCAAGGGGAGAAAAACTGCACATGGGCACATCGCTAGATCGATGCACTGCACTGTATGTAGGTGTTGGGGGGCACAGTAAGTGGCAAACAACATTTTGTTATCAGGGAGAAAGCCTTGCATTACTGTGTGGAGTTACAGACAGAAGAACAGGAAGTGAGGATTTCTCAGAAGAAATAAGGACATTTAAATGCAAAATGGAAGGATGAGGTAAGTGAAGGAGGATTGCACTAAGGTAAAGGAAGCTATTTAGGGAAATTGTTTTTTTCCTTTACAACCCCTTTTTAAATGTGTTTGGTTAAATATTTACGGTGTGGCATTAAAAGATGGAGGTGGGGGGGGGGGGTGCTTTATTTTAGCTTTTTCCATTAACTGCAATGCATTCTACCAAAATAGTGAGTTTCTGATTTATTCAAAAATTTGGAAATAAAAATTTAATTAATTTGACAAATCTCTAATTATGAACCCCCTTGATAAGCGCTCCTGGCGTATCCTGTTCATGATTCTTGTATAGACAACGGATTCTGACATTAGATGTTACTGCATGCACAAAGCCTATACTGTGCCAGACGGGCCAACCATAGACACTTCATCATTCTTCACAACCTGCTCCTAACCCCACTTACTGACTTGTCCTAACCCCACTTACTGACTTCTCCTAACCCCACTTACTGACTTGTCCTAACCCCACTTACTGACTTCTCCTAACCCCACTTACTGACTTGCCTTAAGCCCACATCCTAACTTGTCCTAATTCCACTTACTGACTTTTTCTAACCCCACTTACTGATTTCTCCAAACCCCACTTACTGACTTGTCCTAACCCCACTTCCTAACTTGTCCTAACCCCACTTCCTAACTTGTCCTAACCCCACTTCCTAACTTGTCCTAACCCCACTTCCTAACTTGTCCTAACCCCACTTACTGACTTTTTCTAACCTCACTTACTGACTTTTTCTAACCCCACTTACTAACTTGTCCTAACCCCACTTACTAACGTGTCCTATCCCCACTTACTGACTTTTTCTAACCCCACTTACTGACTTTTTCTAACCCCACTAACTGACTTGTCCTAACCCCACTTACTGACTTGTCCAGACCCTACTGGCTTGTCCTGACCTCACTTACTGACTTTTTCTAACCTCACTTACTGGCTTGTACTAACCTCACTTTTGACTTTTATGAATCCAATTTTTTTACTTGTCCTAACCCCACTTATTGATGTTTAACCCCTTCCCGACCTCCTCATGTACATATACGTCGGAAGAATGGCACGTACAGGCACATTGGCGTACCTGTACGTCCCTGCCTAGACGTGGGTCAGGGGTCCGATCAGGACCCCCCCCCCGCTACATGCGGCGGTCGGATTCCCGCGGGGAGCGATCCGGGACGACGGCGCGGCTATTCATTTATAGCCGCTCCGTCGCGATCGCTCCCCAGAGCTGAAGAACGGGGAGAGCCGTATGTAAACACGGCTTCCCCGTGCTTCACTGTGGCGGCTGCATCGATCGAGTGATCCCTTTTATAGGGAGACTCGATCGATGACAACAGACCTACAGCCACACCCCCCTACAGTTGTAAACACACACTAGGTGAACCCTAACTCCTACAGCGCCCCCTGTGGTTAACTCCCAAACTGCAACTGTCATTTTCACAATAAACAATGCAATTTAAATGCATTTTTTGCTGTGAAAATGACAATGGTCCCAAAAATGTGTCAAAATTGTCCGAAGTGTCCGCCATAATGTCGCAGTCACGAAAAAAAATCGCTGATCGCCGCCATTAGTAGTAAAAAAAAATAAAAATAAAACTATCCCCTATTTTGTAAACGCTATAAATTTTGCGCAAACCAATCGATAAACGCTTATTGCGATTTTTTTTACCAAAAATTGGTAGAAGAATACGTATCGGCCTAAACTGAGGAAAAAAAATATTTTTATATATGTTTTTGGGGGATATTTATTATAGCAAAAAGTAAAAAATATTGTATTTTTTTCAAAATTGTCGCTCTATTTTTGTTTATAGCGCAAAAAATAAAAACCGCAGAGGTGATCAAATACCACCAAAAGAAAGCTCTATTTGTGGGAAAAAAAGGACGCCAATTTTGTTTGGGAGCCACGTCGCACGACCGCGCAATTGTGTGTTAAAGCGACGCAGTGCCAAATTGTAAAAACCCCTTGGGTCATTTAGCAGCATATTGGTCCGCATATTGCTCCGGTCAGTGGTTAATAACCCAACTTATTTACTTGTCGTGACCCAACTAGCTTGCCCTAACCCCACTTACTGGCTTGTCCTAACCCCACTTATTGACTTTTATGAACCCAACTTATTTACTTGACCTAACCCCACTGGCTTGTTCTCACCCCACTTACTGGCTTGTCCTAACCCCACTTATTGACTTTTCCTAACCCCACTTATTTGTTCTAACCCCACTTACTGACTTGCCCTAACCCCACTTACTGACTTGCCCTAACCCCACTTATTGACTTGTCCTAACCCCACTTATTGACTTTTCCTAACCACACTTACTGGCTTGTCCTAACCCCACTTATTTGTTCTAACCCCACTTACTGGCTTGCCCTAACCCCACTTACTGGCTCGTCCTAACCCCAGTTATTGACTTTTCCTAACCCCACTTATTTGTTCTGACCCCACTTACTGGCTTGCCCTAACTCCACTTACTGGCTCGTCCTAACCCCAGTTATTGACTTTTCCTAACCCCACTTATTTGTTCTGACCCCACTGGCTTGTCCTAACCCACATATCTGGCTTATGTTGTAAGCTGGCTTATATTATAGCTATCAAAACTTTTTGTTGCTCTCTGTCAAATTCAATCAATCTGTGTGCGTATAAATGTTAGTGTATTATGAGACACGATGTGTACTCTGCAATATATGAATAAAGCTGGCCATACACATTTAGATTTCTAACCAGCACAGATGGATGAATTCCTCTGTTGAGTTATTCTATTCTGATCACCGCCGGAGATGTCTGTCAGGATACCTGAACAGCGACTGCATTCCGTTGGATGAAGCCACCATTCAAACAAAATTTTTCCAACAGGCTTCTTCGACAAAAGTCAATCAAACAATCGATATTTGTTGTACAGTGAGGCGCTGGCAGGGGATTACACGCCAGCAGGAATTGGGTGAACTTCAAGCAGTATACGCAGCTTTAGCTACTTTGAACTCCCCGCAAAATACACAGCCTGCCGTCTCAAGCCTATACATTGAACTGCAAGGTAAATCCTAATATCCTTGTACTTCATAGAAATGGGTACGTTATCCCCAGGGGCGGACTGACAACTCATGGGGCCCCCGGGCAATAGAAGATTATGGGGCCCCCGGGCTTACAGATGGCCACCACACCAGGAGGCAGCTAAAATCTCTGGATTTTCACATCAAAAGCATGTAGTTTTCAGACATATCAGATGTAAAAAAACACAGAGTTTTACATACTGTCCCTGGTTTTATTGAGCCTGGCAACCCTAAAGGGGCCCCCTAGTGGCATGGGGCCCTCGGGCAGTGCCCGAGAGCCCCAATGGTCAGTCCGCCCCTGGTTATCCCAGATATTTGTTTTAAAGTGCTTTTCAGTGTCCCTATTTACTATGTTGGGATGTCACCTCTGGCACGAAACGATTCCCATCTCGGCTTTCTAGGTCACTGTACCATTAGATGTGATTTAATTGGCACGAGGAGTTGAGTTTGCGACATTAAATATACGCCGCAGCTTTCAAACTACTGCTAGTCTATAATGAACCAGGATCTCTTCCTTCATTATCCACCCCTTTATCTCTCATCATCTCCTCGCTCTGGGAAGACAAAAGGGGGTCTGTCAGTGTCGTCCCAGCTTTTTACGTATTCTGCCAACCTTTTGATTGCCACCCACACACCCACAATGTGTCTATTTTCTCCGTCTCCTATAGGCTGCCTGGGTACAACTATGAGACGTTGCTCCCGTAATACCAGATCAGCACCCACTGTCATCCGGAGACAGCTTAATGGAATTGCTTGCATTACCCAGTTTGATGGTGTACACAATCGCTATGTACTGAAATGTCATAACAGTGGGGATTATGTAACACAAAGTAAGGCTAGTTAAGTGGCATCTGAATCTTTAGCGCTGGTGTAGATATGTAAGTATGCTTATAGTCACTGTGCATGGCGATGCCAAGGTTTGCTGCTATATAAATCAATAGTATTAATAAGAAACCAATTGCCTTTGATGAAAAAAAGCAAAAAAAAATGTTGCAACAAATTTCTTACAATCTTACACTACTCCCTGGGTCCTATATACAGGCGAGCGTTACTATGGCAATGATGGTTCCAGCATAATTCTATGTGTGTAGCCTTACTCCTGTACACTTGATATAAAGAATAATGGGATTCCATGCATGTACACGTATAGAAGATCTGTGCATGTATAGCCAATTACATAACACACACACTTATTGCTACTATCTGCTGCCCTCACCCTCAAGTGCCCTGGCACTAATGATCAGCATATGTCTAATGACAGGCCAGCCAAGTGTCACTCATCTGCTGCAAATGCTATTCATTGGAGGACCAGCCATCCTTCGTCCTCGCTCCTTGCAAGGGAATCTCCATCAATTCTACTTTAGCTGTGGGTCCTCCTGCCCAGATCCCCCCTTACCCTTCTTTCCCACCCTGCCCAGAGGTGAAGTGGCATGCAGGTTCCCTCTTATTTACCGTGGGAGAAGTAAGCTTCCTTATGCTCTCCCCCAGGGAGTCCAGGTTCACCCTTCTCCTCCTGGTCGCCCTCCTGGGGCCAACCACCGGGGCTGGCTGCTGCTGCTCCTGCGACCCCGTGGGGCTTTTGCTCCCGTTCCAGCACATCCGAGCCAAGGGGCATTCTGGCTCTTCCTCCGGGCTGGTCTCAAGATAGTCAGATCCCAGCGAGCTGAACGATTCGGACGAGATCTTCCTCCTGGACATGCTGAAGCTTGGTCAAACACCATGAGCTGGAGGCAAAAGCTTGTGCTATGTCAGGCAACAAGCGGCGGTGGGCATGCTGAGCTACTAAGCCAATGTCCAGCTCGGCATTTATATAGCAGCCCCGTGCTGTGACAGTACTTGCTTGGATCTGCCTCTTAACACCCCCCGTGCTTTCCTATTGTTTGTGCACACAGGCACCGCAGGCGGCTGGGCTGGATGGTGTGTGTGCGTGTGGCTGCTGCCTCCCTTTCCCTCTGTGATTTCAAAGCAGATGCACTTCTGTCTCAGTCTGTCTTTTTCTCTCTCCTTCCTTCCCAGGGCTGAGGCTGATACTGCTGCATTTCTCCACTGCTCACATCATCACGTGCTCCCTCCTGTCACCAGCATGACACACTTTAGTGGGACTTGGAAGAAGCCCTTTGTCTGAGAAATTGTGGCAGGGGGCTTAAAGCGTATCCAAACTCAAGAACAAAAATGGAATAGATTGCATTATACCAATTGTATATAGTTCCAATATGTAGTATAAGATTTTAGGTTCTATAATCATTTTTATTTTATTTATTAAAAACTATACTCTTGATAATAATTAATACTTTTTTTTTTTTGTTGTTTTTTTTTAATCTGAGGTCATCTTATATTAACCTCCCTGGCGGTATGATTCTGTCTGGAATTACGTACCAAAAGCGGTACAATTATTTTGCAAGGAAATTTGGCGTTTTATACTGTAGGCCTGTAATTTTTAGAAATAACTCACTTAAATCTGACCAAGCAAGAGTCTTGTAGGCATCCCGGGTATGATTTTTTTTTAAAACAAAATTATAAATTATAATATAATAAATAATTATAAATTATTATAACACATACTAATATAATTCTAATAAAAATTATTCAATAATGTAATCAACTCAAAATCACTGAAATTTGCAGTTGCAGAATTGTCGCTGTCATTATTTTTATTTTTTTTATGACGAATTTCCCCGCAAATCGCTATCGCACACATTTCTGCAAGTGATTATAATTTATTATCGCTGTTTTCTAGCTGATCTAAAAACATTTTTGACATAAAGGGACACTTTTGGACAATCTACAGTTTTTAGGCAGAAAGAAACGTTTTTATTATATAAAAGTACATGTAGGGCACTGGGCAGACCACTAGGGACAAGGGGGGTGTGTATTTTTTACATACAGTACTGTAATCTATAAGATTACAGTATACTGTATGTATTGTGTTTGTTTACTTTTTTGAATTTGGCGCCGTTCTCCGTCCCCGTGCGTCGTAACGTCGCAGGGAACGGAGATCGGCGGCACACGGGGACACTGTGAATCGAGCGATTACCCGCTCGCTCACACAGCGGGGTGGCATCGCTGGATCCAGGGACAAGGTGAGTAACTTGCCTGTGGATCCAGCGAAAGGTAAGCCGCGCCGCTGCACGTCCACCCCGAGCGTGACTCGGGGATACCGATCTTAGCATTGAAAACCAACCCCGAGTCACGCTCGGGGATACCGCCAGGGAGGTTAACCTGGTCTAAGTTGGTTTTATCCCTTCTTATACAATGTATGACGTAATCTTTTGAGTAGTTAGATCCATGCTAAATATGTTTTAGTTTAACTACTTTTAGTTTATGTTGGAACTACAACTCTCTGGGCCAGATCCTCAAACGAATTACGCCGGCGTATCTATGGATACGCCGCGTAATTTCAACGTTCCCATGTCGTATATCTGTTTTGTAGCCACAAAACAAGATACGACGGAATCTGGGCTCGATCCGACAGGCGTACGTCTTAGTACGCTTTCGGATCGTAGGTGCATTTTTCCGCTGGCCGCTAGCTGGCGTTTCCGTCGAATTCCGCGTCGAGTATGCAAATTAGGTAGATACGGCGATCCACGAAGGTACATCCGGCCGGCGCATTTTTTTACGTTTGCGTTCGGCTTTTTCCGGCGTAAAGTTACCCCTGCTATATGAGGCGTATCCTATGTTAAAGCGGATCTCCACCCAAAATTTAACATGATCGCATAATTAATAATGCTCCAAAAACTATGCAGAAACCGATATTTTAAAAAAAAATAATAATCACAGTACCATAATACTAGATGGTCTTCCGGTCTGCCTTCCTCGGGTTTCTCTTCGTTTCCTGTCCCGCGCAGTGATTTCTGGGAGCTCGTTTCATAGCTCCCTTGATATCGTATTCTTCCCATGTTAGACAAGATATCGCGCGATTGCATGGCAACACACGCCAAAGCCGATGGTCCCCGTTGCTCGCGCGCATGCGCAAGATCTAGCGGTGGATGCTGGGACAGGAAGTGCCGTGCTGTGGGCTTATGCCTACAGTTAAAATGGTGCCTACACCGGAAGGGGGAATATAACTTATTATTTCACACTGCTAAGCGGCGGAGCGGCCGGCGGAGACAGGACACGTGAGTTGCAGAGGTTACGGTAATTTAAGTTTTACATAGCCAATTAAAAAAAAAACGTATCTGGCGTGGGAGATCCGCTTTAAAGCAGATGTGCCAGTAAAAAAAAATATTAAAAGCCAGCAGCTACAAATACTGCAGCTGCTGACTTTTAATATTAGGACACTTACCTGTCCTGGAGTCCAGCGCCGTCCGCAGCAGAGGATGAGCGATCGCTCGTCTCTCTGCTGCTCCCCCCGCCATCCTCAGTGAGGGAACCAGGAAGTGAAGCACTCCGGCTTCACTACCCGGTTCCCTACGGCGCATGCGCGAGTCGCGCTGCGCCCGCCGATTGGCTCACACGCTGTGTGCTGGGAGCCGAGTGTTCCCAGCACACAACGGGGGACAGACGGGAAGTCTGGAAAAACCTGTCTTTTGTCCGAGACGTGTGGCCGGAAGTGGGTGCAAATACCTGTCTTTAGACAGGTATCTGCACCCCCCTCCCCCCTCCCCCCTGAAAGGTGTCAAATGTGACACCGGAGGGGGGGAGGGTTCCGATCAGCGTGAGTTCCACTTTAGGGTGGAGCTCCGCTTTAAGTATGGCCGTCGTTCCTGCGTTGAATTTTGAAATTGTTACATCGTTTGCGTAGGTCGTTCGCGAATAGGGATTTGCGTAGAATGACGTCACCGTCGTAAGCATTGGCTTGTTCCGGTTTAATTTCGAGCATGCGCACTGGGATACCCCCACGGACGGCGCATGTGCCGTGAAAAAAAATACGTAATTTACGTCAGGTCACGACGTATTAACATAAAACACGCCCCCATCACATAGATTTGATTTGCGCGCCCTTACGCCGGGAGAATTGTGCTACGCCGCCGTAACTTTAGAGGCAAATGCTTTGTGAATACAGCATTTGCCTCTCAAAGTTGCGGCAGCGTAGCGTTACTAGGATACGCTACGCCTGCATAAAAATACGATCCGCTACGTGGATCTGGCCCAGTATTGTTAACATATACAGTAAAACCTTGGATTGCGAACATAATTCGTTCCAGAAACATGCTTGTAATCCAAAGCACTTGTATATCAAAGCATTTTTTTTACACAGTATAAAAGACAAGAGAAGGCTCCTCTGCTAAATGTTGTACCTTCATTAAATGTAACCATATTGCTACACTTAATGCCGCGTACACACGATCGTTTTTTGGCATGAAAAAAAAACCGTTGTTTTCAGCATGTCCAAAAAAACACGTATTTCCAACTTCATCATTAAAAACGATGTTGCCCACACACCATCGTTTTTGAAAAATGATGAACAAAGCGCGGTGACGTACAATATGCACGACGGCACTCTAAAGGGGAAGTTCTATTCGCCTTTGGGCTGCTTTAGCTGATTCCTTGTTAGTAAAAGACGATTCGCGCTTTTCTGTCTGTTTCAGCGTGATGAATGTGCTTACTTCATTATGAACGGTAGTTTTACCAGAACGAGCGCTCCCGTCTCATAACTTGCTTCTGAGCATGCGCGGGTTTAAAACATCGTTTTCAGCCCACACACGATCATTTTTTACAACCCGAAAAACAAAATTTTTTAAAACGACGTTAAAAAATGCAGCATGTTTGAATTTTTTTTTTTTTTACGTTTTTCGGAAGCCGAAAAACGATGTGAAGCCCACACAGGATCATTTTAAATGACGTTTTTTAAAACGTCGTTTTTTTTCATGCCGAAAAACGATCGTGTGTACGCGGAATTAGAAAGGTATTGTGGCCCGGGCCATTCGTATTTCGTAATTTGTGTCCTAAATTTTCGTTAGGTTCGTTAACTTTTCCTAACAATTATGAACATTCGTTATGATGAATTTAAAAAGCAAAAAATACCTTGTCGCCTCGTGGCAGTCGTCGCCTCATTATGAGGGGCTCCCACCATCCCTGTGCTGTGCTGACTTCCTCCTAGGGCTGTTCCCCTGTTGTGCTCATTATGAGGGGCTCCCACCATCCCTGTGCTGACTTCCTCCTGGGGCTGTGCCCCTGTTGTGCTTATTATGAGGGGCTCCCACCATCCCTGTGCTGTGCTGACTTCCTCCTGGGGCTGTGCCCCTGCTGTGCTCATTATGAGGAGCTCCCACCATCCCTGTGCTGTGCTCATTATGAGGGAGTCCCACCATCCCTGTGCTGTGCTGACTTCCTCTTGGGGCTGTGCCCCTGTTGTGCTCATTATGAGGGGCTCCCACCATCCCTTTGCTGTGCTCATTATGAGGGGCTCCCACCATCCCTTTGCTGTGCTTATTATTAGTGTTGAGCAGAATATGCCATATTCGATTTCGCGATATATCTCGAATATATATTCGAATATTCGAGATATATTCGCTAAATTCGAATATTCGTGATATTTTATCGAAATGAAATTATTGCGATTTTTCGCTATTGCGAATGCGAAAATAATTGCGATTTTTTGATAACTGCGGTAGGAGCACTCTGATTGGCTCAGAATATTCGTGATATTTTATCGAAATATCGCAACATGCGAATGCGATATTTATTGCGCAATTTCGAGAAATGCTGGAGGAGCGCTCTGATTGGCTCAGAATATTCGTGATATTTTATCGAAATATCGCAACATGCGAATGCGATATTTATTGCGCAATTTCGACAAATGCTGTAGGAGCACTCTGATTGGCTCAGAATATTCGTGATATTTTACAATACAAAATAATTGCGAATATTCGGCAAATGCGGAAGGAGCACTCTGATTGGCTCAGAATATTCTTGATATTTTACAATACAAAATAATTGCGAATATTCGGCAAATGCAGAAGGAGCACTCTGATTGGCTCAGAATATTCTTGATATTTTACAATACAAAATAATTGCGAATATTCGGCAAATGCAGAAGGAGCACTCTGATTGGCTCAGAATATTCTTGATATTTTACAATAGAAAATAAAAAGTGTTTTGCATTGGTGGTGATTCTTTACTCTATCCATCTGTCACAGCCGTTTGTCAATCAAACACCTTGAAGATTGAACACGTTCATGCTGCATGCTTTGGACTTTTTTTCACTTCACATATCAAAGACATTTTTATGAAAGATTATTTTTCTATTATTGGGACTATATTTCTTTATATATTTGTTTCACTGTATATTTCACAAGTTATTTGCGCTTGCTTATTTTATAATTTGCCCACATGTCTTGTCACTAGACATATTTTTTATTCTTGTAGAGCGACTCCATTTTCTGTCTTGTATTAATTTATGTTGTATAACATTTTTGAGTTGCTGCTGTATTCTCCCCTTTTTTAAGGTATGCGCAATTTTTTCCTTCTTACAAAAAATAATAATATCAAACATACAAATATTCATAACATACACATACACAAAGCCCCCCCCCCTTTTGCATCAGAGACAATCAGAGTTCTCCTACCACAGTTATCGAAAATTCGCAATTATTTTCGCATTCGCAATAGCGAAAAATCGCAATTTTTTTTTTTTCAATTTGGCAACATAAAAGGATCGCCTCAGCTTAGCTACTCTGCCCAGGGTCTCTAATCATACCAGCAATGCTTTTAGACGTCGATAGGATGTGATCTGTTTTAAAAATCAAATTGAAAAAATGCGAATATTCGGAATTGCGAATATTCACCGCGAAAATTCGAAATATAGCGCGATTTCTCGAATATGCTATATTCGAGTCGAATATTCGCAATGCGAATATTCGTGAGCAACACTACTTATTATGAGGGGCTCCCACCATCCCTGTGCTGTGCTCATTATGAGGGGCTCCCACCATCCCTGTGCTGTGCTGACTTCCTCTTGGGGCTGTGCCCCTGTTGTGCTCATTATGAGGGGCTCTCGCCATCCCTGTGCTGTGCTCATTATGAGGGGCTCCCACCATCCCTGTGCTGTGCTCATTATGAGGGGCTCCCATCATCCCTGTGCTGTACTGACTTCCTCCTGGGGCTGTGCCCCTGCTGTGCTTATTATGAGGGGCTTCCACCATCCCTTTGCTGTGCTCATTATGAGGGGCTCCCACCATCCCTTTGCTGTGCTCAATATGAGGGGCTCCCACCATCCCTGTGCTGTGCTCATTATGAGGGGCTCCCACCATCCCGTTGCTGTGCTCATTATGAGGGGCTCCCACCATCCCTTTGCTGTGCTCAATATGAGGGGCTCCCACCATCCCTTTGCTGTGCTCATTATGAGGGGCTCCCACCATCCCTGTGCTGTGCTCATTATGAGGGGCTCCCACCAGCCCTTGTTCTGTGCTCATTATGAGGGGCTCCCACCATCCCTTTGCTGTGCTCAATATGAGGGGCTCCCGCCATCCCTGTGCTGTGCTCATTATGAGGGGCTCCCACCATCCCTGTGCTGTGCTCATTATGAGGGGCTCCCACCATCCCTGTGCTGTGCTCATTATGAGGGGCTCCCACCATCCCTGTGCTGTGCTCATTATGAGGGGCTCCCACCATCCCTGTGCTGTGCTCATTATGAGGGGCTCCCATCATCCCTGTGCTGTACTGACTTCCTCCTGGGGCTGTGCCCCTGCTGTGCTTATTATGAGGGGCTCCCACCATCCCGTTGCTGTGCTCATTATGAGGGGCTCCCACCATCCCGTTGCTGTGCTCATTATGAGGGGCTCCCACCATCCCTTTGCTGTGCTCAATATGAGGGGCTCCCACCATCCCTGTGCTGTGCTCATTATGAGGGGCTCCCACCATCCCTTTGCTGTGCTCATTATGAGGGGCTCCCACCATCCCTGTGCTGTGCTAACTTCCTCCTGGGGTCGTGCCCCTGCTGTGCTCATTATGAGGGGCTCCCACCATCCCTGTGCTGTGCTCATTATGAGGGGCTCCCACCATCCCTGTGCTGTGCTCATTATGAGGGGCTCCCACCATCCCTGTGCTGTGCTCATTATGAGGGGCTCCCACCATCCCTGTGCTGTGCTCATTATGAGGGGCTCCCACCATCCCTGTGCTGTGCTCATTATGAGGGGCTCCCACCATCCCTGTGCTGTGCTCATTATGAGGGGCTCCCACCATCCCTGTGCTGTGCTAACTTCCTCCTGGGGTCGTGCCCCTGCTGTGCTCATTATGAGGGGCTCCCACCATCCCTGTGCTGTGCTCATTATGAGGGGCTCCCGCCATCCCTGTGCTGTGCTCATTATGAGGGGCTCCCGCCATCCCTGTGCTGTGCTCATTATGAGGGGCTCCCGCCATCCCTGTGCTGTGCTCATTATGAGGGGCTCCCACCATCCCTGTGCTGTGCTCATTATGAGGGGCTCCCACCATCCCTGTGCTGTGCTCATTATGAGGGGCTCCCATCATCCCTGTGCTGTGCTCATTATGAGGGGCTCCCACCATCCCTTTGCTGTGCTTATTATGAGGGGCTCCCACCATCCCTGTGCTGTGCTCATTATGAGGGGCTCTCACCACCCCTGTTCTGTGCTGAGTTCCTGCCGGGTTTGTTTGTAGCCTGTTAGTTCGTATTTAATAATTCATGTCCGAAATTCAATTTGGATTGAATACAGACTTTCGTTAGGTTCGTTAACTTTTTGTAACAATTACAAACATTCGTTATGATGAATTTTAAAAGCAAACCCAGGAAGTCAGCAGCACTGCTGGGACTGCACTTCCAAGTGCACTTGTAGTGCAAAGTGGATTTGCCTTTCGTAAATCAACCCCCTAATGGTTCGATTTACGAAAGGCAAATAGGCTGTGCACTTTGCAAGAGCAGCTGCTCCATTGCTTAGTAAACAAGCAGAAACTATGCTGACTGCCATCATCCAATCATGTGCAAGAAAAATTGCAGTTTTATTTTACATTTTCCTTGCACATGATTGGGTATTCTTTGTAAAGTGAAGCTTTACCTTATTTACTAAGCTCTGGAGCAACTGCACTTGCAGAGTGCACAGTCTATTTGCCTTTAGTAAATCAACCCTTTTGTGGGAACCAGTGACACTAATACAGTGATCAGTACTAAAAATATAAACTATTATGGCCCGGATTCAGAAAGGACTTACGACGGCGTATCTCCAGATACGCCGTCGTAAGTCCAAATGTGCGCCGTCGTATCTATGCGCTTATGCAGGAACTGAGATACGCCTGAATTTTGCAAGATACGACCGACGTAAGTCTCCTTACGCCGTCGTATCTTGGGTGCATATTTACGCTGGCTGCAAAGGGCGCTTCCGTAGATTTACGCGTCGAATATGCAAATGACCTAGATACGCCGATTCACGAATGTACTTACGCCCGTCGGATTTAGCTACGCCGTTTACATAAGGCGTATGTCCGGCGTAAGTTTACCCCTCATAAAGCAGGGGTAAGTCATGTTAAGGTATGGACGTCGGAAAGGTCGGAACAGCGTCGTATTTTACGTCGTTTGCGTAAGTCGTACGTGAATGGGGCTGGGCGTAGGTTACGTTCACGCCGAAAGCATTGAGCCGACGTATCTTAGGGAGTATTTGCAACGTGATTCTGAGCATGCGCGCGCATGCGCCGTTCGATCGGCCATGCATTTACATGGGGTCACGCTTCATTACAATACAACACGCCCACTGCCTTGCTACTTTGAATTACGCGGGCTTACGCCGGCCCATTTACGATACGCCAACGTAACTTTGGGAGCAAGTGCTTTCTGAATACAGTACTTGCCTCTCAATGTTACGTCGGCGTAGCGCATATGAGATGCGCTACGCCCGCTCAAAGATACGACAATGTATCTGAATCCCGGCCTATATCTGTACCAATGACACTGCCTGGGAAGGGGTTGAACATTTAGGGCGATCAAAGGGTTAACTGTGTGCCTAGCCAGTGTTTTTATGTTTACTATGTGGTGCTTTTTCTAAGGGATGTGCTCGATTTTATCGGCGCTTTACGGAGCCTGCGCAGTCAGCGCAACACTGCGGGCGCAGGCGCCGTATAGCGCTGACTCGCAGCTCGGCTATTTACGGAAATCTGGTGACGCGCCTTGTGCGACATGGGAACTGTTTCACCAGACGTCAATCATCTAACCCAGGGATAGGAACGCCCAGTCCCGCGGGAATCGGAACCCGGAAGCCGGGGAGAAAATCACAATATAACGGTATGTACGGCGATAAAAAAAAAAAAAGACCTGCATACTGTAAATGTTGTTAGAATCCTGGATGTAATGTTAGAAAATAGTTTTTAGGGTGAACCCCCGCTTTAAAAGTTCAGTTGTTAGACCCCTTTCACACTGGGCGTTTTTCAGGCGCATTAGAACAGGAAGTGAGCATTTCTCAGAAGTAATAAGGACATTTAAAAGCAAAATGGAAGAATGAGGTAAGTGAAGGAGGACTGCACTAAGGTAAAGGAAGCTGTTTAGGGAAAATGTTTTTTTACCTTTACAACCCCTTTAATTAACGATATATAGATATATCCATAGTTGCCAACATTTGAAAAAAAAATCCAGGGACACTTTGCAGCACAGCTATTAATTAATTACCACACTCACTTCCCCGAAGCTCCACCCACTCCGCATAATCTTCGCCTACTTATCAGATTATAGCAGGGGTCTCAAACTCAAATTACCTGAGGGCCACAAGACAAGTTTTCATATGCCATGGGGGGCCGCATGCAAACTTTCAAACTTCAAAAACAACAGTACTGGTGTCAGCGAACACATTATTAACCCCCAGCACTGGTGTCAGCGAGCGCATTACCACCAGCACTGCTGTAAGTGGACACATTTTTACCCCCAGCACTGGTGTCAGTGGATGCATTATTAACCCTGACCACTACACTGCACACCGACCACTGCACACTGACCACTGCACTACACGATGACCACTACACTGCACACTGACCACTACACACTGACCACTCACCATCAGGGCACAGCACATTAGGTCACAGAGCCCAGCACATTAGGGTACAGGGCACAGGGCACAGCGCACATCAGGGTACAGAGCCTGGCACATCAGGGCACAGGACCCGGCACGACAGGGCACAGGACACGGCACGACAGGGCACAGAGCCCGGCACATCAGGGTACAGAGCCCGGCACATCAGGGTACAGAGCCCGGCACATCAGGGTACAGAGCCCGGCACATCAGGGCACAGAGCCCGGCACATCAGGGTACAGAGCCCGGCACATCAGGGTACATGGGGCACATCAGAGCACAATCGGGGCCAGGGACGGACTGACAACTCATGGGGCCCCCGGGTAATAGAAGATTATGGGGCCCCCGGGCTTACAGATGGCCACCACGCCAGGAGGCAGTGCAGAGGCGGGGCAGCTAAAATCTCTGGATTTTCACATCAAAAGCATGTGAGTTTCAGACATATCAGGGACAGATGTAAAAAAAACACAGATTTTTACATACTGTCCCTGGTTTTACTAAGCCTGGCAACCCTGATGGGGCCCCCTAGTGGAATGGGGCCCTCGGGCAGTGCCCGAGTGACTCAATGGTCAGTCCGCCCCTGATCGGGGCACATTAGGGTACATGGGGCGCATCAGAGCACATGGGGCGCATCGGAGCACATAGGGCGCATTGGAGCACATCAGGGTACATGGGGCACATTCAGGGTACAAACAGGGTACATGAGGGCACGTACATGGGGCACATCGGGGCACAATCGGGGTACATGGGGGCACAATCGGGGTACAATCAGGGTACATGGGGCACATTAAGGCACATGGGGAACATGAGGTCACAATCGGGGTACATGGGGAACAAACAGAGCACATGGGGCACAATCAGTGTACATGTCAGCGTTTACTTGTTTTTCTTTTTTCTTCACATGCAGAGTAGCGCAGGAAGCGTCTGTCATATGTTCGATTCTCTGTCTCGCGCTGCGGCTGCTCCCCGCCCCCCGCTCTCTTCTCGTCCATCCCAGGTGATATCACAAGCAAATAGGGATGGACGAGAAGAGAGAGGGGGGGGGGGCGCCGGGGGGCAGGGAGCAGCTGCAGCGTGAGACAGAGAAGTGAACTTATGACAGAGACGCTTCCTGCGCTACTCTGCATGTGAAGGCAATCTACTCCCCCCACTTCCGCCCTGCCTGCGGGCCATTTATAACTGGTTCGTGGGACGCAAATGGCCCGCGGGCCGGTTTTTTGAGACCACTGGATTATAGGGTCTACTCAATAAAGAGAGAATTACAGGAAATTGATACAACCTCTGTGATTGTGTAAGAGGGGAGAGGAAGTCCTTAGGGTAAGGGAAGGTCCAATATAAAGGACTACAAGTATCAGCACGCCTCCTGCCTTGTACACCTATGACTCACTGCCTGTGATTAGCGCAGTGCTGACTTCCTGGTGGGCTCTGCACATGGGCTGTGGGAAAACGCTGGAACTCATCCTTAGTCAGAGACTGCAGACATGGTACAGGAGATGGTCAGAGAGTGTGCGGACATAATTGGGCTGAAATTGCACAGAATGCACAGCGTGTTCCTGTGTTTTTCAGTGTGAACCTGGACCTGTGACCTGGAACCCACACTTTGCTAACTTGCCTGGAAAGGGGGCATTAGTATGGGCACCTGGAGCAATTTGCCACATCTCTTCTGGGATGCCAAGGGCCACCCCCTCTGTGGCAGACAGCAGCTTTAATTTGGGGGGAGGAATATGTGCTAAGGGGGTGGATTTCATATCCAAGCCCCCTTGCAGCATACATCATAAAGTGCCCCCTAGAACATATCCTTTCCCCCAAAATTACTCACAGTAAACTGTAACCCGTAGGCATGACCCCCTCCCTCCCCCTCTGGAAGGCTCACTTACTTTGCATTAGGACATGTGTCATCTTGTCAGACGAGCAGCTTTTCTCGGCAGCAGCGTGGTGAGCCTCCTTCTCCTCCCCCTCCTCCTCTGTGTACACAGGAAACATCACATAGCAGGAGAAGAAGGGGGGCGGGCTCAGTTCACTCCGTCTCACTCTGCAATGTGTGTGTCAGGAGTCAGGACCAGGCAGCCGGGGACTGCAGGGAGATATATAAACATACTGTCGCACCTGCCTTCCCCACTAGCCGGGACAGTTGGCAAGTATGAAACAGATATATATCTATATAGATATATATCTATATCTATACACAGTGGGCCAGATTCATGTAGAATTACGGCGGCGTAACGTATCCCGTTTACGTTACTCCGCCGCAAGTTTTCAGCATAAGTGCTTGATTCACAAAACACTTACCTGTAAACTTGCGGCGGCATATCGTAAAGCCGTCCAGCGCAAACCCGCCTAATTCAAATGGGGCGTGTACCATTTAAATTAGGCGTGTTCCCGCGCCGAACGTACTGCGCATGCTCCGTTTTGAAATTTCCCGTCGTGCTTTGCGCGAAATGACGTCACTCGACGTAATGTTTTGAACGGCGACGTGCGTTACGTACTTTTGTATTCCTAGACGACTTACGCAAAAAAAAAAAACATTTGAAATTCGATGCGGGAACGACGGCCATACTTTAACATGGGCTGTCTAATTTGACACCACCTAAATAGCAATCGCAACTTTACGACGGGAAAAGCCGACTAGCTACGACGTAAGAGAATGCGACGAACGCGCGTACCTTCGTGGATAGCCGTAAACAGCTAATTAGCATACCCGACGCGGAAAACGACGCAAACTCCACCCAGCGGGCGCCGAAGTATTGCATCCTAAGATCCGAAGGCGTACGAAGCCGTACGCCTGTCGGATCTTAGCCAAATGCCGTCGTATCTTTGTTTGTGAATTACAAATAAAGATACGACGCGGCAAATTTGAAAGTACGCCGGAGTATCAGCAGATACTCCGGCGTACTTTTTCTGTGAATCTGGGCCATTATCTCATAAAAGTGAGTACACCACTCACATTTTATAAATATTGTATTATATCTTTTCATGTGACAACACTGAAGGAATTACACTTTGCTACAATGTAAAGTAGTGAATGTGCTTGCATATCAGTGTAAATTTGCTGTCGCCTCAAAATAACTGAACACACAGCTATTAATGTCTAAACCGCTGGCAACAAAAGTGAGTACACCCCTAAGTGAAAATGTCCAAATTCGGCCCGATTAGTCATTTTTGTTATCACTCTCTCATACTGTTCACTGGAAGTTCAACATGGCACCCCATGGCAAAGAACTCTCTGAGGATCTGAAAAAAAGAATTGATGCTCTACATAAAGATGGTCTGGGCCAGTGATGGCGAACCTTGTCACCCCAGATGTTTTGGAACTACCTTTCCCATGATGCTCATGCAGTCTGCAGTGTAGTTGAGCCTCATGGGAAATGTAGTTCCAAAACATCTGGGGTGCCAAGGTTCGCCATCACTGGCCTGGGGGCCCCATGATCCCCTGGTGCCTGGGGGCCCCATGAGTTGTCAGTACGCCCCTGCTGATCGCCTTCTGAAAATGCTATACTCCTGGCTGGCTCTGGCTTCCATGCTTTCTCCATCACTGCATGTTCGTTTAGAACTTCTTCCCAATCAGTGATGGTGAACAGAGGGGCTTTATAAGATGCCCCCCCCCCCCCCCACTACCCTCATAGCAAACACTCTCATTTCTTCACACACCCTCTGATTGGTTGCTATTGGCAACATGTGTATACTTGTTCTAGAGAACATAGGGCCCTACACATGAGATGTCAGCTAGAAAGGTAAACAACATTGTTGTCATAGCAACCATTCTGTTTACTTGTTTACAACCCTAACCTTTAAAAAAAAACACATCCTCACCCCCTGTCTGTTACAGTTTAGATGTGTAAACAAACCGGTTGCTATGACAACAAGGATGTTTAGATTTACAAGGAAATGTAAGGGGCCTCTACATGAGATATCAGCTAGAAAGGTAACCAACGCTGTTGTCATAACAACCAATCTGTTTACTTGTTTACACATCTGAGCTGTATAATAGACAACATAAATATATAAATAAAAAAGTAAAATAAAGCCTGCGCTGATCCTCCTCACTGCTAACTGCTGATCTATACCAACAATATCTACTTGTGTCATTTCCATATCATTCCCCACCATACAACAAATTCTAAATCTAGTTCTTATTCTAATACAACATCACAGAAGAAAAAAACCAAAAAAACAAAAGACAGTCCTTAAAAATGTTCATCCACAAAATTCAAAACCTTAAAATTCAATACAAAAAGTGCCCCTCCCCCACCAGTGATGGTGCTAATTCCCCTCCCCCAGAACCCTGAGGATCTCTGGGCCAATCACACGTTATTCTATCACCAAAAACCACCAAACCAGCATTTCTTCATCCAATAGATATATTGTCCCCTCTATGGATTTCCACCAATCACCCAAAAAGGAAATGACAAGGTCATCGTACAATGCACTTTTATTAATAAGCTCAGGGCCGTCATCAGGGGGGTACAGGCAGTACACCTGTAAGGGGCCCGGAGGTCCCCAGGGGCCCGGATGGCAACCCCCTTTAAAAAAAATACTTTTTTTAGGGGTCCGGAGGTCCCCAGGGGCCCGGAGGCCCACAGGGCCCCAGATGGCAACTCCCCTTTTTTTTATTTATTGTTTATAAAAATAAAAATAAATTTTTATATATTTTTTTTTTATTTTTTTATTAAAGGGCCATTTTTATTTTTTAGAGGTCCGGAGGTCCACAGGGGCCGCCCCGGATGGCAACCCCCCTTTTTATTTTATTTATTGTTTATAAAAAAAAAAAATCTAATATATTTTTATTTAATTTTTTAATTTTTGGGGGGGTACGGGGGAGCCCGAAGATCCCCAGTGCCCCGGATGACAACCCTCCTTTTTTATATATATTTTTTTATATATAAATATATATATATATATATATATATATATATATATATATATATATATATATATATTTATTAAAGGGCTCAGAGGTCCCCAGGGCCCCATGTGGCAAACCCCCTTTTTTTTTTTAGAAATGTTTATTTCTTTATTTTTGTTTATATATATTTATTTTATTTATTTTATTTTTTTTTATTAAAGGGCCCAGAGGTCCCCAGGGCCCTGGGTGGCAACCCCCCCTTTTTTTATATACATGTTTATTTTTTTTATTTTTTATATCTTTTTTTTATTTATTTTTTATTAAAGGGCCCAGTGGTTTCTTTTTTTTTTTTATAATTTTTTTATAAAAAAAATAAATTATATATATATATATATATATATATATATATATATATATAAATAAAATTAAGCTGCGCTGCGCGAACAGTGGATCAAGTATGCTAATCATAAAACCAACAATAATAATATAACATACAATGCTAGTATAAACATGACATCCATACAATGAGTGCTGATCAAAAGTTCATGTGAAAAATGAATAGAGTGACATGTGCATGCATAAACCTCAGTGCAAAACACACATATTGTATCCAAAAGAAAATACAAGTATGTTCAATCTCCGTGCAAGTTCAAAATGCAAATCACAGGAAAGTGCTGAAAGTATCCAGGAAACCGTGTCTGTATAACAGGATAGAAGAAAGCCTCCACCTCCTATCTCAAATCTGCTTACCGAGTTAAGTGGATCCCTAATGAAAGAGATCAAATGCCCGTTTGGCTCATCAGCCCTGTAGTTTCTCGGTCAATCCAGCAAAATAGGTCTCCACTTCAGTATCCACAATGTAACTCTCCAATTGGTTATCCAGATGCAAAGGTCCTCGTGGACCAAACCCAGCATATCACTCCAATAGGGAACTGGTTAATGGTATAGCCGCGATATAGCAGAACTTCACAAACGGGCTCAATAGCAGGGATCATATGAAAGAAAGAAGTGCTTTTTGTTGATGTTCTGAACAAACTTTTTCATTATGTCTCGAAAAGAGGACTTTGGACCACTGAGCAACAGTCTAGTCCAGGGGTGTCCAAACTTTTTTTCAAAAAGGGCCAGATTTGATGAAGTGAACATGCGTAAGGGCCGACCATTTTTCCTGACATTCTTTGGACCATTAAAATTTGGTCTAAGTGCGTTTGTTCGAGCGACTAATACACTGCCCAACAAGAATTCTGTTGCCTTTGTGGCTGTGTGTGGTGAAGAGATGAGCGTGGGCGTGTTATTTAGATATAAAAAAGGTAAATAAAAAACTGTGAAGCAAAATAAGGGTAATTTGCCCATCAAGGCAGCCTAATCAGTGCCCATCTGCAGCCTCGCCATTGCCATGAATGCAGCCTCTCCATTGCCATGAATGCAGCCTCGGAGGGAAGGGGGGCGGGATAAGCACCAACAGATTACATACAGGAGAATCTCCTGTTTACACAGCAGCCTCTTTAATACAATTTCTCCCGCCTCCTATAATAAACAAGTTTGTTCAGAACATCAACAAAAAGCACTTCTTTCTTTCATATGATCCCTGCTATTGAGCCCGTTTGTGAAGTTCTGCTATATCGCGGCTATACCATTAACCAGTTCCCTATTGGAGTGATATGCTGGGTTTGGTCCACGAGGACCTTTGCATCTGGGTGATCAATTGGAGAGTTACATTGTGGATACTGAAGTGGAGACCTATTTTGCTGGATTGACCGAGAAACTACAGGGCTGATGAGCCAAATGTGCATTTGATCTCTTTCATTAGGGATCCACTTAAGTCGGTAAGCAGATTTGAGATAGGAGGTGGAGGCTTTCTTCTATCCTGTTATACAGACACGGTTTCCTGGATACTTTCAGCACTTTCCTGTGATTTGCATTTTGAACTTGCACGGAGATTGAACATACTTGTATTTTCTTTTGGATACAATACGTGTGTTTTGCACTGAGGTTTATGCATGCACATGTCACTCTATTCATTTTTCACATGAACTTTTGATCAGCACTCATTGTATGGATGTCATGTTTATACTAGCATTGTATGTTATATTATTAATGTTGGTTTTATGATTAGCATACTTGATCCACTGTTCGCGCAGCTTAATTTTATTTATATTCTGTTTATGTTTTATCTGACATTTTTTTGCTGCAGCAGCACCTGGTATATTTTGATTTAATTATCTTGTGAGACTGGCAATACCATTTACATCAACACCAATCTCATAATTACATAGACCAGTGCAGTATTTCCCCAATACACTTTGCAATATATATATATATATATATATATATATATATATATATATACATTTATTTATTTTCTATTAAAGGGCCCAGAGGTCCCCAGGGCCCCGGATGACTACCCCCCTTTTTTTATATATATTTTTCTTTATTTATATGGGGCCCGTGCCTGAAGCTGTGTAAGGGGCCCCATAATTCCTGATGGCTACCCTGCCCACCAGCAGCACCCCCCCCCCTCCGCTGCTGCTGGTGGGAGAGAGAGAGCGCATTCACTGCATTCAGGCTGCAGCAACTCCTTATGAGGTGGACGCTGATGCTCCGGAGCTGAGTGAGGCGGCGGGACACGGAGTGAACTGCTGGCCGGGTGGGGGGGGGGGCGCTGCTGCTGACGCTGGGGGTGGCGAGGCGGGCTGGCAGTGCTAGCGGCTGCGGGGCTCAGTGGTGAGGCGGGGCTGGCACTGGCAGACAATTGTGTATGCGGGGGATGGAGCCGGTCATAACACTTACCTTCTGGTTGGAGCTGCTCCTCCATGACGCCCCCACACGCGCTCCAGAATACCGGAAGTGATGTACTGGCAGTGGCACTGACCTCTCCTCCGGTCCCCGCTGCGCCAATCCCATGACAGCTAGTGGGCATGCTAGCAAATCACAGGACAGTGGGAGTGTGTGCGGGTGCACAGCTTGCGCCCTGCACATGCCCTAAACAAGGGCAAATCAGCTTCCCAGCTTGCAATCCGCTGATTGCAGCCTGGGAAGCTTCCCATAGACCGCCGCATGTCCGGCGCCTGATCACTCTTAAAGTGACTTTTTTTTTTTTTCAATTTTTTTTTTTTTACAGCTTGGGGGGGCGCCACTGGGACAACGAGACCCCTGTCTACTGGTCATTTATGCAACTTCAGCTTTCTAAATTAGATCCTTCAGCTATAATGGTGATGAATAGATGAGCCGACACCAATCATTACCTGGTGCACCGCTTCATCAGTGATCCTCTTGTAGTATAAAGTGGAAAGTCCCTTTCTTTGTATCATTAGGTAAACAAAGTTATAGCAGTGCCTCAAATGCTACAAATAGAAAAAACATCCTGCCTCCTAATATAAAATAAGAGGCAATGCACCTTGTATGATGAAATTAGTACACTGACAAATGTTTTTTGATAATTTAATGTAGCCAAAATTTCACACTAGTTGAGCAGATTTTCTGCTTTTATTTATTTATTTATAAATGAAGGAGCATCTCAAAAAATGTGAATATCATCAAAAAAGTTATTTTATTTCAGTAATTAAATTGTTGTAAACCCTCATGATTTTTCACCTGAAAGCGGTTGTATACCTACTGACACTTTTTTTTTACACCTGTAAGGCAAAAGGCATAATGAGCTAGTATGCACCGCATACTAGCTCATTATGAAATACTTACCTTAGAACGAGGCGTTGGTATCTCACCTGGTCCACGCCGAGGGAGCTGACATGTTGCCTCGGCGTGTCTTCCGGGTATCGTGGCTCCAGCGCTGTAAGTAAATCTACTCTGCGGCATCTGTAATAGGAAGTCCCGTCTCCTGGGCTGCCTTTGGACGACTCCTCTGTCTATTATAGGAGGCGGGAGAAATTGTATTAAAGAGGCTGCTGTGTAAACAGGAGATTCTCCTGTATGTAATCTGTTGGTGCTTATCCCCCCCCCCCCCCCCCCTCTCAAGTTCTGAGAGTCTGGAGGAAGAGTGGAGAGGCACATATTCCAGGTTGCTTGAAGTCCAGTGTGAAGTTTCCACAGTCAATGGTGATTTGGTGAGCCATGTCATCTACTGGTGTTGGTCCACCGTGTTTTATCGAGTCCAAAGTCAGCACAACCCTCTACCAGAAAATTCTATAGCACTTCATTCTTCCCTCTGTTGACCAGCTTTATGGAGATGCCGATTTCATTTTCCAGTAGGACTTGCCACCTGCCCACACTGCCAAAAGTACCAATACCTGGTTTAATGATTATGGTATCACTGTCCTTTATTGGCCAGCAAACTTGCCTGACCAAAACCCCATAGAGAATCTGTAGGGTATTGTCAAGAGGAAGATGAGAAACCAGACCCAACAATGCAGACAAGCTGAAGGCCACTA